>NC_089505.1:9377372-9677372 GCF_036850995.1 Saccopteryx leptura | reverse complement strand
TTCTGTTACAAAGTGAGTGGGTACCAATAACAGAATCAGGTAGGAGGGGAAGACGGAAATTCACTAAAATTTATTTGGTAGGTATTTGTTGCTCGTATGTGTACTGAACGCTATAAGAGGCGGAACGTAATAACAACATGTCGTAGGCTCTGAGCCCGTCCATAAAGTGGGCCGCGAGCAAGCGGAGCTCTGCTGGCTAAAACTGCCTAGCAAAGACGTAGCCCGCGAGGCCGTTTCCTACCAGGAATTAGCTTGTTGCTGCATTTATGTTGCAGAATTACTTTCGATGTTGATACAGTTGGACTTAATGTCTGCCATTTTGCTGTTTTCTGTTTGTCTTATCCCCTTTTTATTTGGTTCCTCTGAGCCTCTTTTCTTGTTGCCTTTTGTATTAACTGAAAATTTTTTTCATACATCTTTTACTTTTCCGTTGGTTTTCAGTTTTATTTCTTTGCCGTATTTTTTCAGTGTTTGGTCTAAAAATTGCAGTAGTTTCCCCTTATCCATGGTTTCACTTTTCATAGTTTCAGTTTCCCTTGTTTACTTCAGTCTGAAAATATTAAATGGAAAATTTTAGAAATAATTTATAAATTTACAATATTAATTTCAGATGTAGAACATAGTGATTCGGTATTTATATAATCACAAAGTAATTACCATGGTAGGCCAAGTTATTACCTTCTGTCACCATACAAAGTTACTACAGTATTAGTTTATAAGTTCAAATTGTGTGCTGTTCTGAGTAGCATGATGAAATCTTACGCCGTCCCACTCTGTTCTTCCGCGGATGAATCTTCCCTTTGTCCAGCATTCCACACTGCGTGCACGCCCAGCCCATTAGCCACTTAGTTGCTGCTTATCAGATCGACTGCCGAGAGGGGCTGCAGTGCTGTGTGCAGGTAACTCCTAGTAGCCCCACTCTGTGTCACAGTGCCTGCGTCGTTCACTGCACCTCGTCTCGTCAAGTGGCGGTGTCATCTCACATTACAACAAGAAAAGTGAATACGGTACAATAAAATATTCTGAGAGAGACACGTGCATGTAACTTTTATTACACTATATTCTTATATTGCATTTTATTAGTTGTCGTTGTTAATCTCTTACTGTTCCTAATTTGTAAATTAAACTTTGTCATAGGTTTTATGTATAGGAAAAATGTGGTATATGTAGGGTTCAGTGCTAACCATGGTTCTAGGCATCCACGGTGGCTTTCCCCCCATGGATAAGGAGGGAACTACTCTATAGCATCATCTTGGATTTATCATAATGTATTTTGCATTAACATTGAATTTGGTTAAAATACAGGAGCCCTGCAGAGGGTAGTTCCACTTATTCCTCTCCCAGGCCTGGTGCTGTTGCCATGGTGCCTCTCCTTTTACTCTTAGTGAGCTGGGTTTTGAGCAGAGGAGTATCAAGAGTAGCTATTGCGCCTGACCAGGGGGTGACACAGTGGATAGAGTGTCGGACCGGGACGTAGAGGACCCAGGTTCGAAACCACGAGGTCACAGGCTTGAGCGTGGGCTCACCAGCTTGAATGTCAGGTCACTGGTTTGAGCGTGGGATCACAGACACGACCTCATGGTCACTGGCTTGAGTCCAAAGGTCACTGGCTTGAAACCCAAGGTTGCTGGCTCCCCACCCCCCAGTCAAGGCACATATGAGAAAGCAATCAATGAACAATCAAGGAGACTAAGGAGCCACAACGAAGAATTGATGCTTTTCATCTCCCTTCCTGTCTGTCCCTATCTGTCCCTCTGTCTCTCTCTCTGTCTCTGTCACACACACACAAAAAGTAGCTTTTGCTGTTAACAGTACATTCAGATCCACTGATGATTTGAATAGAGTGGTAGTTCATTCTAATTCTCATAAAATGGGGAGTAGAGTATTTTCCACTGTTGGAAAGGAGCTGTATGTTGCTCCTTCGCATGGAAAGAGGTGAAAACTTAGGTCCCTGAAAGAAAACCTCAGAAGCCCATTTAATCAATATTCTGGATTGTCTGGCTTCTCATTAGCTTTTCTTTAACTGGTGGATTAGTACTATATATTCCATTTAATGAAAAGTGCCTCTATAGTTTATAACTTATTCCTCAAGTCAGTCAGTGTTTTAAGTGTTTACCTTGTTGATAGCTGCATGCTGCTTATTTTTTTTTAAAAAAGATCGTGCATGTACATTCTCCGTGTAAAGACCAGACTGTATAGCAGGGGTCCGGAACCTATGGCTCGCGAGCCAGATGTGGCTCTTTTGATGGCTGCATTTGGCTCGCAGACAAATCTTTAATAAAAAAATAACAACATTAAAAATATAAAACATTCTCATGTATTACAGTCCATTCATTTCCTACCGCTCATGTTCATGGTTGCAGGTGGCTGGAGCCAATCACAAGCTGTCCTCCGGGACAACACCAAATTTTTATTGGATAATGAGTAATGTTTATGGGTCGTTGTATGGCTCTCACGGAATTACATTTTAAAATATGTGGCGTTCATGGCTCTCTCAGCCAAAAAGGTTCCTGACCCCTGCCGTATAGCAATCCTGGAGTGAAATGTGAGGTCTCTTGGCCTAGGAAGAGCCGGCTATCTGTTACCACTTCCACATTTATTTCATGCTTTCTCTCTAGCAAAGCATGCATACTCCCCAAATTATACCAACTTCTTCCTGACTTAAGAGGTTAACTTATAGACGAGGGTGTTTGTTCTGTCTACTTCTCCTATCACCAGCGTAAAAATTGTCAGTGGCTTATTCATTTTGCCCCAAGAACATTCCAGCTCTGCAGCTTTGAAAACCTCTCGGTTGAAAGTCTGGTTTGAGATTGCTTTGATTGGATTCTACATAGAAGATCCCATAGCATCATTGAAGTAGTCTGTTGCATAACTGTTCTGTGTCTAAAAATAGCATTTGAGTAGCATCAGCTCTTGCCCAGGGATATGAGCCCGCGCTCTTTTGGATATTTGTACTGACTCTAACCATCGACTGGCTTCTAGTATGCCCAGCCAAATAATCCTTCACAGAAATGCCAAGCTGTTCCAGCAAAGTCTAGTACTGTTGTAGTCCCTGATAGCACAGCAGCGGACGGACTGCACGAGGTCTGTCAAGGTCTGACCACCAACACGGAGTGAAGTCTTCGGTGCCTGGGGTTGGAGATGTCTGTCTGCACTTAACCCGTACACAGACAGTGTTGTATAATAAATCTGACTTGAAAGTCAGTTGCAAAGCCATAGTCTCTGTATTAGGATCAGGGTTTGTTTCCCAACTATATGCTGTTTGAAATTAATACTCGTTTTATTGCCTGTTTTATCACATGACAAACTATGGACATTCCTCTTGCTGGCAGTGTGTACAAAAGTTCAAATAACTTTCAGAGCCTGATAGTAAGCAGATAATTGCTTGAGTTAAGATGAGGAAATTCTGAGATGACTTTATTAGAGAACATGTTAACATATAGCAGATTGTGCAAAGGAACCAATATCTATATATGAATCACTGTTATATTTTTAAGAGTATCTTTTTTTTTTTCACCTAGGAGTGCCAGCTAGATTTTTTTTTATCTGTTGTTATTTTAAATCCTATTTCCATTTGGATTAAAGATATATCACATGTGTTTTGTTTTTTATTAAGTCACTACATATTAGCATTTACATCTTACTTTAATGTATACATATCAAAATAGTGACCTAACATATTAAAAGAAAAATGCAGTTTTGTTTAGAGACGCACAAACTATCTTCTCATTTAGGTGCAAACCAAAGATAATTATGGTTTCACTTTTTAAAATAGGTGAAAAAAATCATGATTTTTGGTTGAATTTGGAGGAAATGGAACACATTGCTGCGGGACAGGTAATTTGACCAAGAAAATGCACAGCAAGGGAAATAACTATAAAAACTTCTCTTGGAATTTTTTCTCATTATAATCACACTCCAGAGAACTTAAATTTAGAGAGGATTAATAAGAATCTAATGTTGTGAAACATATTTGATAATATTTAGGAGCTGTCCACTTGTGGTTTTATAGCTAACTGGAAGTTAAAATAGAAAAATGTACCATTACGAGGCAGAGAGTTGGAGGAAAGAATGCTGACTTGGGAGTCAGCAGCCCAGGTGCCTACTTGTCTCAGCCATTACTCTTTTTTTTTTTTTTTTTTTTTTTTTGTATTTTTCTGAAGCTGGAAACGGAGAGAGACAGTCAGACAGACTCCCACATGCGCCCGACCGGGATCCACCCGGAACGCCCACCAGGGGGTGTCGCTCTGTTGCGACCAGAGCCACTCTAGCGCCTGGGGCAGAGGCCAAGGAGCCATCCCTAGCGCCCGGGCCATCTTTGCTCCAATGGAGCCTTGGCTGCGGGAGGGGAAGAGAGAGACAGAGAGGAAGGAGAGGGGGAGGGGTGGAGAAGCAGATGGGCGCTTCTCCAGTGTGCCCTGGCCGGGAATCGAACCCGGGACTTCTGCACGCCAGGCCGACGCTCTACCACTGAGCCAACCGGCCAGGGCCTTCAGCCATTACTCTTGAAACCTGCACACGTCTTGGGTTCTCTCTTAGCTTACTGCGTTACCTTTCTTCCCTTAGGGTTCTTAACTTGTTTTTGTTGAGGTATGTGTATCCTTTAGTCAAGTATCCTGCTCACAAAAATTAGAGGATATTTCAAAATGAATGTGAAGCTCTAAAGCGTCCCTGAATTTCTGTGAGCAGTCTATTTCCTGGAGTAAGTGTCTGCAGGAAGTAAGTAAGCCCAGTTCTGTTGTTTCAGAAAATGCCTTATCTCATCCTCCCTCTTCCTCGGTATGAAATTCTAGGTTAACAGTGGTTTTCCCGCAAAAGTTGGAAAAATAGGACTTTATTGCTTTCTAGAATTCATTGCTGCTTTTGAGAAATCCGCTGCATTCTAATTAGTGATCATTTCCTTTTAACTCTTTTTATCACTTTTTTTCTTTTTCTTTTTTCCAAAACTCTCTCTTCATCATTGATGTTTAAACAGTCCATGTAGAAGGTTTACTTTTATCCAGTGCATGTTCAGATCAAGAGCCCCGTCTTCAGTTCAGGGAGATGGTTAGCGTTAGCTCTGTATTGCTTCCTCCACCCTTCCTTCTGGCTCATGTCTGGACATACTATTAGATTATGTTTATTCTCACCTGTTACTTGACTCTTTATAGGTATTTTATTTCTTTTTCTATACTCTGATCAAGCTTCAAACTAGAAGCTTGACTTTCTCTTTCTTCCTGGTGTTGAGTTTCTCCCATTTATTGAGTTTTTAACCAGTGACCATATTTTTCATTTCCGGAATTTCAGATCAATATTTGTGTTCAAATCTACCACTTGATTCATTGTCTGACTGATTTTGTTTAAAAAAAAATGGAAGTGGTATTTTTCTTTTTTATCTCTTTCAAGGTTTTAACACATTTATGTTTTTAAAGTCATTTTCAGTTTGCATATTTTCATCTTGCCAGGAGTGGTTTTATCAGATTGTTGAATTTTTGTCAGTCTTTCTTGAAATGGGTTTCCTCTCTGTATTGGGCTTTTGGTTTGGAAGCCTGTTTTAAGTGGGAGTCTCTGTCCAGTCTGTGCCCTGCCCTGCCCCTGTGTAGTGAGTGGTCTTACAGCTGTCTCAGCCCCCCACCTCGCCCCCCCCTAGAAGCGGGTCTCTACTGGAGGTTCAGCTGCTAGTCTTGATGCTGCGATGAGGCCGATCTGTTCCCTTGGCCAGGCACAGGCTGCAGCTCTGTGTCCTGCTGCTCCCACCGGGTGTCAGCTTTGTCTCAGCCACAGCCCTCGACCGCCCTCCGACCATGGCCACAGAAGCCCTTTCGGTTTCTTTCCACAGGCACCATGTGCTTCATCCAGCCGCATGGTTTATGCACCAGGCCTTTCTCTGAGACGGGTGCTGTCCTCTTCTTCCTGCCCGGTCGTGAGTTTGTGCTTTTGGCTGCTGGTTCCACTCGGGCCTCTAGCTGGTTCTGAACAGTGGAGCTGTGGCTTCAGCCCCTGTGGCCAGCTTGCTTTTGTTCTGTGTGTCTTGGTGCTCTTCTCTGTAAACATGACTGACTTCCTCCCTCCTCTCTCTGCCTCCCTCCCTCCCTCCCTCCCTCCCTCCCTCTCCCTCCCTCCTTTCCTTTTTTCCTAAAAGTATTTTATCTATCATTGCTATCATTTGGAGTAGTGAATGGTATTTAAAATCTGAACTCACAAGGCATCCTGCCCAGAAATTCTGTGTCTTAGTTTCTTCATCTTTACTAAATATTCTTTTGTTTTATAACTTTTTTTTTTTTACAGGGACAGAGAGAGAGAGAGAGTCAGAGAGAGGGATAGATAGGGACAGACAGGAACGGAGAGAGATGAGAAGCATCAATCATCAGTTTCTCCTTGCGATACCTTAGTTGTTCATTGATTGCTTTCTCATATGTGCCTTGACTACGGGCCTTCAGCACACCAAGTGACCCCTTGCTCGAGCCAGCGACCTTGGGTCCAAGCTGGTGAGCTTTTGCTCAAGCCAGATGAGCCTGCGCTCAAGCTGGCAACCTCGGGGTCTCGAACCTGGGTCTTCTGCATCCCAGTCCGACGCTCTATCCACTGCGCCACCGCCTGGTCAGGCTTTACTAAATATTCTTGAAGGTCCCTTCCAGCTCCAAAAATTCTACTTTCCCCGTGTGCGCCCAGCAACAAAAGAAGTTTATCTGTGGAGTCAGGTGTTCGGAGCATCACAATCAAGCTAATAATTTCGCAGTCCTTACAGAGCTGAGCCAAACAAGGTCATGAGTTATTGACCTAAAAATATGTCCAAAGTGTTGTGGCCTCTGCAGAGAAGTCTTTCTTGCTATTATTTGCCTTCTTGGTTACTATATTCATGCTGGACTTGGCTTTTGAAGGAAGAAACAAGAACACAATCTCTCTAAACCACAGGAGTTCCGATTGGCTTGCTGGCCGCTATCCGCCCCCACCCCCCATATCTCCTCTCCTCTGCGACCTCAGAGACCTGGATGCTTCCACAGACAGCCGCTGAAGGACCAAGGGCTCGTCTCCATTTTCCACTGGGAAGCAGTGACAGGTTTCCCAGCGCTCTGACTACTCCAGGGTGGCCCAAAGGGGACTCAAGAAAGGATAGAGAGGGGTCACTGTCGGTCAAAAGAAAGTGGAATTTACTTTTTACAAGCTGCTGAAGTCTCTTCATGGGTGATCACTAGAGTTGTTTATGTTTGACAAATAATGTTTAATGAAGAACTGCCAAAATTGCCGTTAACAGTTTTTGAAAAATAACAGCCAGGAAGAAGCCATATGGTATCTGTTTAAAACTGGAGGTCAGAGACTGTTTTAAAAAACAGACCTACAAGAAGGCTGAACACAACCCAAAACTTGCCCTCCACTTTAATAAAAGTAATATTTAACCATTTATGGCTAAATTTTAAAATTAGACTGAAGAATTTAAAACTTTTACAAATGGCATATTAAAATTGGCAAGCAGAAATTCTGAGGAAATATTAATTTGATCCCAGTCTTGTTAGTTCTCAGTGATTCTGTTATAATTAACCTTCTCAACATGTAGACAACTACAGTATTTTATTTTTGTTTTGTTTTTTTGAGAGACAAACAGGAAGAAAGAGAGATGAGAAGCATCATCCTGTAGTTGCAGCATTATAGTTGTTCATTGATTGCTTCAGATATGTGCCTTGACCAGGGAGCTCCAGCTGAGCCAGTGACCTCTGGGCTCAAGCCAGCAACCTTGGGATCATGTTGATAATCCCGCACTCAAGCTGGCAACCACAGGGTTTCGAATTTGGGACCCCAGTAACCCAGGTCAAAGCTCTATCCACTGTGCCACCACTGGTCAGAGAGACGACTACCGTTTTTAGGGAACCAGGTGCTGCTAGTGAAGAGGGTGTGAGAGCCGGCATTAGGAAAGCTGGCAAGGAAGTAGGTGGTAATGGGGGCAGGATGGGGCCTTAGGGGACCTGCAGAAGATGGTGCTGCTCTGACCCGAGTGCCCGTGTGACCTCCCTCTGACTGTAGCCCTCGACTCTGACACACAGAGGTGCTACCTGGTTTTTAGAATACCTGACCTTCAAAACTTTGCATCAAAAGTGACACATAACATCTCAAGCGAAAGTTTAAACTATCCATGAATTTCCTTTTGATGGTTCTGTTTCTTCATGATTGGTTTGTCGGTAAAATAGAAGACCTTCTATCAAATTATTACAATTTTTTTGCATGTAAAATTTTGATCATTAATGCTAAAATGATTTATAACAAATTGAGTTGTTCTTTTCCATTAAACTGCTTGATTCAGTGCAATTTCTAATGTTCCTAGCTCATTTGAACAGCAACTGATAAGCCTTTTTCTTATGTTTAAAGCATATCAGGAACTCATCTATCTTTAATAGTCTCTGATGGCATTTGTGAATTGGGCTAATTAGCTTAGTTGGTTATTACACTTCAATGGATAGAGCAAAGTATTGCTTCAACCCCTGCGTCAGCCAGTTAATTTCTTAGTGTTCTGAGCACAGAGCCTTGGTCTCCCCAAAGAGGAGTGGATCCTCACATTGGCGTCACCAAAACAACTTCCGGTGCATGACTTGAGTATACTGCATATGTCAGTACCATTTCCATTATAACACACACACACACACACACACACACACACACACACTTTTTCAAGTGCATAATTACACGGTTGCCCCTGGTGGGACAGGCAGAGTTAAATTTTAAATAAGTTTATCTTTGCAGTATTTGTACAGTATTCAGCAGATTATTTGTTCATTCTGTAATGTACAAAGAATCCTTATGGTGTGATTTTAGATCTCTGCGTTACCATAACTTTGCCATTATGTAGTTTCCTCTGATCTGAAGATACTTGTTATAGTTATTTTATCTTCTAGTGCCAAAAAGCCATTGTAGAAATATTGTATGATGCCAATTGCAAGAAATGTCTCCTTTTGTATCTTTTTTAATCAATTAAAAATGCAAATTTATTGGCCCTGGCCGGTTGGCTCAGTGGTAGAGCGTCGGCCTGTTGTGCAGAAGTCCCAGGTTCGATTCTCGGCCAGGGAGAAGCGCCCATCTGCTTCTCCACCCCTCCCCTTCTCCTTCCTCTCTGTCTCTCTCTTCCCCTCCCACAGCGAGGCTACATTGGAGCAAAGATGGCCCGGGCGCTGGGGATGGTTCCTTGGCCTCTGCCCCAGGAGCTGGAGTGGCTCTGGTCGCAACAGAGCGACGCCCCAGAGGGACAGAGCATCGCCCCCTGGTGGGCAGAGCGTCGCCCCCTGGTGGGCGTGCTGGGTGGATCCCGGTCGGGTGCATGCAGGAGTCTGTCTGACTGTCTCTCCCCATTTCCAGCTTCAGAAAAAAAAATTTTTAAAAATGCAAATTTATTGAAAAGCCATGACTTTAGCCTCAGGATAGCCCTTGCTTTGTGTAGCTTTTATTTCATTATAAGGGCTTCTATTCTATCTCTAAAAAAAACAGTTTGTTTAAGTTGACTTAAAGAAAGCAAACCAAAGACTCAACAGTAACAAAACAAGCAAGGACTTGGAAGAGATGGCCTTTGAGCAGGCCTTTGGAAGAGATGACTGCATGGGTTTAAACTGCCCTTTCTTCTTCTCTAGCTCCTCTGAGGCAGAAAAATCAGACCATCAAGCTACTGTAGAGATGGGGGGAAAAAATTTAAAGCTGTTAACATTGAACCACAGAACCTATTGGATTACATAATATCAGAAATATCATTGTTGGTTTTCTGACATCTCAACACTCTCCTAAAAGTGCAGTGTGGCGTATTTCTTAGAGAGGAAATTGAATTAAAAATCAATTTCTATTTCAAGAATTTGACTAGCGTGAGATAATTTAAAAGGCTCTGGAGTGCTCCAGTAATGGTTAGGAGTCATTGTTCTTAATAATAGAAATGAACTCTGAAATGACAAGCATTTTATACACTCTAGCTAACCTGATTTTTAAAATAAAATTCTTTCTAATGAGTATGGAGCTCATGGCCCCCATCTACAATAATCCTGACACTTTGTCCCTTAGGACTTTTATATGATTATCTCATCCCAGAGGCCATATTTCTAACGTGTAGTTTTCTCATTACCAATAACTACATAGGTTTGTTTTTGTTTTTACTGCTTCATTACTTGTACATTTTGAAAAAGTAGCTGTAGCAAATTAGTGAGGAGACATTAGGCGTACATATAAACGACTAGGAACCAAGCTGATGACTTATCCCTGGTCGGCAAACTGCGGCTCGCGAGCCATATGCGGCTCTTTGGCCCCTTGAGTGTGGCTCTTCCACAAAGTACCACGTGCGGGCGCTACCTCGATAAGGAATGTACCTGCCTATCTAGTTTAAGTTTAAAAAGTTTGGCTCTCAAAAGAAATTCCAGTCGTTGTACTGTTGATACTTGGCTCTGCTGACTGATGAGCTTGCTGACCACTGCCCTAGGTTATTTTCATGCAGTAACGACGGGCGCTGTTGACAGCGTCCGGCATCAGCGTGCCCTGCTGGTGCTGAGTAGGTCTGATCGGGTCTGCACTGTTCGGAAGGGAGGAACCTGAAGGTCAAAGTAGGTCATGAGTGGAGTAGGATTCGAGCTTAACTGTTTGGACTCGGCACCACCACACTTGATCGTGTGCAGTGCAGTAATCTGCGCACACGTCTGTGTCTCCCTCACTGGATAGTGGAGCTTTCAGGGAGGGAACCTGGTGTTTTGTCTGTTGTCGCTGGCGTCTGGTGTGGCAGGCACTCATGTACATGTCTGTAGGAGAAGTGGGAATGTGAGGGGAGGTGGGTATACTGCTCTGGTTTGATGGTTCCCAGAACCTCCCAGACATCCCTGTGCTGTCTTATCTTACTGTCATGAGCACAACTTTAAGAAACAGATTCCTGGGGACTGATCTGACTGGACTGTTCAGGTGTTCAGGAAAATTTTTCTATGTGTGTATATGTCTGTTTCGTTTTGGGCTCTGTCTAGGGTGTCCCACTGACCCTTAAGGAGGAGAGGGCAAGGAATTGAGCTCAGTGCCCTATGAAGTCATGGGGACTTCCTTCAAAAAGTTGAATGGGAAAAGTAGCCTTCCATCACTGCACATCTGGTTATGGTGGAACTCCTGCTCTTTCTCTTCCATTTGCCATGTGCCTTCAAGCAGCAGAGTGGGCGAGGAGGAGCTCTGGGTCCCAATGGACCAAAGGTTAAATCCTTGTCTGCCGTTCTTTATTAGTTTCTTTTTTGGTGACATTACTTTAAATCTCTGAGCCAGGTTCCCAAGGTTCCCACCTCTGAAATGCTGATGATCGATAGAGAAGCTCTACCTCATAAGCCTGCAGTAGGATGAAATGAGATGCTTTTGATAATGTGGTATAGGACACACCACGTAGTAAGCTTGGATGGATGTGGTTCTCTTTCATCACTGACTCCCTTTGTGTGCCATGAGACAGTGGACAGTTAACGCTGGCATTCATTTGAGAAGTTGAGATGGCATTATAGCAAGCAAGGGTTGAGCTGTTAATTACAGCAATGTCCTTTTCACATAAGTGAGTCCAGTACCATAATACCATTAATCTTGAGAAGTTGCCCTGGATGGATGGCTCAGTAGAGTGCTGGCCCAGTGTGTGGAAGTCCTGGGTTCGATTCCTGGCCAGGGCACACAGGAGAAGCGCCCATCTGCTTCTCCACCTCTCCTCTTCCCCCTTCTCTCTCCTTCCCTCTCTCTCTTCTTCTCTCTCCTTCTTCTCCTCCCACAGCCATGGCTCAAATGGTTCAAGCAAGTTGGCCCCAGGCACTGAGGATGGCTCCTATGGCCTCGCCTCAGATGCTAAAATAGCTCAGTTGTAGAGCAATGAAGCAATGACCCCAGATAGGCAGAGCATCGCCTGGTAAGGGGCTTGCTGGGTGGATCCTAGTCTGGGCGCATGCGGGAGGGAGTCTGTCACTATCTCCCTACCTCTCATTTAATAATAATAATAAAAAAGAGCGAGAAGTCAAAAAGGGGATCTTGAGAGGCAAAGAGAGGCAGTACCGAAAATGGAAGGAGAAGTTGGGTTCAAGAATCAAGGTCACAGCCAATTTAGCCACCAATGGGTCATAAGAAGCATTTGCTGCAACAGTTTAGCAGATTGTGTTGAATCTGTGACAAAATTCAACCCATCTTGTCCTGGACCATTCACTCTGCTTAGCACCCACCTCAGAGTCCCGTGGTTATTCAGTCTGGTGACTTCAGACTTGGGGTGCTCTATCTCCTGTTACCTTACTTAGAATAAGACGCCTACCCAGTGTACATTCCATCGGTGTCTGATGGTGAAGACATCACTTTGTGCAGTCAATGAAATCTTAGCTGTATCTACTTTTCTGTGGTACTGTTGTGAGGACTTGAATGGAATGGCTGAAGTAGAAGTGGCACACACAATCATTTTATACATATTTTAGCCATTATCAAGGTTTGGATTTACATCATTTAGGTTGGGGTAGTGCCTGTTTTCAAGCTCATAGATTACTAATTTGGAGATGAACTTTATAAAGATGAACAGAAATGTACCATTAGGATGATAGGGTGGATAGATGGCACCCAGGGTGGGGTGACAGGTGGGTCCACATATTATCATGTGGGAGCTGTGCCCTGTGCCAAACCTGAAAGGCTGCAGGCACACTGGAGAGCTTCCCGGTCCGGCACCGCGGGGCACTGCACCTGCAGGCAGGGGTTGAGTGAAACCTACAAAACCCGGGGATGGCGTTTCAGGGCACACGACACATGGAGTTAGTGCAGGGACGGGTGAGGTAACTGCACAATGAAAGGGAATTGGTATTTGATCTTTAGGAGTGAATGATGACTTTCAGCAGAGCTGATTAGATGGGCATACCTGTTGAACCCCCTTTTTAAAAGTTCCCAAGGGGGTGGCTTGGATAAGGCTTGGAAGAAAAGGAGAAGAAGAGAAGAAGATGGATTTGGCAGGGAGTAAGTGATGTTCCCTATTCAGAACCAGTGTCCTCACAAGACTGTTTAGAGGAGTGTCTGCTGGTGCCTGCTGGTCTTGTCGGCAGGACGCAGGGAGGCGGTGGTGGGGTTCTGGGTGTGTGTCTCAGCCTTCTGAATTATACTTTCCTTAAAATACACATCACCTCAAATATTCTGAACACAATTTTTTTTCTTGTATATGAAGCCAATTCTTTTATTCCCTGAATGTAGCATACATTATGATGAAGTAATTTAATTTTGATAATTTGAATTTGACTTTTAGCACAGGAACTCTGTGCTTGTTTAGTGTATTAACTTTTATAGCTTCTTACTGGTTGGCAGTTGTTGATCCTTCTTCAGGCCAAGTGTGACAGGTCATTAGCCAGCTGTCTGAGTTGGGATGAGGAAACATTATCACCCCAACTGGGATGAGTAGTTGACTCCACATCCAAAGCATCAGACCTAAACGGGCCCTTGTTGGTTGCAGCCAGTGGATTGTGGGAGCAAGACCTAGGGTAGGGGTCTCAAACTCGCGGCCCGCCGAACAATTTTGTACTGATTTTTTTTTTTGTTTTCAACTGCAGTGAGAAAAGTGTTGCATAACAGTTGCCTTTTGTAGACCTAGTGCAGCCGCCGAACAGCTGTGATCTTGCTCTGTGGCCCACATGCTGAGTTGAGTTTGAGACCCCTGACCTAGGGTCTGTGGGACTGAGGGTCTTGTTGGTTCAGAGCATAGTCAGGGGCTCACCTCATAAGTGTTTGGAGAGTCTGTAACGTGAGGAGACTGCGCAGTCAAACCGTCGGCTTTGAAAACATCCCAGAGGTACCTTTAGAAATTCTGAAATTAATTCCAGATTATATCTTCCAGTACCCAGCCCCAAAGTCAGATTTTTAATTGGTTAAGAGTTGGTTGACTAGCCTGACCAGGTGGTGGCGCAGTGGATAGAGCGTCAGACTGGGATGCGGAGGACACAGGTTCGAGACCCCGAGGTTGCCAGCTTGAACGTGGGCTCATCTGACTCGAGCAAGGGGTTACTCGGTCTGCTGAAGGCCCACGGTCAAGGCACATATGAGAAAGCAATTAATGAACAGCTAAGGTGTCACAACGAAATACTGATGATTGATACTTCTCATCTCTCTTCGTTCCTGTCTGTCCCTGTCTAACTCTCTCTCTGTCTCTGTAAAAAAAAAAAAAAAGAGTTGGTTGACCAAAATAAACAAACAATACTTTTATCTGGAAAGCTGTTTCCCATGTAGTCCTACCTGCCTCAGTGGATTCTGTTGTAGGTTCTAGCTGAGTAAACCACTCAATAGTTCCCAAGAAAAATGAAAAAAGTACATGCTCACTGACTGGCCTGGCACCTCTGCCCCCACTAAACTTACTATCTTGGTAAAAATATCAGAGGTTTATGATGACGGTTTACTACAGACACAACATTGTAAGACTGTTCTCACTGACTCTCTTGTCCTTGGCTGCTGTCACCACGTCTCTACAGTCAGCCATCCAGTTCAGCTCTCCTTTATCAGGTTGTACCACATGGATGATGGCTCCCAGGGGGCGGTTATAGTCAAAACAAGGAACACATTGTGGCAGAAGGATTCCGGAGTCAGCAGGTTCTGGTTTCAAATCCTTTTAACTTATTAAGTGTATCACCTTGAGTAGCCTGCTCTTTGAACCTCAGATTCTTCTATGACATGGTGACATCATCTACCTCAAAGAGTTATGAGTGCCCTGGCTGGATGGCTTGGTTGGTTAGCGTACCACCCTGAAGTACAGAGGTTGCCTGTTCAATCCCCAGTCAGGGCCCATACAGGAACAGGAAAACATAAAACAACATTCCTTTTTCTCTCACTCTCTTTCTCCCTCCTTTTTCTCTAAAATCAATCAATAATTTTTTTTTAAGGTGAGAGTAGGGGAGATAGTGAGGTAGACTTTCACATGTGTCCCAACCGGTATCCACCTGGCGACCCCATCTAGGGATGATGCTTGAGTACTGAGCTATTTTTAGCACCTGAGGCTGATGCGCTCCAACTGAGCCATCCTCAGCACCTGGGGCAACACTTGAACCAGTCAAGCCACTGGGCTGCGGAAAGGGAAGAGGGAGAGCAGGGGAGGGAGGGAAGGAAGGAGAAGCAGATGGTTACTTCTCCCATGTGCCCTCACTGGGAATTGAACCCCAGACATACTCATGCCGGGCTGATGTTCTATCCACTGAGCCACCAGCCTTGGCTAAAAAAAAATTTTTTTCTTAAATAGCAAGAAGAAAAAAAAGTTAATGAGGATTATTATATGTATATACAATATATAAATATTTTAATTATACATTATTATTTATAAATTATGTGTATCATATAGTGTAGTGTTTGGTACATAAAGTCCCTTGATTCTAATTTTTATTCCTCCTTCTTCTCCATAAGAGTCTTATCAAACATAGCACCATACAGCTTGGCTTTTATATCAGTCAGGAAAAATCTCAAAAATACATTATATAATACCTTGATTATAAAGGTCACAATCAAACAGCTGAAATAATCATTTCAAATATTTTAGTTAAGTCTAGCTGCGGCTATCAGATTGATTACTTACCTTTGTTAATTTTACAATTTCAGGTAAATTTGGCGTTTCAGTGCTCAAATCTTAATAAAAGTGATTTCTTGAAATTCAACAAAGCAAAAATTTATTATAAATGATTTGGAGGATGGCCAGTCTTTGTGACAAAATGTAATTTACAGGTGGTTGTTTCTCCTGTGTGCCCTGACTGGGAATCAAACCTGGGAGATCCATACGCCTGGCGGTGCTCTACCACTGAGCCAATCAACCTGGGCCAGACTGGACATTTCTGTGTGTGTGTGTGTGTGTGTTTTTCTGAAGTTGGAAACAGGGAGGCAGTCAGACAGACTCCCGCATGTGCCCTGCAGGGATCTACCTGGCACGCCCACCAGGGGGCAATGCTCTGCCCATCTGGGGCGTTGCTCTGTTGCAACAGGAGCCATTCTAGCGCCTGAGGCAGAGGCCATAGAACCGTCCTCAGCGCGCGGGCCAACTTTGCTCCAATGGAACCTCACTGCGGGAGGGGAAGAGAGAGACAGAGAGGAAGTAGAGGGGGAGGGGTGGAGAAGCAGATGGGCGCTTCTTTGTGCCCTGGCCAGGAATCAAACCCGGGACTCCTGCATGCCAGGCCGACGCTCTACCACTGAGCCAACCAGCCAGGGCCTGGACATTTCTTAACTCAGAAAGGCAGTATACCATAGTGGTCAGATAGCAAGTCTTTGTACTTGGGGTAGAAATCCGAATTAATCACTTAATCATTTAGCAGCTGAATGACCTTGGGCTATTCTTAAATCTCTGTTTTCTATATTCTTATGTGAAAAATCAGGACAATAGCAGTTGCTGTCTCATAGGTTTATAAGAGGACTCAATGAGTTAATGCCTAGAAAGTGCTGAGAACTTTATCTAATACACAGCATTAGCTGTTTTGTTTTGTTTTGTTTTTCTTTCTTTCTTTTTTTTTTTTCATTTTTCTGAAGCTGGAAACGGGGAGAGACAGTCAGACAGACTCCCGCATGCGCCTGACCGGGATCCACCCGGCACACCCACCAGGGGGCGACGCCCTGCCCACCAGGGGGCGATGCTCTGCCCATCCTGGGCGTCGCCATGTTGCGACCAGAGCCACTCTAGCGCCTGGGGCAGAGGCCAAGGAGCCATCCCCAGCGCCCGGGCCATCTTTGCTCCAATGGAGCCTTGGCTGCGGGAGGGGAAGAGAGAGACAGAGAGGAAAGCGCGGCGGAGGGGTGGAGAAGCAAATGGGCACTTCTCCTGTGTGCCCTGGCCGGGAATCGAACCCAGGTCCTCCGCACGCTAGGCCGACGCTCTACCGCTGAGCCAACCGGCCAGGGCGCATTAGCTGTTTTTAAAACTTTGAAAATTGGGAAAGAATTCATTTATTTTCTGTTTATTTCTCTCATCTTGAAGTAATTATGGAAATAGGAAAAATCAGGAGCGAGTAGCCAACATGGGAAAATGTTGTAAAAGCAGAAGATAAATGAGAAGGAAACTTCATGCGCTACAGCTGGCCGAGTGGGTCCAGCACGGAGGGGCGGAAGCTGAGAGACGCCTGCATGAATGTGCAACTGTGTTTCAAGTTGTCAGTCAGATTTAAACTTGCAGTGCAAGTTCATTGCGTTGCATCGAAGCACAAACCAAAAGTTGAAAACCACTTCTTATTAAGAACATCAGAGTCACTGTATGCCTAATATAGTCAAGCACCACCTGTCAGTCACATATGTATTTAAAACTTCATGAAGTTCTCCAATGCAGCATACCATAGTAGATGTCCTTATTTTAAGGGGTTGGGACTAGCAGGTGGTTGGTTAATCCAAAAAATAAAAGGAGAGGCAGAAAAGTTGGTTAAAATAGTGAGTGCCTGACCTGTGGTGGCGTAGTGGATAAAGCGTCAACCTGGAAACACTGAGGTTGCCGGTTCAAAACCCTGGGCTTGCCTGGTCAAGGCACATATGGGGAGTTGATGCTTCCTGCTCCTCCCCCTTCTCTCTCTCTCTATAATGAATAAATAAAAAAATCTTAAAAAAAAAATAGTGAGTTATTAGAAAATGGTACATGGGCACCTTATACATTTTCCAATACTTTAGAGCATAATTTTTGAATAGCAGACTAACCAGAAAGTAGTGTTTTCATCTGCTCATTACATGGACGCCATGATGTTTTCTCTGTTATGCAAGGCACGTGCTACTCGGTGTAAAACACAGCAGTGTCGGTGTTCTACCCACGGAAGTTTCTGGTAGGAGTTCAGGTTGTTTTCCTCACACATACACACACGCACACACATGCATCGGTTTCTGTTTTTACAAAAACAATTTACTGAGCTGTAACTCACATACCATACAGTTCACTTATTTTAAGTCTTTATGTACTGTTTGATGGTACAGCCATTTATAATGAGCAGGCCTCTGAAGCCTCTTGGAAAGGAACAGTGTGCACCATCCCTATCTAAATTATTCTCTCTAAATCTTGACAGTTGTACCACCTTTACTTGATTCAACTGACATCTTTTTTTAGTGACCTGCCTTTATTGAGTCTTTGAAAATTTAAGTTAGTTTTCATATTCATGAGTGTGCATGTAAATGTCTCAAGCACATTCCCCTCAAAAATGAATTCTATATAGTTCATCTATTCTGCTGTCATTTTTAACATAACTGTTTGGAGAGACTTGCTGCTTTAAGCAATCCAAGTATCTAAAATGGCTTAGCCAGGCCCTGGCCGTTTGGCTCAGCGGTAGAGCGTCGGCCTGGCATGCGGGGGACCCGGGTTCGATTCCCGGCCAGGGCACATAGGAGAAGCGCCCATTTGCTTCTCCACCCCCCCCCTCCTTCCTCTCTGTCTCTCTCTTCCCCTCCCGCAGCCAAGGCTCCATTGGAGCAAAGATGGCCCGGGCGCTGGGGATGGCTCCTTGGCCTCTGCCCCAGGCGCTAGAGTGGCTCTGGTCGCGACAGAGCGACGCCCCGGAGGGGCACAGCATCGCCCCCTGGTGGGCAGAGCGTCGCCCCTGGTGGGCGTGCCGGGTGGATCCCAGTCGGGCGCATGCGGGAGTCTGTCTGACTGTCTCTCCCCGTTTCCAGCTTCAGAAAAATACAAAAATAAAAAATTAAAAAATAAATAAATAAAATGGCTTAGCCAGAGTAAATATAAATAATCACATCTTTCTTGTTTTCTAGCTATTATAGCAAATTGCCAAATTCCATCTAATTCATACAGGATAAGACTTAGTAATTTCTATGTTTAACTAGCAAATAATTAGCCTTGAAATTTTGTTTATATAGAAAGCTGGTAATGAAATTGGTCTTATCTGTCATATAAAATGCTTATAAAAATAATACTACTCATTTTCTAATGACTCAAGCAAAGCCCCCACTATAGGTATAGTTACTTGATTGTTTAACAAGCAAAACACCTGAAAAATAAAATGTTCTCAATAGCTTTCTGAAGTCATTGAGGTAAATTACTCTGTAAATGATGTCCAGGTACTGTCCTAGTTGACATCTCACTAGGAGCGATCAAGCACAGACTGCACTGACCTGACTGCAGTTTACCTGAGGGTCGGGGGACAGCAGGGGGCCTCCTGCCTTGGGCGTTTGTAGAGAACACAGGCTTGCTGACACTGGCCAGTGTTCTTATCTCTGATGCTGCTCTGAGGTTTGAAAAGGAATGTCTCAGCTCAGGATGATGTGGTTTTGCTGAATCAAAGTTTTAAAGAGCTATATGAAATCCAAATAGACAATTTCATAATTTTTCCAGCTTGGGTATGTTTTTACTGAAAATACCTTACTTCATAGGCAAAGGATTTCATTTTCTCACTAAATCCTGCAACTAAAATCAATAAAGGACAACTTTTCCCTGCGATAAAAGTGAAAGCTTTTCCCCTTGTATTTCCTATATACATAAAACTGTACGTTTTATGGGAAGATCAAAGAATGGATTTGGGGATTTTATTGTACAAATCATTTCTTAGGTTTTAACTAATATGATTACAAACTTCTATAAAAAGGTTGGTTGCAAGTTGCATGACCTTGCAAGAGGCAGGAATAAACTGCCTCTTGGAGCTGAAATGCCCTGGGAGAGTCTGGTTTTGTCCACATTTCGTTCCACACACTTAGGTCCCCTTTCTCCATGTGTTGACTGTCTTCTCTTGCCAACTCCTTCCAGAGAAGGTAGTTTTTGATAGCCCCATGCTTCCACGACCCCAGTTGCTTATAGTGCCAGGTGAAAAATAGTTCCTCTATCCCTAGGGGCTGACATGTCGGGTTCTTTGAGGAGCAGTCACAGTCGGCAGCTGTGTGGAAGGTCTGGGGGCCAGCCTGAGTGATGGCTCTTTCTGTAGCCAGCTGGCTGGGAGGCACAGGGCGTGCAGTGCGGTCATGAGCACGGTGTGGACGAGCAGTGGCTCCCTCCCTCATAGAAACCGAGAGTGCTGATAATAGAGAAACAGGGGTGTCCACTGCAGGCCTAAACACTAGCCGGTGCATGTTTCTTTAGAGGATTATGCTGTTCTTCTTTGATTTTCTCCTATGGCCTCAAAGCTTAGAAAATTGTCAGTTTTCAAAAAGGTTATACCTGTACATTTTTTTTTATTTTTATTTTTAATTTTTATTTTTTTAATATATATATATATATATATATATTTGTATTTTTCTGAAGCTGGAAACGGGGAGAGACAGTCAGACAGACTCCCGCGTGCACCCGACCGGGATCCACCCGGCACGCCCACCAGGGGCGATGCTCTGCCCACCAGGGGGCGATGCTCTGCCCCTCCGGAGCGTCGCTCTGTTGCGACCAGAGCCACTCTAGCGCCTGGGGCAGAGGCCAAGGGGCCATCCCCAGTGCCCAGGCCATCTTTGCTCCAATGGAGCCTTGGCTGCGGGAGGGGAAGAGAGAGGCAGAGAGGAAGGAGAGGGGGAGGGGTGGAGAAGCAGATGGGCGCGTCTCCTGTGTGCCCTGGTGGGGAATTGAACCCGGGACTTCTGCACGCCAGGCTGACGCTCTACCACTGAGCCAACCGGCCAGGGCCACAATTTTGTTTTATGCTGATGTGCTCTGTTTGATATTTCTATACTTTGCTCGGTCCTGGAGTGGGTCTGAAATGTGACGTGAGGTACACAGCGCTAGCTCTTGACTCGGTTGCCAGCTTCTCACCGTGGCTCAGGCCACACAGCTGTGAGACCTTGCGCACACGAGGGAGCCTCCTGTGCCTCTGCTCTCTCATTCTAAAAGTCTGCTGATGCTTTTCACTAGTAGAGCACTCCTCAGAGTTCAGTGAGGAGGTGGCGGCTGGGGAGTGTTGCTCTAGTACTGCTGTGACACCGCTGGAAGCCCTCCCCTCCAGCACACCCTGTCTCAGCTGTCTCAGCTGTCGTGGGCAGAGCTGGGCCCTGGCCCTCTCCTCCCGATTTGCTCTTGCACCAACTTCATCACTTGCTTGTTCTTGGCAAGATCATCTTTGCTTTTAGGCAACTCAGTCAGAGGATAGAAACACTTACAGAGCGCTTAACCCTGCCTGCCTCTGAGACAGATTCCTCTTTACAAATCAAGTCAATCCTGTGACAATCAGCCTTTGCTTTCTGTACTTCAGGTGCAAAACGTTTAAAAAGGTAGCGTCGAAGAGGTAATATATATAAAAGGAGTACATTATGAAATAGATCCTTTGAAAATATACTGAGGGGACCAAATGCAATACGTCTTTCCTAATTTTTATGTAACTGTGTGTGTATGTGTGTGTGTGAGTGTATGTGTATGAGTTATATAAATGATTACTTATTTTGTAAAAAAGATGCAGCAGGAAGAATATAAAATGTTTGTAATCCCATCTCCTAGACATAGCCATTGTTTACACAAGGTGTCTCCTTGCAGACCCCTTTTCTGCCCACAGGCACACTGTGATAGAACTGAGTCACCAGGAGAGGTTCATGCGCGTGTCCTTGGGTGAAGTCCGGAGGGCGGGGTCGGGGAAGTGCGGGCGCCTCGGGTGCCTGCCCCATCCGTAGCAGGGTGGGGGTGGGGACCAGGGTGCCGGCGGCGCTATTTTTACATCGGTTTACTAGGAATTGAAGAAAGTGGATCATGCTGCGATTGAAGAGTGGGTATAATTATGAAAAGTGGGAGTGTGTTTGTCAGTGGGAGAGAAATGTTTAACAGTAAGAGGAATTTAGGTGGAAACTGACACCCATGTGGAGAGCCTGTGGGAAGTGGTCCTGGAAGCACCCGGAAGCCAGGGTACTGCTCTTTGAGGGCCTTTCTGGAAACTGCATGAGTGGGGGCATTTCTGTCTCAGAGTAACCCCGAGGGCCCAGGCTGGGTCAGGCCCCTGCTGGAACCAGGACATCAGGGCATGCTTGCTGCATGGCACTCAGACTGCTGTTCCGTTCCTCCAGGGACGTGGTAGGGTCGCTGTCCTCCTTTCCCTTCAAGTTAGATGTGAACATCTCACTCACCTTGTCCAATGAAATGCATGCAAAACCTTGAAAAACTTCATTCTCACACCCCTTTTCTCGGCGTGCAGTCAATGATGGTGTAGGTATCAGAGGCTCCGTTCTTGGTGGCCCTGAGTAAACAAAGCATGAGGCAGGGCCCGCTCACCCTCGTCAGTGTAAAGCAGGATCAGGAAGGAAGCGTGTGACATTTGGAGCATTATTATTGCAGTAAAAGTAGCCTCCTCTTGATTGACAGTGGTATCAGCCCTTGTTCTCACCTGCCGAACCAATTCACCTGTTCTTGTGTTCCTTGGGCCAAGTGGGACTATAACATTGCTTCTGTAACAGCAGATTGCAACTGGCGTGACACAAGAATTTTTAACCTAGCTCTTTGTTCAGGGACGCTGACCTCTTCCCTCAATCTGTCGGATGAGAAAATGACAACAGCCAACACAATAGCTGTCTGGTATGCATTAATCAAAATTACACCTATATTTTTGTCAGATTGGCAAAAATATATTTTTTGGTGTGCTACTGAATTTCAGTAATTAGTTTGTGCCATGAGATAGAGATGGAAAATTGCTGTTCTTTAGATTGCAATTCTATCCTCCTAGCACGTCAAGAATAGGTTGGTTTGGGTGTATAAATTATACTGACGGCCTCCTGCTTTTCCATGGGTGCAGTGAACAGGGCAACTGTGAAGGTTTGAATTCAGAAAGAGAGAGCTGTCTGCAGAGCAGCGAGAGCAGTCCATCCCAGGAACTGGCGAGCACTCGGTTTGCGCCCTTGGGTTGCAGCAGCCCACCCGGTGTAGAGGGCCGGAAGAGTGTCTCCCCCCACCCCCGTCTTAGTTCTCAGCTGGGTCTCTTCTCAGATCCACAGGAGAGAAGCATACACGTTTTATTAATGAAAGTTTTACATGACAGGAAAGCCTTCATAAGGAAATGAAAGGCGAAGACGTGGTTCAGCCTGGGTGTTTGATGAAGGGCGGGAAGTGGAAGGAAGTGTAATCAGACACATGGCCACAGGCTCAGGGGACTTACTGGGGAAACTCAGCAAGCCCCGTCGGCTCAGCCTTCTCCACGCCCCTCCTCTGGGCCCAGGGAGGGCACTTCTCAGGAGGGTCCTCTGTCCTTCTTCAGGGAGGAAGGATGGGGACAACCAGCTGTACACGGGAAATTAAACACTTCAGTATTTTGAGGATGGAATCCTAAGTGTCGCATGTGTAGGCAACGTGTAATTATAATTTTCTGTTTGCAGCTGTTAATAAGCTCACCGCAGTTTGCACTCTGAAAGGGAATTCTGGGCAGAATAGAAGTTGCCTGCCCGCTGAAGAGATTTTAGATAATTAGTGTGTTAGCAGGGCGTGCTGAAGTTCCCCTGGCTGTGCTGTGCTGGGACATCTGAGAATCCCTTTCTTGCAGAGACTGACTCAGGGAGCCTCCCACTCCCTCCGCACTGCTTTTGGGGCTCTTTGCCTGCGTTCCTAGCACTCGCTGGGTTCAGTCTTGTGCTTACCTACCAGCCAGTAACCAGTCACGCCCCTTCTCCTGCCTCGCCCTGCCCCCACGCCACCCACCCACCCTGGCCCTTCCCTTCCGGGTGTGTGAGCCCAATGCCAGGCCTAGTTGTCTCTCTGGCTCCAGCCTGGTGTCTGCTGCAGAATAAATGCTCAGTAAATGTGCAAGTACCTTGGGCGCCTCCATTTTCATTGGGGTGCAGCCCAGTGTCATTTGCCTCTTAATTGTGTAGTCTGGCCAACCCAGTACTTCAGTAAATAATTGTGTTGTAAGACACGGCATACATCATCCTGGTAATAATTTTGCTAATGCAGAATTTCATTTCTAGCCTTTTAAATATGAAAGAATTGTAATTGAATTTGGTAAGAAACCCAGCCGGATTTTTGCTCTCACGGTTTCCATTTATTTTGTGTATTTCTGTGTATTGTGTAACTTAGAAAGAAGGAGGGCGGTTCAGTTCTTAGCACAGAAGCCCTGCTGGCTGGTGTGGCCGAGCACGGAAGTAGCAGGAGGGCTCAGTCGGCCCCCTGAGGGAGAAGAGCTGCAGGCAGCCCCGGGCGCATGCGTGCCTGTACTAGCTACTTTTCGGTTGAGCATGTTCTGGGTCCTAAGTGCAAGCGTCCCACAAGCTCAGAAGTAAAAGTAAATGTCAGACGGTGGCGGGTGACACAGACGGAGCTGTATTCTGTCATCGGAAGGCGCTCTGGGGCCCCGTGCCCAGGGTAGCCGTGGGCCTCAGACATGAGCAGGAAGCAGGCGGCTCTCCCGCACGTGGAGACCCATCAGTCTGTAGCTCACCTGAGCGGGGCCTTCTGGTTTCTTTCCTGTCAGGTGCCGTCTTCTGACTTGTACTGCGCATGGCATCGTCCTCGGTGAGATACACCCCCGCTGCTCTTCCATTTCCTTTTTTCAGATGTGTGCGGATTCTCTAATTCTGAGTGGCCATGGAGTTAATCACTCACAAACAGTGTAGTATTCTGGACTCATTTCTAGGAGCCCGAATCTTACTGGTAGCTCTACGGATAAGTCATGGAAAGGTGTCGGATGAAACTGTGTACGTTGTCTTCTCTGCACATGCTCTCGGACTGCTTGGCCTGTGGTGGCGCAGTGGATAGAGTCGACCTCGAATGCTGAGGTCCCCAGTTCGAAACTCCGGGCTTGCTCTGTCAAGGCATGTACATATGCAAGAAGCAACTACTACAAGTTGATGCTTCCTGTTCCTCCCCCCTTCTCTCCCATCTTCTCCCCTTTCTCTCCTTCTCCCTGTCTCCTCCTCTCCCGCTCTCTCCACTCTCTAAAATCAAAAACTAAAAAAAAAAAAAAAAAAAAAGCAAAATGCTCCCTGACTGATGAGAAAGTTATGAAGGCTCACATGAATATTATGAGGACAAATTACATACAATTCTTGGGCTGTTTTGAGCTTCAGAAGCATGAACATTACCTAAAATCCAGTTCTCAGTTGACCTCCCATAGTTGATTCAAACCTTCCATGTGGTATGACCTTGCTAATAACCATGTCTTTAAAAAACTGAATCATAACCAAACGTACAGTGTTTTTAAGGTATTATGGATTCTCCGGCAATCATTTTAAAATGCCGGAGTCTTCCCCACTTTTGACTGGGAAGTGAAAGGAGGGTCAGTCAGTTTTAATATGATATGACTAGGGTTCTGCAGTACAGACACCACTCTTCACCTTCCCCGATTTTGTGATACAAATGATTTTGAAGCTGTAACCATGGTCAACACTAGTTGCCAAATGAATAAAAGAAAAACCTATAATATGTGACTCTATCTGTGTGCCCTCTTTTCCACTTGGATCAGTTCAGACAACAGCTGAGCATCGCCCTTGGGGCAGGGCTGTGCCAGGTACTGGAGACACTGAGGGTTGCAGCGCAGTGTGGCCCAGGGGCCACCGTAGAAGGGGGGGTGGTTGACTGGGAAGCAGGGCAGGGAACGGGCTTGGGCTCCCCTGGCAGGAAAAGCTTCCTGTGGGAGGTCAGCTCAGCTGCAGCTTGCACATTGAAGGTGGTCCTCTCTCCTCCTTGTAGCAGCAGCTGGCTCGTGCCTTCATGCAGCTGTGGTGAGTGAGAAGGCTGGGACTCGCAGCCATCCCTCGTCCAGCGGAGAGCTGTGCCAGGCTGGGAGCCCTTGCTACCTCACCGGTTGACATCATTTTCGTTTAGGACTCTATCAGAGATTGGTCTGTGGTGGCATTGAGGGAGCACTCCCATGAATTTCCCGGTTGGTTAATAAGAGCTTTATTAAAAAGCCACTCTTCCCTAGCAACAGGGTCTTATGATGTGGGGAGAGGGGTGAGAAGAAGGGTGTTTTCGCCACCTGTGAGTTTGTGGTTTAGATTAAATACAAAATGCAGAAATGTGAAATCATTCAAAAATATTAGTTGTGCAAAGATGATGACAGGAAATAGAATTGTTGGAAGGGGATGTGAGAAACTCAGCTGTTAATAAGAGGAAGGTGAATACCCATTATTTGGATTAAGGTGTCATATAGGGCCATTTAACAGGAAACAGAAAATACAGCATGTCATGATTCACGTGCTAGATGTTTTTCTTGACTGGTGAATATTTAAGCTTTTCAGGATATTTCACTTAGGTATGGGCATGTCATACTTGTCCAAATAGACTCCAGTGTATCAAAATATTAGAGATAGAGGGGAGAAACATGGAAAGGTGTGTTGCGACTTCAACGAATAGTGTTTGTGATGGAAAATACTCTGCAGGAAGATTTCTACTCAGGAGATGGCAACTGAGACAGAATGGAAAAGGATGGAACTTAGATCACAGACGATATGGAGTTTGAGGTATACACAATACAGTGACTCTAACTGTACAAGAGATGGAGGTATAAACTGCGTTTCTTACAAACTGTCTTAGTGGAAGGCTTGGTGCCATTTAGCAGGTGTGAAGTCTAGGAATGGTAATTTTGCATTCCTATCAGGAGTCTTGGTAGAGTTCTTAATCCCTGGTGTAGTCCTGCCTCATGATATAAACTCTATCCAATAAGAAGGCTTGGCAAACATCGGTAAGGAATGTGGAGCTGTGCGTTTCCTGGCAAGTGTCCTAGAGAAGCTAGGACTGAGAAAGTCATCCCCCCCCCCCCCCCCCCCCCCCGGCATGCAGGTTCAGAGCCCTTTGGAGGCACCAAGCTTGGCCCTTGGGTTCCAGGGCTCTAACCACAGACCTGTGTTTTCTGAATACCTGTATTGTCTTTGGGCCATTTCCTTCTAGTTCTTATCAACAAATTGAACTAAGTGAATGAATGGAGATGAGATTTGTGAACATGTAAATGAGAGAAGTAAATTGGATTACATGGAAATAAAAGCAAAAGTTTTTCTTAGATACAGTCAGTGTTTCAGATGGCTTAAGAAGAGAAACTCTGGCCCTGGCCGGTTGGCTCAGCGGTAGAGCGTCGGCCTGGCGTGCGGGGGACCCGGGTTCGATTCCCGGCCAGGGCACATAGGAGAAGCGCCCATTTGCTTCTCCACCCCCCCTCCCTCCTCTCTGTCTCTCTCTTCCCCTCCCGTAGCCAAGGCTCCATTGGAGCAAAGATGGCCTGGGCGCTGGGGATGGCTCCTTGGCCTCTGCCCCAGGTGCTAGAGTGGCTCTGGTCGCGACAGAGCGACGCCCCGGAGGGGCAGAGCATCGCCCCCTGGTGGGCAGAGCGTCGCCCCTGGTGGGCGTGCCGGGTGGATCCCGGTCGGGCGCATGCGGGAGTCTGTCTGTCTCTCCCTGTTTCCAGCTTCAGAAAAAAAAAAAAATAATAATAATAATAATAATAATAAAAAGAAGAAGAGAAACTCTGCCCGTGGGAAAACCTACATCCACAGAGTCAGTCGGGGTGGATGTTTGGGCTGTAAGGGTGTGGCTATTAATATGGTGACAAGAATTCAAGAGGACTCTTTGGGACATCAAGAGCTTCTACAACACCTCCATTGAGGAGATGCCCCTCCATGTTGCTGGCTTCATCTAAGAGGGCCTGGCCTGCCACCTCGCCCCAGCCAAGGGCCAGTCCTTGGGGGACTGAGTGGGAGGGGAGAGGAGAGAGCCAAGGAATGGACAGCTTGTCATTTTTTCTTTCCTTTGACTAAATGTAACTTTAAAAAAAATTTTTTTATTTAGAAAATTAAATTTAATGGGGTGACATTGATCAATAAGAGTACGTAGGTTTCAGGTAAACATTTCTATAATATTTGAACTGTTGATTACATTGTGTACCCATCACCCAAAGTCAAATCATTTTCCATCACCTTATATCTGTCCCTCTTGACTCCCCTCACCTCTCCCCCCTCACCCAGATGTCACTTTTAGATATACAAATGTCCAAAAAGCAATTCAAAAGGTGCTAAAGTGCTCAACACCATTAGCCATCAGAGAAACGTAATTGAAAACACTTCTCATTGACTAGGGTGGATACAATCAAAAAGATATCAAGTGTTGGTAAGAATGTGGAGAAGTTAGAGCCTTCGTACATTGCTGTTGGGAATGTAAGTCAGTGCAGCCACTCTGGACTCCAGTCTGGCAGTTCCTTAAAAAGTGAAACATGGTATTACTATATGACCCAGCAACTCCACTCCTAAGTATATACCCCCCCAAAATGAAAACGTATGTTCGTATAAAAACTTGTATACATGTTCATAGCAGTATTACTTATAATAGCCAAAAGATAGAAACAGCCCAAAGGTTTATCAACTGAATAGCTAAACAAAATATGGCATATCAATACAACAGAATATTTATTTGGACACATAAAGGAAATAAGTATTGATACATGCTATAGCGTGGACAAACCTACAGAATGTTCTTAGTGAAAGAAGCCAGGTTCAGGAGGTATGTATTGTATGATTTCATTCATGTGAAATGTTCAGAATAGGCAAATCCATAGAGATAGAAAGATTAGTGATTGCCTAGCTTTGGAGGGAATACTGGGTGGGGGGAGTGGTTGGTGCTCCAGAATTTCATGTGACGGTTGCAGAACTCTAAATATGTATACTGAAAACTATTGAATTGTACATTTAATGGGTGAATTGTATGTGACTTTTGTCTCAATAAAGCCGTCCCCTCTAAAGAGAAACTCTTATTTGATCCTTTTCTAACATCTTACTGTTGAGAGAGAGAGAATGGTATAAAATTCTACAGAAATATGGTTAATCGTTCTCAGGATTAAATTTAGAAATATTTTCGGCATGCCTACTGTGCCTGATGCAGCGCTGGGGCCCCGAGAACGGGAAGGCAAAGCAGTTGTTGGCTGGTAAGGCGCACAACGCCTAGGGGGTGAGGCAGGGCTTGAGTGGTTGTGCTGGCTGCTGGGACAGCGCTACGGTCGGTTGTGGCGAGGGGCCGTGGCTGGGCTATCGGGGAAGCTTCGCCACCAGGTGCCAAGAGCCAGAGGGCTGTCCAGGCCAAAGGGGGCAGGAACTGCGGGGTGTGGATTTTTAAGACACAGAGTTGGGTGGGCAGTGCAAGTGACAGGAGGTGGGTCTCGAAAGAGGGACCAGCTTCCAAACCATTTGTCAGAAGAGGAAACCATAGACATAAAGACCGCGCCTAACCAGACATGTCCCCGAGGTTTCAGCCCACAGATAAACACAGAGCTCCACTTGACTGGAGGTTCGCTGTGTGCCTGGCGCTGTCCTTTCTCGTGCTCCTCGCGGCTCCACAGGGCTCTGCGCTGCCGGGCGGCTCAGCTGTCACCGCGACCACAGTTTCATTGGGGCTTCCTGCCAGGGGGTACCAGTTTGGAGACCACTGTTCACAGTGAATTGTTTCCAGCCTGTATTCTAAGACACTCTTGGTTCTTTGTTTAAATGAGTAAATGTATCTGAAATTAAACTCTCACTCATTTTGTTTTTCTTGTACAATTGATGTTATTGCTCTTTTACTTAATAAATTACAGAAGAAGAAGAACCAAGTGGTAATAATCATTCACAGCGAGTTACTGCTGGAGCTATTTGTATCTAGCATTTATTCAAATTACATTCTTTTTAGGTTGAAAGAAATATTTCTGAATAGTGATGATACTGGCTATTCACTGAGGTGCCATATATTTCTATAAAATACAAATGATATTCATACTTATTAACACCATTTGAAGGATTCTTTCTTGTAAAAGGTGAATCTCCTTGAATTGGTTTAACTGACACAGTTTTGTTCTTCCTAAAAATAGTTCTGGGCGTCAGTAGCGAAGTGACTTATTTAGGGCGTTAGATTACAGCCCAGACATCCAGCAGACCTTCCTGTGTTTTTAGTATAGATTCTCTACTTCTAATGGTCCTCAATAAATATTTATTGCTAGCAAAGCCTATAAAATGATAGATCAGCTTACATTAGAGAGGGTAACAGGCTGCATTTTTTTTGAATAATGAAAAACCGAGGTCAAAGCTTAGCTTATCCTTGGTCTTTTTAGTAGAAGAACTCGCACTTCAGCCAACAGCCTCAACTCCGAGGTTCTTCTGTGCCCAATATGAACCCGAGCCCCGTTTTCCTTTAAAAGGGAAGGACAGTGCCGCCTGAGACTGTCTGAGCACCCTGCGTCCTGCCACCTAGTCTGGCGACTGAGAACACAGCTGGCCACCTCAGCACATTCTGGCACGTCCTGATGTGGCCAGATAGCCTGGAAGGATTCAGAGAACAGGAAATGAGCTGCCCGCAAGAAGGTGGGCAGCTGGACCTGGCAGTGAAAGGAGAAATGAGAACATGACCTCAGGGAAACAACATGAGCAGTTTGACGTTATTTTAAAACCCAGAATCCTGGCTCTGGCCGGTTGGTTCAGTGGTAGAGCGTCGGCCTGGTATGCGGGAGTCCTGGGTTCGGTTCCCGGCCAGGGCACACAGGAGAAGCGCCTATCTGCTTCTCCACTCCTCCCCCTCTCCTTCCTCTCTGTCTCTCTCTTCCCCTCCCGCAGCCAAGACTCCATTGGAGCAAAGTTGGCCCAGGCGCTGAGGATGGCTCCATGGCCTCCGCCTCAGGCACTAGAATGGCTCTGGTTGCAACAGAGCAACATCCCAGATGGGCAGAGCATCGCCCCCTGGTGGGCATGCCGGGTGGATCCCGGTTGGGCGCATGTGGGAGTCTGCCTCCCCATTTCCAGCTTTGGAAAAATATAAATAAATAAACAAACAAACAACCCAGAATCCTTAAAAAGATTTATTTTCCTAACTTAGGGGAGCTACCCACTCACTCAGTTGTCCTGGTGAGAATTTACAGTACACATGTGTGCGGGCGTGTGGAGAGTACGTTTCCATTTACTGCTGCATCTCGTCTCAGGTGATGAGGAATTACAAAAGGATGCACTTGAATCTGTGAACTTTTTTTTTTCAGGTGAGAGGAAGGGAGATAGTGAGGCAAACTTCTGCATGTGCCCCAACCAGAATCTACCTGGCAACCCCCACCTAGGGCCAGTGCTAGAGTACCAATCTATTTTTAGTGCCTGAGGCTAACGCGCTTGGACCAACTGAACCATCCTCATTGCCCCGGACTGACACTCGAACCAATCAAGTCACTGGCTGCAGGAGGGGAAGAGGGAGAGAAGCAGATGGTCGCTTCTCCTGTGTACCCTCACCAGGAATTGAACCCAGGATGTTCATATGCCACACCAACGCTCTATCCACTGAGCCACTGGCCAGGGCTGAGTGTGTGAACTTTTTGCTTATCCAAAAACTGCCACTGTTCTTAGAAGACCAAGAAATCTTTGACATCAGAAATAACTTAAAAAAATTTCTTATGTCTGCTCTTTTGTGTGTGTGTCATGCTGTGGCTATGCCGGCTGTTTTCATGAAGACTTGGGGTTTTGATTATTGATGTGAACCAAATATGCAACCATTCCTGGATGTTAAAGCAAAAAAGACAGAAGTATAGAAAATGTGACTGACCTCTCTGCTCTCAAATATGACACCTTGTCATCAAACACTGTTTTGTAAGGAGGGTCATGGTAGATAAGTGGTCACTGTGTTAAGAAAATGATTGAACCCTGATCTGTAGTGCGTATCCTGTCGTTGGCCGTAGTCCATCCTGCGGCAGCCACTCTGGAGCCTGTCAGTGATCGCAGACTTCAGTGGCGACCCTGTGGCCTTGGGGACTGAAAGGTAGCTGTGTGCGCTTTTGTGGACCCCAGGGCTCGGGTCACATCATCACTGGGTCTGAAAGAACTTTATACAGTTGGCTCTTACTGACCATTTGGAAATTCTAAATTTCATGACATGCTCAGTGTAGTTCAAGACTTTTGTTGCTGTCTTGGTTTTACTATTTAAAAAAAAATAGATCAGTAATTTAAATAGAGAATTTGAAAATCTAGGCTTAAAGAAGTGAATCTGGATTTGTTGCTCCCCATTCACCTGTGTCGAGGGCCCACCTGTGTGTGTTCACAACTCTCTAGTTGCAATTAGAGCACCAGATTATGTCCACTTAGTGAACTGAACGCTGTAAGGGCAAAGCTGCCTTAGCACCTAACCGTTTTAACAGGCAGGCATCACTCGCTGTTGTTAAAATGCCTTTGGGAGTTGAAAATAACCTGTTGAAATAGTTTTCATTAACCTTTTATAGTTAAAAAATATAACTAAGGATCATAACCTCTAATTACATATTACTCTTTGGCACAACATATTCAAAATGACTGTGTGTCGGTATTCAGAGATGACCCTGACTGTCCTTTTTCTCAAGCGGGATGGCTCTGCAGGGAGGGTGAGTATGCAGTGACAGATACCACTCTCACAGTGTGCAGGGAGGGTGAGTGTGCAGTGACAGATACCACTCTCACAGTGTGCAGGGAGGGTGAGTGTGCAGTGACAGATACCACTCTCACAGTGTGCAGGGAGGGTGAGTGTGCAGTGACAGATACCACTCTCACAGTGTGCAGGGAGGGTGAGTGTGCAGTGACAGATACCACTCTCACAGTGTGCAGGGAGGGTGAGTGTGCAGTGACCACTCTCACAGTGTGCAGGGAGGGTGAGTGTGCAGTGACCACTCTCACAGTGTGCAGGGAGGGTGAGTGTGCAGTGACCACTCTCACAGTGTGCAGGGAGGGTGAGTGTGCAGTGACCACTCTCACAGTGTGCAGGGAGGGTGAGTGTGCAGTGACAGATACCACTCTCACAGTGTGCAGGGAGGGTGAGTGTGCAGTGACAGATACCACTCTCACAGTGTGCAGGGAGGGTGAGTGTGCAGTGACAGATACCACTCTCACAGTGTGCAGGGAGGGTGAGTGTGCAGTGACCACTCTCACAGTGTGCAGGGAGGGTGAGTGTGCAGTGACAGATACCACTCTCACAGTGTGCAGGGAGGGTGAGTGTGCAGTGACAGATACCACTCTCACAGTGTGCAGGGAGGGTGAGTGTGCAGTGACAGATACCACTCTCACAGTGTGCAGGGAGGGTGAGTGTGCAGTGACAGATACCACTCTCACAGTGGGCGGTGTGAGCGCCACACACGCAGAGCAGGAACCCGAGTTAGGAGGCGCTCTCGGCAGAGGGGTGGGTGCATGGGCTGCTGGGGGTCTGTCCGCATCCAGGGAAGTTGCCTTTGGCGTGGGAGCCATCAACTAGGTTAGATTTGACTTGTGCTTGTCATCTCTCAACATTGCAACCTCATAGCTCTGATTCTTGCAACTATACTGCTCACAAACATTAGGGGATATTTCAAAATGAATATGAAGCGACAAAATATCTCCTGATGTTTGTGAGCAGTGTATTTGAAGTGGGTAAGAGTATCCTCTTGAAAATCTGAGGAATTTATTTTGTATCTTACAACTATTGCTAATACCAATATGCATGGCGGACCAATGCTAGGGACCACTCCCACCTTTCTGGGGCCTTGAAAACAAACTTGAGGACCTAAAATCAGGTGTGCCCATAATACAACTTTGAGAAGTGACTGGGCCTCTGTGTTGGTCTGTGTTTTGGACACAGATATGGCATGAGGAGGGGTCTGGTCATTGTGGAGGTACCTGACAGTCTGCTGCACGATCGACCCTCGAACAACACAGGTTTGAACTGCATGAGTTTACCCATATGCTTTTTTTCCCAATAAATATATAGTCAGCCGTCTCTATCCCCCAGGTTTTGCATCCACAGTTCTACCAACTGCAGATGCAGATGGCCAATGATTGTGCATCAGTCTGTGCCGTTTTATACAGGGGCCTGGAGCCTACATGGGTGTTGGTATATTGCAGTTCTGGAACCGATCGCTCATGGAAACTGATGGATAGCTGTAGTTAATTAAGGTTCAGGGGAATCAGAAAGTATAGGTGTATTTCTGACTGAGTAGGGTCAGTGCCCAAGCCCCCTGTGTTGTTCAGGGGTCAGTGGTATAAGTTAGAATTTGGAGACACATTTATACAGGTGCGATGTGTTCACATGGGTTAGTAGTTTGTTAGGCACAAGGCCCTGGGAGGAGACAGGATTCAGAGCTTTCTTATGAACGTCAAGTGTGCTCTTGCTGATCCTAGTTTGATAGTCCCAGTTTGACGGGCACACGTTGGTCTATGTCCACATATTTGTGGATGTCCCGGCTCCCAGCTGGACTGTTTGGAAGAGTGGGCCAGATCTTCTCCATATTTGCATCTGTCACAGCATCACACAGCATGAGCCTAAGTGTGAGCTGAGTGTCTGACTGAGTGACTTAAGTCGACACGATCACCAGCATGGGCCCGACAGGTGACGACACTAAGGCAACATTGACCACAATGAGCACAGGCTCCCAGTGGCTCCTGGGCTCCTGGGATGATGTCATAGCCCATGTCCTTAAAGGTTCTCCTGGGCTCTCTGAGGGCTGTCCTTAGGCATTTATCCAATTCCATAGACCACCCCCCACAGGGCCTGTCTTTCAGTTGAGGGAGTGAGAGTTGAGGACGATGAAAGTGATTATCCAAGTGCAGAATTTTTCAAATTTGTTGCGACACCTTAGTTCATTGATTGCTTTCTCATGTGCCTTGACCATGGGCCTTCAGCAAACTGAGTAACCCCTTGCTTGAGCCAGTGACCTTGGGTCCAAGCTGGTGAGCTTTTTGCTCAAGCCAGATGAGCCCGTGCTCAAGCTGGTAACCTCGGAGTCTCGAACCTGGGTCCTCGGCATCCCCAGTCCGACGCTCTATCCATTGCGTCACCGCCTGGTCAGGCAAATTTTTCAAATTTAAAAATTAAATTTTTATACTCAGACATTTTTGCAACTTAAAATTTCTTCCTCTTTCCTCTGTGGTAAATCCTAAATAACTTAGATATTTCAAACGTGTATGTTTTCCAAATTGGCCTTGTTTAGATGCTGAACTATTTGGAAATAAAAGTCTGGAAAAGAGATGGGAAATTTCACACTGGGGGGAAGTGAAACTAAATAGACCTATCTTTTCCTCTCTCTGCACTAAATAAGTAATACCCTGATTCAGATACACTGTAGATTTTGTGAAAATTGTTTTCCCATCATATACACCATCAGATGAGAGATCCTTGCACTTGTGAGAGGCGAGGCAGGGCACAGACGGCCTCTGGGCCCTCTGTTTTTATAGCGATGGACATTTTCATGGTATAGTTTATCATTTGTCAGGAAGCCCTTATGTGGGTCTGGTTCCCTGTGACTCTGCCGTGTGTGTGTGTGTGTGTGTGTGTGTGTGTGTGTGTGTGTGTGCGCGCGCGCGCGCGCGCTGTTCCATGCCCTGTTCCCTTCCCTGATCCCCACACCCTCCCCCAGTCTTTTCCTCTAACTGTGCATTCTGTTTAGTTCTGAAGTTTGAGCTCTCGGTGGGCGTAATTCGGGCGTACTGGTTCATTTCCTGGGGGTAAATACCTTCTTGGTTTCTTCCTAGGTTGTGCTGGTGAGGTGGAACGAGCCCTACCAGAAGCTGGCCACGTGCGACGCGGATGGAGGCATATTTGTGTGGATTCAGTATGAAGGAAGGTGGTCTGTGGAGCTGGTCAACGACCGAGGGGCCCAGGTGGGTGGACCGGGGCCTCCTGCAGCTGGAGAGGGCCCAGGCACGTGGGCTGGGCGCGTGGGCTGGGCGCGTGGGCCGGGGCCTCTTGCAGTGGAAGGCTGCTGGAGAGGCAGCCCAGACCCCCGTGTTCCAGGGCCAAAGTAAGCTCTTCCCAGAAACGGGGAGTAGAGATAAGTGGAAGGAGGACCCCGCCTTTTGTCTTCCTGGGCATATCACCAGGAGAAGGATCCTACTTCCTCCCCTTCAGCCGTGCTGCTGCCGTGAGGATGCTCCGTTCTAGAGCTTTAATGAACCCTGTGAGTTGTTCTGCACGCAGTGTGGGGAGTGCCTGGTAAATTGGGGGCCTGGGGAGCACTCCTGGAAGATCACTTGCTAGCTCCCGTTGGCAGGGTGTTTTCCCTGTGCCGTAAGCCTCGTGGGTCTCTTGCTGGAAGCGCACGGCTCTCTCCCAGCCACTCACCAGCGGAGTTTCTACACTTTCTTCTGTCAGGTCTCAATTAGCACAGCTGCCTGTGGTCCTCCCTCAGCTCCTCCTTTCTGATAAAGATTTGTCCCCCTCAGAGGAAAATAGTTGCTCCAAGGACACCCTGCGGAGCTGTGCTATTTAAAACCCCACTCCATAAAGCCTCTGGCTCAGGGGACAGCTCTGCTCTTCCTCCCGCGTGGGGATGGCTGCAGGGAGCGCCTTTTCTGTGCTTGAGGATGCGTGACCTTCCCCTGTGACCTGTCCCCAGCGGTGAGCAGGTAGGGCTCCAGAACCGAGTCCTCAGGACGACTGTGCTGCTCTCCTCGCCCAGATGCTTTCCCTGGGACTGGCGTTACGTGTCTCTGAGGACAGGGTTCTCACCCTTTCCTCTCTGCTCTGTGGCTTAAGTAAGCTGGGAGCTCCCCAAGTCTGAAAGAGACCAGTGACACGACAGAACACTGCAAGGAGTAAAGGTATTAGCAGTTATTATTAGCAGATTGAGGATTTTTATAAGATGTAACCACACAAGACAAATCTACCTTTGGGTAAAGTAGAATTTTCTTTCTTTGTGAGTCTGTTTATTTGATAGGGTAAGTATAATATTTTTGACTGACTGAAAAGGTCATGTTAGTTTCCTGCATTCCTCCATAGAGTGATAAAAAAAGGAGTTAGAACCTACCATGTGACTACTAATTAGCCTTCTTAATAGAGCCACAGATATGGAAATGTCCATGACCATGAGAAGTTTGTGTCACCAAGGAGGTGGATGTTGTGGTCAAGAGCATAAGCTCTGGCCCTGGCCGGTTGGCTCAGTGGTAGAGCGTCAGCCTGGCGTGCAGAAGTCCCGGGTTCGATTCCCGGCCAGGGCACACAGGAGAAGCGCCCATCTGCTTCTCCACCCCTCCCCCTCTCCTTCCTCTCTGTCTCTCTTCCCCTCCTGCAGCGAGGCTCCATTGGAGCAAAGATGGCCCTGGCGCTGGGGATAGCTCCTTGGCCTCTGCCCCAGGCGCTAGAGTGGCTCTGGTCGCAACAGAGAGACGCCCCGGAGGGGCAGAGCATTGCCCCCTGGTGGGCAGAGCGTCGCCCCCTGGTGGGTGTGCCAGGTGGATCCCGGTCGGGCACATGCGGGAGTCTGTCTGACTGTCTCTCTCCGTTTCCAGCTTCAGAAAAATACCAAAAAAAAAAAAAAAAAAAAAAAGAGCATGAGCTCTGGAGTGAAACCATGCAGGCCAAGAATGCCACTTGGTGGGTGACTCCTCAGTGGAGACACCCCTCTGTACCTCATTCCCTCATCTGTAACATAGGGCCTCTCACGGTGCCTGCCCCAGAGGATTACTGGGACTAAGGAAGACTAAACGTGGGGAATGCTTGTGGCATTGTCTGCATAGGATATTCTTCTCCAGAAGTTGTTAGAGTGTCTACAGAATTATGAGGTGCTAGTGCCTCTATAGCACCCGAGCATAGAACCCACCTGCCCTAGAATAGTCTCCATGATGCCATCACCAGAGACTCGCCTCAGGTCTGGAGGCAGCGATCCTCATGGCTTCCTGCAGACACTTCTCTGAATTTGCCCGGAAGAGTCTCTAAGGTGCTGTAATTTTCCTGTTCACCAAGGTGTGAACTCTTTCCTCAGAAGCGCCCCATGGTCAGGTGAGACGTGGTTTCATTAGGACAGCATGAGGTCCTTAAAGTGTTACCCAGAGAGCTGCAGTGACCGGGAGCCGGGGATGCCAGCTCAGTGCCTCCCGTCCACGTGTTGGCTCAGTCTCCACAGGAACCCTTTCAGGAGATGCTGTTAAATAAGCTCACGGGTGCAGAAGCAGAACTTGAACTCAGGTTTGAGTCCAAAGTGCTGTATCACACTGCCTCATTTCCTGACAAAAACTTTTCTCTTTTAGCAGAAATGCGTGTATTGCATTCATAATATATTGATTGTTCCAACATTTTTGAGGTAGCAATACTGTTTAGTTGCTTCATGTTTTTATTCCTGCTTCCCAGAGTGCATATTTAATTGTTTCAATTCTGCTGTACCTTTACTGTATTCCCTATTATTCTAAGATCAGACTTTAGATGGGAGATGCCCGAGAGATCTCCCTCCTACCCCTCCGTTACTCAGGTGTGACCACATCGGGTTGCCAGCCTGCGCACTTTCCTTCTCACAAAGTACATAACACCCAGGAAAGGTGCTTCCTGGCATCAAGGGACAAAAGTGCACTGAATTGGAAAACCCTCGGTAGAGGCAACAGCTGTGTGGTCTCTACCACCATCATATTCCTCAGCTTTTCTTGTCATTCAGAATTCGATGCAAGCAGACATGTTAGAAAGAAGAAAGGAAGGCTGAATTCAGACTTGTGGGTGAATGAGCTTACATGGATCACTGAGAATGTCACAAATGCCTGTGCCTGCTGGGTTCTACCAGCATAAAGGGTATCTTGTACTCTGATTCATGCTTTTATATAATTTTACTTTTTGGATCTGATTCTACACATTGCAAGACCCATTGAGCAGTTGTCATCATTAAATGCCTACATTTTGAGGAGGTATGGTTGCTTTTAATTGTGGAGAAGTCAGATCTGAGCAGAGAACACATTTTGGTGAGGGGGAATCAGCGGCGGAGGGTGCGGAGGCTCTGTGCCCCGGAAACGGTCTCTGGGGGAGGCAGGGCAGTTTGTGACTTGGAAGAGGAAGATCCTTGAAATCTGCTAAGAGAAAATAATACTCTTTAGAAGAAATGACAGGTGATCCTTGTTATATAACATGCCTTTCATTGAGACAAAATAATCAAACATCTGGCAAAAGCTAATCAGGGGTCTCAAACTCGCGGGCCGCATGCAGCCCGCCGAACAATTTTGTGCGGCCCGCAGACTAATCCACGAAGTTCAAAATATTTTGGATAAAATTAAGTAAGCCCGTGGATTAGTCTGCAGGCCGCACAAAATTGTTCGGCGGGCCGCGAGTTTGAGACCCCTGAGCTAAGTGATGCTTTAAGAGTTTCTCTTTTAGGAAATGATTGAGTCTGGAATAGTGCATGCATATTTTCATAGTGTTAGTCCCTGAGGCAGGTCTAAGATAAAGCTATCCCCGGGCCCTGCTCAGCCTCAGCCAGCCCGTGTCTGAGCACACTGGTTAGTGGAACGAGGAGAGCACGGGGACCCTCTGCAACTGAAAGACAGCAGTGGGAGGGGCTTGCTGCTCACCTTCTTTACAGCACTGGGCACAACTGTTTTTGCTTTTGCTTCTTTCAGTTGTGACATGTTCTCATCACTCTGCTGACCTAATGTAATCAACCCAGTTAGTTCATGTAAACATCCTGTTTCCATTTTTGGGACTGTAAGATTGGTGGTGTCTTGGACGAGATTCTTTTAAATGACTATTAGCCTTCTACTAAGATCTTTTTCCTTTTAGTACAAGTATTGTGCAAGATCAATGAGTTAAAATGCATGTAAATAGAAGCGTTATTTTTACAAAGTGGAAGGAAAGACTTTTCAAATTTATTTGCAGAATTAATGTGTTGTCTCTAAAACATGTTTTAAGTTCTTAAGGAAAACTAGGTAGTGTAATTGGTTAAAGCATAAGACCAGTGAAATCAAGGTTCTGAATTTACCCAAGAAAACAACTTTTTCCAGTAACCAAACCAGCTAGCTGTTAAAGACTTTTCTCGCAAATCCTTGCCATTGTCGCACTGCAGATTGCTGATCATTCGGCGTCAACTCATAACCCCAGCTGGCAAAGCAGCAAAAAGTTCGTGTCCCTTTGGTTTGCATTCATTTATTTTATTATTTCCTGAAATGTGGTATTTTTAGTAACATCACAAATTTTCTTATTATTTTTTAATGTCACAAATTTTAAAGAAAGTACATTTCTAAATATAAACAATGGTGAACGCTGTAGGTACCAACGTTTTATGTTAGTAAGCAGAGATGAGAGAGAAAGGCAGTGTAAACTGAGACAGAAACTTAAGGTGATAAGAAAGCAGGACCAAGTATAACTAATTAGAATAAAAATAAATGACTAAATTCACAAATCAAAAGATAATGTTTGGCAGATTATATTTTTTAAAAACATGACTATACACTATTAAGAACCACACTTAAAACTTAAAAGCATATGCAAGTTTGAAAGAATGGAAAAGATACATTAGACAAATATCAAGTAATAAGAAAAGCTGAAGTAGCTAATAGTTCTATCAGCTAAAATAGATTTTACATAGACCGAAAGCAATGTTTGGTTTATAAAGGATAATACATGGTGATAAAAACTTTAGTTTATTTGCCAAGAAGCTATTTTAAATATGTATATACCTATTAATAATGATAGCTTAAAAATTTATGAAGAAAATAGAACTGAAAGGGAAATTTGATAAATTCATTGATATACTCAGAGGTTTCAACAAAAACACACATCAACAAAGATATTAGAAGATCTGAACAACACAGTTAATACGCTTGACCTAATGGACGTGTATACATTCTGAATCCACCAATAAGAGAACATACATTTTTTTCAAATACACATAAAACATTTACAAAAACTGATCATGTTCTAGGGTTCTGTTAACTTTCTTGTGAAGGTGCAGATAGTAATTTTTTTTATTATTAGCATTATTTTATTTTATTTTTATTAATTTTAATGGGGTGACATTGATAAATCAGGCTACATATGTTCAGAGAGAACATCTCCAGGTTATTTTGACATTCGATTATGCTGCATTTCCATCACCCAAAGTCCAATTGTCTTCAGTCACCTTCTAACTGGTTTTCTTTGTGCCCCTCCCCTCCCCCAACCTTCTCCCTCTCCTCCCCCCCACCCTGTAACCCCCATACTATTGTCCATGTCTCTGAGTCTTATTTTTATGTCCCACCTATGTATGGAGTCATTTAGTTCTTAGTTTTTTCTGATTTATTTCACTCAGTATAATGTTATCAAGGTCCATCCATGTTATTGTAAATGATCCGATGTCATCATTTCTTATGGCTGAGTAGTATTCCATAGTATATATGTACCAAAGCTTTTTAATCCACTTGTCCACTGACTGACACTTGGGCTGTTTCCAGATCTTTGCTATTGTGAACAATGCTGCCATAAACATGGGGGTGCATTTCTTCTTTTGAAACAGTGCTATGGTGTTCTTGGGGTATTTTCCTAAAAGTGGTATAGCTGGGTCAAAAGGCAGTATGATTTTTAATTTTTTTTTTTCTGAATTTGGAAACGGAGGCAGTCAGACAGACTCCCGCATGCGCCCTACTGGGATCCACCCGGCACGCCCACCAGGGGGGCAATGTTCTGCCCATTTGGGGCGTAGCTCTGTTGCAACCAGAGCCATTCTAGCGCCTGAGCCAGAGGCCACAGAGCCATCCTCAGTGTCCGGGCCAACTTTGCTCCAGTGGAGCCTTGGCTGTGGGAGGGGAAGAAAGAGACAGAGAGGAAAGAGAGGGGGAGGGGTGGAGAAGCAGATGGACGCTTCTCCTGTGTGCCCTGGCCGGGAATCGAACCCGGGACTCCTGCACGCCAGGCCGACGTTCTACCACTGAGCCAATCGGACAGGGCCTGATTTTTAATTTCTTGAGGAATCTCCATACTGTTTTCCACAGTGGCTGCACCAGTTTGCATTCCCACCAGCAGTGCAGGAGGGTTCCCTTTTCTCCACATCCTCGCCAGCACTTTTTCTGTGTTGTTTTGTTGATGAGCGCCTTTCTGACTGGTGTGAGATGATATCTCATTGTGGTTTTAATTTGCGTTTCTCTAATGATTAGTGATGTTGAGCATTTTTTCATATGCCTGTTGGCCATCTGTATGTCCTCTTTGGAGAAGTGTCTATTCATTTCTTTTGCCCATTTTTTGATTGGATTGTTTATCTTCCTGGTATTGAGTTTTACAAGTTCTTTATAAATTTTGGTTACTAAATCCTTATCAGACGTATTGTCTAATATGTTCTCCCATTGTGTAGTTTGTCTTTTTATTCTGTTCTTATTGTCTTTAGCCTTTGCAAAAGCTTTTTAGTTTGATATAGTCCCATTTGTTTATCCTGTCTTTTCACTTGCCTGTGGGGATAAATCGGCAAATATTACATATTTCTGCGAGAGATGTTAGAGAGCTTACTGCCTATATTTTCTTCTAAGATGCTTATGGTTTTATGCTTACATTTAAGTCCTTTATCCATTTTGAGTTTATTTTTTTGAATGGTGTAAATTGGTGGTCTAGTTTCATTATTTTGCAGGTAGCTGTCCAATTTTCCCAACACCATTTGTTGAAGAGGCTGTCTTTACTCCATTGTATGCTCTTACCTCCTTTGTGAAATATCAGTTGTCCATAAAGGTGTGGGTTTATTTCTGGGTTCTCTGTTCTGTTCTGTTGATCTATATGCCTGTTCTTATGCCAGTACCAGGCTGTTTTGAGTACAATGGCCTTGTAGTATAACTTGATATCTGGAAGTGTGATACCTCCCACTTTATTCTTCCTTTTCAAGATTGCTGAGGCTATTCGTGTTCTCTTTTGGTTCCATATAAATTTTTGGACTATGTGTTCTATATCTTTGAAGTAAGTCATTGGTATTTTAATTGGAATTACATTGAATTTATAAATTGCTTTGGGTAATATAGACATTTTAATGATGTTTATTCTTCCTAACCATGAGCACGGTATATGCTTCCACTTGTTTGTATCTTCCCTGATTTCTTTTATCAATGTTTTATAATTTTCCGAGTACAAGTCTTTAATCTCCCTGGTTAAATTTATTCCTAGGTACTTTAGTTTTTTGGTTGCAATGGGGAAGGGGATTGCTTCCTTAATTACTCTTTCTGACAGTTCATTGTTGGTGTATAAAAATGCCTCTGATTTCTGAGTATTAATTTTATATCCTGCCACCTTGCTGAATTCATATATCAGGTCCAGTAGTTTTTTGACTGCGACTTTAGGGTTTTCTATATACAATATCTTATCATCTGCAAATAATGATAGTTTTACTTCTTCTTTTCCAATTTGGGTGCCTTTTACTTCTTTTTCTTGTCTGATTGCTGTGGCTAGGACTTCCAGAACTATGTTGAATAAGAGTGGTGAAAGGGGGCACCCCTGCCTTGTTCCTGATCTTAAGGGGATTGCTTTTAATTTTTGCCCATTGAGTATGATGTTGGCTGTGGGTTTGTCATAGATGGCCTTTATCATGTTGAGGTATGTTCCCTGTATTCCCACTTTGCTGAGAGTTTTGATTATTAATGGGTGCTGGATTTTATCAAATGCTTTTTCTGCATCTGTTGAAATTATCATGTGGTTTTTCTCCTTCCTTTTGTTTATGTGATAATCACATTGATTGATTTGCGAATATTGTACCAGCCTTGCCTCCCCAGAATAAATCCTACTTGATCATGGTGTATGATTTCTTTCATATATTACTGGATCTGGTTTAATATTTTGTGAGGATTTTAGCATCTAAATTCATCAGGGATATTGGCCTATAATTTTCTTTCTTTGTGTTGTCTTTGCCTGGTTTTGGAATCAGAATTATGCTCGCCTCATAAAAGGAGCTTGGAATTCTTCCTTCCTCTTAAATTTTTTGAAATAGCTTGAGAAGGATAGGATTTAGTTCTTCTTTGAATATTTGGTAGAATTCACTTGTGAAGCCATCAGGCCCAGAACTTTTCTTTTTTGGGAGTTTTTTGATAACTGTTTCGATCTCATTTGTTGTAATCGGTCTGTTTAGGTTTTCTGATTCTTCCAGAATGATTTTTGGAAGATTATATGTTTCAAGGAATTTGTCCATTTCATCTAGGTTGTCAAGATTTTTGGCATACAGTTCTTCATAGTATTTTCTTACAATATTTTGTATTTCTGTTGTGTCAGTTATTGCTCCACTCTCATTTCTAATTTTATTTATTTGAGTCTTCTCTTTTTTTCTTGGTGAGTCTGGTTAAAGGTTCATCGATCTTGTTTACCTTTTCAAAGAACCAGCCTCTGGTTTCATTGATCCTCTGTATTGTTTCTTTAGCCTCTATGTCATTTATTTCCGCTCTGATCTTTATTATTTCCTCCCTTCTACTACCTCTGGGCTTTACTTCCTGTTCTTTTTCTAGTTCTTTTATATGCAGGGTCAAGTTGTTTATTTGAGCTTTTTCTAGCTTTTTAAGTATGCCTGTAATGCTATGAACTTTCCTCTCAGGACTGCTTTCGCTGTGTCCCATAAATTTTGAGTTGATGTATGCTCATTATCGTTCATTTCTAGGAGTTTTTTTATTTCTTCTTTGATCTCATTGTTAATCTATTCGTTATTTAATAACATGCTATTTAGTTTCCAAGTGTTTGAGTATTTTTCAGTTTTTCTATTGTGGTTGATTTCTAGTTTCATGCCATTGTGATCAGAGAAAGTGCTTAATATGATTTTAATCTTCTTAAATTTGTTGAGACTGCTTTTGTGCCCTAACAAGTGGTCTATCCTAGAGAATGTACCATGAGCACATGAAAAGAATGTATATTCTGCTGCTTTAGGTTGAAAGGCTCTGAAGATATCTGTAAAATTGAGTTGATCTAGTGTGTCCTGTAAGTCTGCTGTTTCTTTGTTAATTTTCTTTCTTGAGGATCTATCTAGTGATGTTAGTGGGGTATTAAAATCCCCTACTATTATAGTATTGCTGTTGATCTCGCCCTTTAAATCCATTAAAGTCTGCTTTATATATTTAGGTGTTCCTATATTAGGTGCGTAGATATTTATAATGGTTATATCTTCCTGTTGGATTGCTCCCTTTATCATTACGTAGTGACCTCCTTTATCTCTTCTATAGCCTTTGTTTTAAAGTTCATTTTGTCAGATGTGAGGGCGATCTGGCTGCGACATCTGTCACCCCATTGATCGCCAGGTTTGATTCGGCTGATCTGGCTGGCTAGGCGGGTGTCCCCTTCCTCCCTCACCGCTCCATGTGTGTCCCTCCTGAAGCTGCGTGCTCGGTCAAGGGTATACGAGTAGCTGCGCTCCCCTGCTAGAACCTCCAAACAAATCTCAATCTCAAGTTCATTTTGTCTGATAGAAGTATTGCTACCCCAGCTTATTTTTCATTTCCATTTGCATGAAATATTTTTTTTTCCATCCTTTTATCTTCAGTCTTTGTGCATCTTTTGTTTTAAGGTGTGTCTCTTATAGACAGCATATGTATGGGTTCTGTTTTCTTATCCCCTATGTCTTTTGATCGGATCATTTAATCCATTTACATTTAAAGTTATTGATATGTATTTGTTTATTGCCATTTTATTCTTTTTTTTAATTTATTCATTTTAGAAAGGAGAGAGAGAGGGAGAGGAGAGAGAGACAGAGAGAGAGAAGGGGGAGGAGCAGGAAGCATCAACTCCCATATGTGCCCTGACCAGGCAAGCCCAGGGTTTTGAACCGGCGACCTCAGCATTTCCAGGTCGACGCTTTATCCACTGCGCCACCACAGGTCAGGCCCTGCCATTTTATTCTTTAAAACTGTATTTCTCTTTTGCTATATTCTTTTTCTCCTTTGATCTGTTTACAACAGGCCCCTTAGCATTTCTTGTAGCATTGGTTTGGTTGTAGTGAATTCCTTGAGGTTTTTTTTGTTTGGAAAGCTTTTTATTTCTCCTTCAATTTTAAATGATAGCCTTGCTGGATAAAAAGTAGTCTTGGTTGTAAGCTCTTGTTCTGCATTACTTTGAATATTTCTTGCCATTCCCTCTGGCCTCAAGTGTTTCTGTTGAGAAGTCAGAAGTCATCCTTATGGGGGCTCCTTTGTAGTTGATAGCCTTTTTTTCTCTAGCGGCTTTTAATATTTTCTCTTTATCACTTAGCCTTGGTATTTTAATTATGATGTGTCTTGGTGTAGATTTCTTTGGGTTTCTCTTTAATGGAGTTCTCTGTGCTTCTTGAACTTGTGAGACATTTTCCTGCCTTAATTGAAGGAAGTTTTCAGCTTTGATATGTTTGAACAAAGTCTCTATCCCTTGTTCTTTCTCTTCTTCTTCAGGAACCCCTATGATGCGGATGTTATTTCTCTTCATGTTGTCACAGAGCTCTCTTAGAGTTTCCTCAGACTTTTTGAGTCTCTTTTCTTTTTTCTGCTCTGCTTTTGTGCCTTCATTTATCTTGTCCTCTAACTCGTTGATTCGATTCTCAGCTTCATCCATCCTGCTTTTAATTCCTTCCATTGTGTTCTTAATTTCTGATATTGTATTTGTCATTTCTGACTGATTCTTTTTTATTATTTCAATGTCTTTTTTTATATTTGTTATCTCTTTATTTAGGTGTTTGTAATTACCATCTATTGTTGTTCTAAGATCTTTGAACATCCTAACAATTGTTATTTTAAACTCTGCATCTGGTAATTTGGTTATATCTGACTCATTCAGGTCCTTTTCTGGGGATTTCTCTTGCTTCATTTGTGTTGCATTTCTCTGCCTTCTCATTTCTGTGTAAAAGAAGGTTTTGGCCACTGGAGTCCACTGAGTGTGGTGGCCTCTGTTCTCTAGGTGTGGTCTCCAGATAGTAAATTTTTAAGGCTTTGTGGGCTAGGAGCCACAATTGAGGCTATTATGTAATTACTACGTAACAAAAAATAATATGATTTTCCAGAAAACTTCCACTGATGAAATGTAAAACTTTATTTATAGACACTAAGATTTGAATGTTATGATTTCATATATAACAAAATATCATTCTTCTATTTATTTCTTCCTTCACCATTTTAAACCATTCTCAGTTTATAGGTTATACAGAAATGGGTGGTAGGACAGACTTGGCCCACTGGCCAGTTTGCCAACCCCTGTTTTAGGGTATAAATAAAACCTCAACAAAATTCCATTGGTAGGTATCATGCTTAATAGACCATGATTTCTGAATACAATGCAACTAGGTTAGAAGTTATTAAAAAAAAGATAAATCTAAGAAATTGTTGAAATTTGATAATTTTGTTTTTTAGAGAGAGCGAGAAGAAGAGGAACAGACAGTAAGGGAGAGAGATGAGATGCATTAACCCATAGTTGCATCACCTTAGTTGCTCATTAATTGCTTTCTCATATGTGCCTTGACTGGTGGCTCCAGAAGAGCCAGTGATCCCTTGCACAAGCCAGCGACCATGGGGTCATGTGAAATTTGGTCACTTTAAAGCGCATTGTTAAGTAGCTCATGGGTTAAAGAATAAATTTTATGGAAATTTGTAAAGTCCTAGATCTGGATGATGATGAAGTCACATATCAAAATTTGTGAGAGGCCCTGGCCGGTTGGCTCAGTGGTAGAGCGTCAGCCTGGCATGCAGGAGTCCCAGGTTCGATTCCAGGCCAGGGCACACAGGAGAAGCGGCCATCTGCTTCTCCACCCCTCCCCCTCTCCTTCCTCTCTGTCTCTCTCTTCCCCTCCCGCAGCCAAGGCTCCACTGGAGCAAAGTTTGCCTGGGCGCTGAGGATGGCTCTGTGGCCTCTGCCTCAGGCGCTAGAATGGCTCTGATTGCGGCAGAGCAACGCCCCAAGATGGGCAGAGCATCGCCCCCTGGTGGGCATGCTGGGTGGATCCCATTCGGGTGCATGCAGCAGTCTGTCTGACTGCCTCCCCGTTTCCAGCTTCGGAAAAATACAAAAAAATAAATAAATTTGTGAGATAGAATTAAAGTGGTAATATGAGAGAAATTTATGTCCTTATTTATATTAGAAAGAAATAAAATTCTATTCTTCTAATATAATCTAAGGATCATTAATCAGATAAGTATCTGCCTTTCTTACAGTTACCAAATGAGCAACAGTAAATACAATAAAAATAGATCATTTTTAAAAGTGGAAATTAATGCAATAGGAAAAGTGATACAGTGGAGGAAATAAACAAGTAAATTTGTTCTTTGAAAACAAATTAACAACATAGACAAACGGCTGGCAAGACTGATTAAGAGGAGAAAGAGAAAACCGAAATAAACAATTTTATAAATTAAAAGTTGGACACAACTGTAGATACTGTAGGTTACAAGTTAGCCAAAGGTGATTTTATAATGCCCGGGTATTTCAGTTAGGGAAGAGCAGTCTGACCAATGTGCTGAGACAACTGGTGATCTGTATTTTGAAAGAAAAAAAGGAACCTTGATTTTTATCTCTCATCCTTTACAAAAATTAACTCGAAGGGAATCACAGACATAAATGTAAAAGTTAAACTTCTGGAAACCTCAGATTTGCAAGCCCGGGTTAGGAAAAAGTTCCTTGGATCAGATAGAAGAAGCATGAACCATGAAAGAAAACATTGGTACTAGACTTAAAAATGTAGAATCTTTACTCTTTGAAAGATACCACCGAGAAAATGAAAAGGCAAACCAGATTGTATTTAGAATTTTCACAGCACAATTTGAAAGCCAACTTCTTTTTTTTTCCCCCAGAGAGAATCAGAGAGATGGATAGATAGGGACAGACAGGCAGGAACGGAGAGTGATGAGAAACATCAATCATCAGGTTTTTGTTGTGGCACCTTAATTGTTCATTGATTGCTTTCTCATATGTCCCTTGACCATGGGCCTTCAGCAGACCGAGTAACCCCTTGCTTGAGCCAGCGACCTTGGGTCCAAGCTGATGAGCTTTGCTCAAACCAGATGAGCCCACGCTCAAGCTGGCGACATCGGGTTCTTGAACCTGGGTCTTCCGCATCCCAGTCCGATGCTGCATCCACTGCACCACTGCCTGGTCAGGCGAAGGCCAACTTCTTGACATGTATGAATAGGTCAACATACATATATGTGAATTGATGCATATGGCAAGGGATTTGAACAGACATGTCTCAAAAGATGATGTACAGATGATCAATACGCATATGCAATTGTGCTCAAGTTACTAGTCAGTGGGGTAATGAAAACTAAAATGCAGGTCATGTCATTACACAGCTACTGGGGTAGCTAAAATAGAAAGACCAACAACACTAAGTGTGGATCTCTCCTACTACTGATGAGTGCAAAGTGATACTACCACTTTGGGAAACAGTGTGGTAGTTTCTTATTCAATTAAATACCATATGAACCAGCAGTTAATTGTACTTGTAGGTATTGACTCAAGAGAAATGAAACCATGTGTTTACAAAAGGTCTTGCCAGTTTTGGTTATACCATCTGTGCCTATTTTCTCTGTAAAATGAACATGATGTTACCTCCCACAGAGGGTCTTTACAAGGTTTATCATTCGCACCACCCTGACACATGCTTTTCAAATGATGTCTTTTACATTATATAATATTGTTATAATACAAAAATATATTGACATTTGTTCTCTTTAAAGCCATCTTGATCTTAGCCAAAGGCTAAATTAATGACTCTATCTAATTTTTTATAAAAGTGCTTCCCCTTTAAGGTTACAAATTGACCGCTTTTGTCTCTGTGTGTCTCAAAGGTGAGTGATTTCACGTGGAGCCACGATGGGACTCAAGCGCTTATTTCATATCGAGATGGGTTTGTCCTGGTTGGTTCTGTCAGTGGACAAAGACATTGGTCATCTGAGATCAACTTGGAAAGTCAAATCACATGTGGCATATGGACTCCTGATGACCAGCAGGTAATACATCTTGAATATGGGTGTGTAATGTTAAAACCCTGAAAGCTCAGGAGGAAATGAGTTAGACATTACCTACCACAAGGGGGAGGGAGAAGGGGTGGGGGGTTGGCTCCAAAGCCTTTTAAAGAACCATAAAGGGAAAGGACAATGACAGTGTACATATAAATATTAAAATGAAAATTTGAAATGAACCATAGACTGGAAAAATATTATTTCCCACCAATGTGTTAATATTGGATTAACATTTTAATTACAGAATATATTGAGACAAATTTAGTTTTAAATCAATATAAAAAGCCCATTGATAAGTGGATAATGGACATAAATAATCATTTAAAAAAAATTTAACTAGTCAGTAATCATATAGTAAAAAAGTATTCTCAGGGAAAAAATGCAAAATAGCACAGCAAGGATATGTTTTCACTTACTAGCAAAACTAGTGATTAATACAGATGATTTTGATTATTGATAAGAATACAATCAAATAAGCATTCTCATTCATTGCTAGTACCAGAGTGTATTGGATATTTAAGAAAGCATTTTGGTGTAGAGTATGTCAAAAGTCTTAAAAAAAATGTCGTCCACTTTGACCTGTTAATATACTTTAGGAATTTATCTAAAAGGAACAAAGGGAAGAAAATAACAGCTGTTCATTAAAGCATTCTTTATGGTAGTAAAAATTTGGCAGTAGCCTATTTGTTTAAAAATAGGATGGTTAAGTAAACTGTGGTGTAACCACTTAAAGTATTACATAGGAGTTACTTAAATTATAGATTGTGGTTAAACAGATGGTGTAGTGATCTAGAAGAGCTCTTATGATAAAACGCTAAGAGAAAAAGTCAGGATTCTAAGTGGTAAATGTGGTGTGATGACCACATCGTAAACACCCGGGAGAAACTGCGTGTGTGGTGTGAGGAACTAGAAGGAAGGGAGCACGTCCTCCACCTGCCGTGAGCACATTGTGATTCTATGGTGATGAGCCTCTGGGTCAGTTTTTAAAAACAACCTCAAAATTTTCTTTAATGTGCCTGTTCTACTTTCATGATAAAACAATATGTAATAATCTAATAAAATTATCTATTGATCATGGATTTTTAAATACTGTGTTGACTAGTTAAAATCTTTGTAAATATAAAACTTGTGTTTTCCAAGTACATTAGAATCCTTAAAATGCAGGAACAGGTCATACCAGAAGTTGCAGTGTAATTTAGTAAAAGTAAGTGGTATAATATGGAACTATTACTTTTATTTTGAATCACTTTTCTTTTACTGAATTGCTTTCCTCTAGTCACTATATGTTTCATGTTTCCATTTTTTCAAGTAGAAATGGTCAGTATTTTATTCTTCTCAAACTTAGAGTTGTGAGAATTCTAGCCCTGGCCGGTTGGCTCAGTGGTAGAGCATCGGCCTGACGTGCAGGAGTCCCAGGTTCGATTCCCGGCCAGGGCACACAGGAGAAGCGCCCATCTGCTTCTCTACCCCTCCCCCTCTCCTTCCTCTCTGTCTCTCTCTTCCCCTCCCGCAGCCAGGGCTCCATTGGAGCAAAGTTGGCCTGGGCGCTGAGGATGGCTCCATGGCCTCTTTCTCAGGCGCTAGAATGGCTCTGGTTGCAACAGAGCGACGCCCCAGATGGGCAGAGCATCGCCCCCTGGTGGGCATGCTGGGTGGATCCCGGTCGGGCGCATGCGGGAATCTGACTGCCTCCCCGTTTCCAACTTCAGAAAAATACAAAACAAACAAAACAAAAAAAACTTAGCGTTGTGAGAATTCTAGAAAGATTATCTCAGCTCTACATTTTTTCCCTTGCCCTCCCCCAAAGGCCTCTGATTATCAGTAACATGCGTGTGTCCAAATGAAGCATTTGGGTTTATGTATGACAACGTTTTATTTTGTAGCTTTGTACTGTCCGTAGAGTCTCCTCAAAGGGAAACGGGCCACAATCCCTTACTTGCATGGTCACTGACCTCTTCCTGCGGCTCCTCCTCTGTGACAAGGATGTGACACAGAAGCCTAATCCCCAGGGTTTTGTAATGATCAAGTGAAGAAACAAGTGAAGTCACTTAACGATAGATAAGTGGAAGTCTTGGCTTCGCATTCTTCCCTGGCCTAGACTGGTGGAACCCGCCAGGCTTTTGTCACAGCCCCCGGCTGAGCTGTGCCCCCAGTGTCTCCGGCAGACTGCACACCAGAGTGTGATAGGCACCAGACCCGGAGATGCTGGGGGCACAGCCAGTCAGGCTTGGCCCGTCTTTGAGGTACAAGCAGTCATTGAGGAGACAGACACGGCAGCATGTGCTGCGTCCTGGAAAAGTCGCTGAGCTAGCAGGCAGCTTGGTGTTATGGGCATGACAGTGGAAACAGGCTGCAGCTTCCAAGCCAGGCACTGGGGCTTGGTTTCTTTGACCCTTTGGGAAGCCGAGAGAGTGGCGTTGGCGGGTGGTTGGGCTCCTGGCCCACAACTTCTGTCCCCACGACTGCCCTTCCTGGTTCTGTACTTCAGGCTAATGGGCAAGAGCTGTTCAAGGAAAGTGCTCGCTGTCTGCTTTAAAAGGCAGTAGGTCACTTGCAAGGAGGGTCCTTGGAAGAACTGAACACGGAGAAGAAAGGTATGGGATACCTTTGTGGGTCAAGTTTGAACTGAGACATAGAAAGATAATATTCCCTTTTCATCTCTGTCACACGTATCTCTCTTGTTTTGAAAATTTTTGATGCAAAGAGTATGGCTTGATCAGTGGAAGTGCAGTGGATAAAGCGTTAACCCAGACTGCTGGGATCACTGGTTCGAAACCCTGGGGTCACTGGCTCTGAGCATGGGCTCATCAGTGTGAGGTGGCTGGCTAGCAAGGGAATATTGTCCACGTGATCCCAAAGCTCACCAGCTTGAGCCCAAAGGTCGCTGGCTTGAGCAAGAGCATGCTGCCACAGCCCCCATCAAGGCACGTGGAAGAAGCTCATTGTACAGCTAAAGCGAAAGCAACTATGAGTTGATGCCTCTCACCCTCGCTCTCCCTTCCTGTCTTCTTCACGCTGTCTCTCAAAAATTAAAAAAAATACGAGAAAGAATGAAGACAGCCTAATGATAGTAATGTATGTTTAAAGTGGTGCCTGCACAGTCTCAAGGTGTGGACTGCAAGAGGCCACTGTGTCTCTTCCTGTCCCCTGGACAACGCGTGCCCTTCGTGTAGTTATACAGCCTCCACGGTGAAACCACCTCCTCACATCTTGAGATAGTTCTGTTCATAATGGGATTTTAGGCTGCTTCCTGTTAACTCTTTAAAATATAAGCAGTACTGTTTAATAAGCTGTGAGTTTGAAGTCCCCATTTTTTCCTATTTGTCATGTATTTTCTTTATTCTAAAGTGGTGATTTATATACCCTTTGGGAGTTGTAGACAACTTGAATATCAAATAGAAATTGGGAGCCTATTCCTTAGAAAACTGTGCACATACACATACATGATTATATGCATTGTTTTGCGTAGAATTTTGGTAGCTCATAGATTCCATCCATGGATTCTTCTCTTTCAAATCCTGATGTAGAGAGTTTAGAGGTGACATTTGGGGTAATCTTCCGCAGCTGTTTTTTTATTGACTTAGGAAGGGAGAGAGAAACATCAATCTCTTTTTCACGTGTACATGCCATCATTGGCTGATTCTTGTATGTGCCCTGACCAGGGATTGAATTTGCGACCTCAGCATGTCAGGAAGATGCTCTAACTAACTGAGTTATCTGACCAGGGTCTTCCCTCAATTTTTGTTATGCTCATATTCAGACATTACAAATATAAAAATTGAAGACAGATTTCAAACAATCCAACTTTACACCTCAAAGAACTAGTAAAATAAATAACAGACAATCCAAAGTTAGCAGAAGGAAGAAAACAATGATTAGAGCCCAAGTAAAATGAAATGAAAAATAGAAAAACAATAGAAAAATTGCTCTGGCCAGGATGCTCAGTTGGTTAGAGTGTTGTCCTGATACGCCGAGGTTGTGGGTTCGATCCCTGGTCAGGGTGCATATTATTAGGGTGCGTACGGAAAGTGACCGACAAGCGCACAACTCAGTGGTCAACAAATGAATGCTGCTTTCTCTCTCTCTCTCTCTCTCTCTCTCTCTCTCTCTCTCTCTCTCCTTCTCCCTCTCTGTCTCTCAAATCAATTTAAAAAATTTTAAGCCTTGGCCCTGGCCGGTTGGCTCAGTGGTAGAGCGTCGGCCTGGCGTGCAGGAGTCCTGGGTTTGATTCCTGGCCAGGGCACACAGGAGAAGTGCCCATCTGCTTCTCCACCCCTCCCCCTCGCCTTCCTCTCTTTCTCTTCCCCTCCCACAGCCGAGGCTCCACTGGAGCGGAGTTGGCCCGGGCACTGAGGATGGCTCTGTGGCCTCTGCCTCAGGCGCTAGAATGGCTCTGATTGCGGCAGATCGATGCCCCAAGATGGGCAGAGCATCGCCTCCTGGTGGGCATGCCGGGTGGATCTCAGTCGGGCGCATGTGGGAGTCTGTCTGACTGCCTCCCCGTTTCCAACTTCAGAAAAATACAAAAAAAAAAAAAAAAAATTTAAGCCTTAAATAAGTAAAATAAATTAAAAAAAAAAATCAATAGTCTGACCAGGCTGTGGCACAGTGGATAGAGCATTGGACTGGGATGCAGATGATTCACGTTTGAGACCCCGAGGTCACCAGCTCAAGCACGGGCTCATCTGGTTTGAGCAAGACTCGCCAGCTTGAGCCCAAGGTTGCTGGCTCGAGCAAGGGGTCACTCAGTCTGCTGTAGCCCCCCGGTCAAGGCACATATATGAGAGAGAAATTAATGAACAAGGTGCCGCAGCAAAGATTTGATGTTTCTCATTTCTCTCTCTTCCTGTCTGTCTGTCCCTAGCTGTCTCTCTCTCTCTCTCTTTGACTCTCTGTCTCTGTCACACAAAAAAAAAATCAATAAAACTCAGAGTTGAGGTTTTTGAAAAGAGCAACAAAATTGAAAAACCTTTTACTACACTAAAAGAAAGAGATGACTTCAAATAAAAAAATCAGCAACAGAGGAGGAGACATAATCACCAATGTCACCGAAATAATAAGCATCATTAGAGACTACTCTGAACAATTACAAGCTAACAAATTGGATAATCTTAATGAAACAAATAAATTCCTAGAGAATAAAAGCCTACCACTATTAAATCATGAAGAAATAGAAAATCTAAACAGACCTATAATTAGTAAGGAGATTAAATTAGTGATAAAAAAAACCTCCCAACAAAAAAAATGCCAGTGCCAGGTGGCTTCACTATTGAATTCTGCCAAACATTTAAGGAAGAATTAATACCATTTCTCCTCAATCTCAATTTTATGAGGCCAGTATCACCCTGATACCAAAGCCAAAGACACTATAAGAACAAAAATATTACCAATGTCCCTGATGAACCTAAGTGCAAAAATCCTCAACAAAATACTAGCAAACTGAACTCAACCACGCAGTAAAAGAATCCTGCACAGCACTGGCTGGATAGCTCAGTCATTTGGAGCATTTTCCCAAGGTGCAGATGTTGCCAGTTCAGTACCTGGTCAGGGCACATGCAGGAACAGAGCGGTTTCTGTCTCTCTAAAATCAATCAATAAATTTTTTTTAAAGAATTATACACAAAGGTTCTGGCCGGTTGGCTCAGTGGTAGAGCATCGGCCTGGCATGCAGGAGTCCCGGGTTTGATTTCTGGCCGGGGCACACAGGACAAGCGCCCATCTGCTTCTCCCTCCTCCCCCTCTCCTCCTTCTCTGTCTCTCTCTTCCCCTCCCGCAGCCAAGGCTCCATTGGAGCAAAAGTTGGCCCGGGTGCTGGGGATGACTCCTTGGCCTCTGCCCCAGGCGCTAGAGTGGCTCTGGTTGCAATAGAGCGACGCCCCAGATGGACAGAGAATCGCCCCCTGGTGGGCATGCTGGGTGGATCCCGGTCAGGAGCATGCAGGAGTCTGTCTCTCTGCCTCCCCGTTTCCAACTTCGGAAAAATACAAAAAAAAAAAAAAAAAAGAATTATACACAATAATTCTAGGATGCAAGGACATTCAGCATATGAAAATGAATTGTGATATTCTGCATTAACAGAATATGGCATAAGGACCACAAGATCATCTCAATAGATGCAGAAAAAGCATTTGACAGAGTTCAAAACCCTTGCATGATAAAAACTCTCAACAAACTAGGAATTGAAAGAAAAGATTTCAACATAATAAAATCCATGTATGAAAATTTCACAGCCAATATGCTCAACAGTCAAAAACTGAAAGCTTTTCTTCTGTTGTCAGAAACAAGATGAGGATGACTTCTCTCCCCACTTCTAGTCATCATAGTACTGGAAGTCTTAGCCAGTCAGGCAAGGGAAAAGGGGGCATTCAAATAGGAATGGGAGAAGTAAAACTTTTTGGTGTTTGCAAATGATGTGAATATGTAGAAAACCCTAAAGAGTACACACATACACACGTTAGAATAAATGAATTCATTGAAGTTGCAGGATACAAAATCAATATACAAAAATTAGTTACCATACATTTCTATATACTAGCAGTGAACTATCTGAAAAGGAAATTAAGAAAATCCCATTTATAATAACATCAAAAATAATAAAATACTTAAGAAACTTAACCAAGGGGGTGAAAGACTTGTACACTGAAAATTACAAAATGTTGAAAGAAGGCCCTGGCCAGTTTGCTCAGTGGTAGAGCGTTGGCCTGGCGTGCAGAAGTCCCGGGTTCGATTCCTGGCCAGGGCACACAGGAGAAGTGCCCATCTGCTTCTCCACCCCTCCCCCTCTCCTTCCTCTCTGTCTCTCTCTTCCTCTCCCACAGCGAGGCTCCATTGGAGCAAAGATGACCCGGGCGCTGTGGATGGCTCCTTGGCCTCTGCCCCAGGCACTAGAGTGGCTCTGGTCGCAGCAAAGTGGTGCCCCGGAGGGGCAGAGCATCGCCCCCTGGTGGGCAGAGTGTCGCCCCCTGGTGGGCGTGCCGGGTGGATCCCGGTCGGGCGCATGCAGGAGTCTGTCTGACTGTCTCTCCCGTTTCCAGCTTCAGGAAAATACAAAAGAAAACGCACACACACACAAAAAAACAACAAAATGTTGAAAGAAATTAAACACTAGTAAGTGGAAAGACATCTTGTGTTCATGGGTTGGAAGACTTAAATTGTTAAAATCTTCATACTAAATGCAATCCATATAAAAATCTCAGTGGTATTTTTTTACATAAATACAAAAAAAATTCTTAAAATTTAAATGAAACCACAAAGGGCTAGGAATAACCAAAGCAATCTTGAGAGTGAAGAACAAAACTGGAGGAATCACATGTCCTGATTTTAAAATATATTACAAATCTGCACTAAATAAAACAGTCTGACATTAGCATAAATACAGACATAGGGGCCAGTAAAACAATATGGATATCCATGAAATTAACCCACGCATCCTACAGTGAAATGATCTTCAACAAGGGTGCCAAGAACACACAATAGGAAAGGACAGTCTCTAACAAGTGGAGCTAGGAAAACTAGATGTGATCATGAAGAAGAACAAAATTGGACTCTTGTCTTACGTCGTGTAAAAAATCAATTGAAAATGAATTAGAGACTTAATTGTAAGACCTTGACACTGTAAAACTCAGAAGAGATCACTAGGGAAAATGACATTGGTCTTGGCAATGATCTCTTGGATGTGACACCAACAGCAAAATGAAACAAGTAGGACTGTAACAAACTAAAAGGTTTTTGCACTGCATAGAAAACAACAGGAAAAAGGTAACTTCAGGAACGGGAGAAGATATTTGCAAGCCATATATCTGAAAAGTAGTTGATATCCAAATATATAGGTAGTTCTTTCAACTCAATATCAAAAAAACAAAACAAAGTACTAAATAACCAGATTTTAAAGTGGGCAAAGGATTAGAATAGACATTTCTCCAAAAAAGTCATCCTAGTGACCAACAAATAGATGAAAAATGCTCAACGTGATTAATCATGAGGGAAATGCATATCAAAACCAGGATCAGATATCACCTCAAACCTGTCAAGATGGCTGTTATCAAAATAATAAATGTTGGTGAGGAAGTGGAGAAATTGGAACCCTTGTACACTGTTGGTGAGAATGTAAAATGTTGCAGCTGTTAATGGAAAACCATATGGGAGTTCCTCAAAAAATTGAAAGCAGAACTACTGTGTGATCCAGAAATCCCCCTTGTGGGTGCTGTCCAGTAGAATTGGGTGTAGGGTCTTGAAGAGGTACTTGTACCCCATATTCATCGCACCCTCATTTACAATAGCCAAGATGTAGAAACAGTGTAACTGTAAATGTTCATCAACCAAAAAGGAGAGAATATGTGTATATACACCAAAGAAATAATGAAGCCTGCCTTAGAAAGGAAGGCTGAATAACACGTGGATAAACCTTGAGGAACATTGTGCTAAATTAAATAATCCAGTCTCTTGATGGCCAGGTACTGCAGGATCTCACTTACTTGAGGAATCCAAAGTAATCAAACCCATAGAAGCAGAGAGGAGAAGGGGAGCGGCCCAGGAGGGATGGGGGGGGGGGGGGGACAGGGCCTCTGCTGTTCAGTGGGTGGAAAGTTTCAGTTGTACAAGACGATTACGAACTATCGAAATGGTCCCTGAAGTATGGTGCTGGGCCACACAGTGCCTGCGGGCACCCGGACTGTACTGTGCGTGTGAGAATGTGGGGCGTGTGATGCAGAACCCCTCCCTGAATGCCAAGACTTGTCTAGATGGCTGAACTGCAAAGCTGAGCTTACGAGGGTGGCATTTCTGAGCCATGAATGCATTTCTGCTAACAACCCCATCCTTAGCATTGAAGTCTGTCCACGTGTCACATTGGAGGGAGGTGACGTGTGCTACTACCAGTGACAGACACTCTCCTGACTAAATTCTAGGCAGCCCCTGCTGAGCCCTCTTCTTAACTAGGCCTCAACTTTGGCCTAGAAAACTAGATTCCCATCACAAATGATTTCCCTCTCTCTCTCTCTCTCTCACGCGCGCGCGCACGCACAGACTTGAACAAACACTAGCATAGTTCTGTCAGCTCAAGGCTGTGTTGCTAGAGATGACAACTCCAGCCCTTTAAGTTCTTGCCTGGTAAAGCTCAAGGCTTCCAAACAACCCGACAGGAGGGTGTCTGTGGGAGGGTCCTTCCCCAACTTGGATAAGCAGCAGTTTGCAAGCCCAGATGACCTAATCACGTGGGCAAACCCGCCTCCTGCTTTCTGTGACTTTCCCCGTTGCTGACTCTGCTCGAATCCCTTCCTGCCTTCCTACTTCCCGCTCCCTCATTGTCCCTTTAAAATGCCCAGTCAGTCGTCTCTGCAGAGATGGGACTTGTGGAACTTGACTTCAGTTCAGGCTGGACTCTTCAGTATTGGAGTCGTTATTACTGGTTAAAATCTGTCCTTTATCCTGACCAGGTGGTGGCGCAGTGGAGAGAGCGTCGGACTGGGATGTGGGAGATCCAGGTTCGAGACCCCAAGGTCGGCAGCTTGAGTGTGGGCTCATCTGGTTTGAGCAAAGCTCACCAGCTTGAGCCCAAGGTCACTGGCTCGAGCAAGGGGTCACTCCGTCTGCTGTAGCCCCCCAGTCAAGGCACATATGAGAAAAGCAATCAATGAACAACTAAGGAGCCACAACAAAGAATTGATGTTTCTCATCTCTCTCTACCTTCCTGTCTGTCTGTCCCTATCGGTCCCTCTCTCTGACTCTCTCTGTCTCTGCCCCTCCCCCAAAATCTGTCCTTTAACTGGTATCTGGCTTTGTTTATCTTTTTATTCTTAATTTTTTTTTTATTGATTGATTTGAGAGAGAAAGAAACACCGATTTGTTGTTCCACTTACTAGGCCTTCAGTGGTTGGTTTTTGTATGCCCCTTAGTGGATGGAGATTGAACCCACAACTTTGGCTTATTGGGTGGTGCTCTCCCAGCTGAGCTTTCCAGCAAGGCCTGGACCTCTGCCAGCAGTCACAAGCACTGCTGGGTTCGTGTCCTTCTCTGTGCGTCCTGACAGGTGCTGGCCAGTCACAGGCACTGCTGGGTTCGTTTCCTTCTCTGTGCGTCCTGACAGGTGCTGGCCAGTCACAGGCACTGCTGGGCTCGTGTCCTTCTCTGTGCGTCCTGACAGGTGCTGGCCAGTCACAGGCACGGCTGGGCTCGTGTCCTTCTCTGTGCGTCCTGACAGGTGCTGGCCAGTCACAGGCACTGCTGGGCTCGTGTCCTTCTCTGTGCGTCCTGACAGGTGCTGGCCAGTCACAGGCACTGCTGGGCTCGTGTCCTTCTCTGTGCGTCCTGACAGGTGCTGGCCAGTCACAGGCACTGCTGGGCTCGTGTCCTTCACTGTGCATCCTGACAGCTACTGGCCAGTCACAGGCACTGCTGGGCTCGTGTCCTTCTCTGTGCATCCTGACAGCTACTGGCCAGTCACAGGCACTGCTGGGCTCGTATCCTTCTCTGTGCATCCTGACAGCTACTGGCCAGTCACAGGCACTGCTGGGTTCGTGTCCTTCTCTGTGTGTCCTGACAGCTACTGGCCAGTCACAGGCACTGCTGGGCTCGTTTCCTTCTCTGTGCGTCCTGACAGCTACTGGCCAGTCACAGGCACTGCTGGGCTCGTGTCCTTCTCTGTGCGTCCTGACAGGTGCTGGCCAGTCACAGGCACTGCTGGGCTCGTGTCCTTCTCTGTGCGTCCTGACAGCTACTGGCCAGTCACAGGCACTGCTGGGTTCGTGTCCTTCTCTGTGCGTCCTGACAGGTGCTGGCCAGTCACAGGCACTGCTGGGCTCGTGTCCTTCTCTGTGCGTCCTGACAGCTACTGGCCAGTCACAGGCACTGCTGGGCTCGTGTCCTTCTCTGTGCATCCTGACAGGTGCTGGCCAGTCACAGGCACTGCTGGGCTCGTGTCCTTCTCTGTGCGTCCTGACAGGTGCTGGCCAGTCACAGGCACTGCTGGGCTCGTGTCCTTCTCTGTGCGTCCTGACAGGTGCTGGCCAGTCACAGGCACTGCTGGGCTCGTGTCCTTCTCTGTGCGTCCTGACAGGTGCTGGCCAGTCACAGGCACTGCTGGGCTCGTGTCCTTCTCTGTGCGTCCTGACAGGTGCTGGCCAGTCACAGGCACTGCTGGGCTCGTGTCCTTCTCTGTGCGTCCTGACAGGTGCTGGCCAGTCACAGGCACTGCTGGGCTCGTGTCCTTCTCTGTGCGTCCTGACAGGTGCTGGCCAGTCACAGGCACTGCTGGGCTCGTGTTCTTCTCTGTGCGTCCTGACAGCTACTGGCCAGTCACAGGCACTGCTGGGCTCGTGTCCTTCTCTGTGCGTCCTGACAGGTGCTGGCCAGTCACAGGCACTGCTGGGCTCGTGTCCTTCTCTGTGCGTCCTGACAGGTGCTGGCCAGTCACAGGCACTGCTGGGCTCGTTTCCTTCTCTGTGCGTCCTGACAGGTGCTGGCCAGTCACAGGCACTGCTGGGCTCGTGTCCTTCTCTGTGCGTCCTGACAGGTGCTGGCCAGTCACAGGCACTGCTGGGCTCGTGTCCTTCTCTGTGCGTCCTGACAGCTACTGGCCAGTCACAGGCACGGCTGGGCTCGTGTCCTTCTCTGTGCGTCCTGACAGCTACTGGCCAGTCAGAGGCACTGCTGGGCTCGTATCCTTCTCTGTGCATCCTGACAGCTACTGGCCAGTCACAGGCACTGCAGGGCTCGTTTCCTTCTCTGTGCGTCCTGACAGGTGCTGGCCAGTCACAGGCACTGCTGGGCTCGTGTCCTTCTCTGTGCGTCCTGACAGCTACTGGCCAGTCACAGGCACTGCTGGGCTCGTGTCCTTCTCTGTGCATCCTGACAGGTGCTGGCCAGTCACAGGCACTGCTGGGCTCGTGTCCTTCTCTGTGCGTCCTGACAGGTGCTGGCCAGTCACAGGCACTGCTGGGCTCGTGTCCTTCTCTGTGCGTCCTGACAGGTGCTGGCCAGTCACAGGCACTGCTGGGCTCGTGTCCTTCTCTGTGCGTCCTGACAGGTGCTGGCCAGTCACAGGCACGGCTGGGCTCGTGTCCTTCTCTGTGCGTCCTGACAGCTACTGGCCAGTCACAGGCACTGCTGGGCTCGTTTCCTTCTCTGTGCGTCCTGACAGGTGCTGGCCAGTCACAGGCACTGCTGGGCTCGTTTCCTTCTCTGTGCGTCCTGACAGCTACTGGCCAGTCACAGGCACTGCTGGGCTCGTTTCCTTCTCTGTGCGTCCTGACAGGTGCTGGCCAGTCACAGGCACTGCTGGGCTCGTGTCCTTCTCTGTGCGTCCTGACAGGTGCTGGCCAGTCACAGGCACTGCTGGGCTCGTGTCCTTCTCTGTGCGTCCTGACAGGTGCTGGCCAGTCACAGGCACTGCTGGGTTCGTGTCCTTCTCTGTGCGTCCTGACAGGTGCTGGCCAGTCACAGGCACTGCTGGGCTCGTTTCCTTCTCTGTGCGTCCTGACAGGTGCTGGCCAGTCACAGGCACTGCTGGGCTCGTGTCCTTCTCTGTGCGTCCTGACAGGTGCTGGCCAGTCACAGGCACTGCTGGGCTCGTGTCCTTCTCTGTGCGTCCTGACAGGTGCTGGCCAGTCACAGGCACTGCTGGGCTCGTGTTCTTCTCTGTGCGTCCTGACAGCTACTGGCCAGTCAGAGGCACTGCTGGGCTCGTGTCCTTCTCTGTGCGTCCTGACAGGTGCTGGCCAGTCAGAGCCCTTCGCTTCCCAGACCAGGAGATTATTTACTCTTAGTACCCTCAGGAAGAATTACTATTTTTATATATTGGGAAACATATTTAGATGAATTTTAAAGATTCATAGCATTATGAAACAGGAAAGGATTTGAGCTCATCGAATCTAACTGTTTTAGCTGACAGAAGAGACCAGCGCTTGGAGGTGGATGATCAATTCGAAATGACGAAACTAGCCTGGCCTGTGGTGGCGCAGTGGATAGAGTGCTGACTTGGAATGCTGAGGTCACCAGTTCGAAACCCTGGGCTTGCTGGGTCAAAGCACATATAAGAAGCAACTACCTATGAGCTGTGCTTCCTGCTTCTCTCCCCACTGCCTTTCTCTGTCTCTCTCTCCTGTCGCTAAAATCAATAAATTTAAAAAATGTTGAAAGTAGTTATGAGGCAGAATATACTGCTCATGAAAGTTAGGGGATACTTTATTGCTTCATACTCATTTTGAAATGTCCCCTAATTTTCGTGAGCAGGATAGCACCAACCCCGCAACTCCCACCAGCCAACTCCCAGTCCTGAGTCCTTTGCAAAGGAAAGGGTGTTTCCAACAGGTTTGGACTGTCTACACCAAACAGGATACAAGATCCCTCCCTGCGTTACTTAGCATCTCTTGTCCGAATTACAGGTGCACAGTCACCCCCAGACTGCCCAGTGAGTGGCTGCCCCGGGCATTGCACCTGCTCCAGAGACCTGATAGAGCTATAAGTCCTGAAGCACTTCTTTCTGCCCCGTTCAAATAGGTACTTAAATACATATACTTAAATATATATGTTTTAATAGTATATTCACATGGTATAAAAGTCTAAATAAATGTTTAAAAAGATATATGATGAAAGGCCTTTTTCTTTTGTTGTCCCAGCCACCCAGTTCTGTCCCCTGAGGCAACTGGTGATCCCAGTTACTTGTGTATCCTTCTGGGGATATTCTAGTTATATGTGAGTTTTAATTGTCCTTTCTGTAGTCAGACCATTCCCCTCCTCTCCCAGACACCCGGTAGGTGTTTTAGAAGGGTGAATAAACTTTAAAATGGAGCCTTAGAGACTTTAGGAAGAATGTTCTAGCAATGGGAATTATTTAACATTAAATTTGATGCCTGGGACAGATAGACTGTCTTCCTTCTCTGAAAATCTTTGGACAGAGGAGAATCTCTCATTTTTATGGGTCGTTTCTAAGTGGTCTTTTTGGCTGTGAGTATATGACACAGCTCCAAAATTACACATTGAGCCAAAGATACAATTTTATTTTATTACAGATATTTTGGGTGAGATGTCTTTCCCACATTTATCACAATGAGTCTTAAAATACCTGTTTTAGAAAGGATTATTATAGTCAACTGTGAAATTATATTTATCTTATTTTTTAAACCAGGAAATAGCATATTAATCAACTGAACAACTTGTCATTTCCAGCTGTCTTGATTTTGGTGGCTCTGTTCCTTTAGTTGCAGAATATTCAAATCAAGTTCTGATGCACATTTGAAGGCTAATATTCTGACACCCAACAGGGAGATGTTACACAAATGGTGTGACTTAAGTGGCGTCTCAGAACAGACGTTTGCTCCTACAGAGTAGAGGGACATCCCAGTGCTGGCCCATTGGTCCCCATCCTCAGTTGCTCATGGGGACATTTGCCACCAGTGGGGCTGAAGTTACTAAGTAGGAATTTGTAATCACTTTGTTATCTGCTCCCCCAGCTGTAAATCACAGAAGCAAGTAAATGAGGAAAGAGTCAGTTCCCTTGGAACCAGCTCCAATATGCTAGTTGACTGCAGGCGAGGGGAGCAGTTATAGGAGCATGCATTTTTTGTAGCTGAAATTTTCTAATGTGGTCATCTTTCAGGAATTTAGATGCGTGCTAGGGTCCAAAGATAATGGTATTGATGATATAGCATCATCTTCCGAAAGGTAAATCCTTCGAATGATTTTGTATCCTTTCCCATAACCCCTTTGGTTTATGGCTTGGTTCATTTTAAACTACTGGTGATTGATCTATATTTTTAAATAATACACCTAAAAATAGTTATGAGTGGAATACTTTGAAATTAAGAGGTTACATATGGGTGCCATAATTATTTAAAAATGTCAATGATAGTAAAAACTGCCCTTCTATGAGAGTTCGCCACTGAACGGATCTGGTCTGAGGACCCTCAGATTTCTACCCTTTTGTTGGTTCTTGGTGTCCACATTCCAGAGGGCATTGTCCCTAGCCCACACAGGAAGCCTGCAGTGCCACAGAAGAAACAGCAGGAAAAATAGGAGACAGAAATTTAAATTATTTCATTATCATTTTACAATTCAAAGTGTTTTTGGAGACCAGTTTTATGGGAGGATTTGAGCAGAGCAGTGGTCTATAGCTTAAAGAAAAAATTAAAGAAGTTCTTCCTTCGTTTGTAGGAGAACTTGGGCAAAGGCCAGAGCATTGGGCAGAAACTCACTAACAGTCGCTGGGCATCTACCTGTGATAGGCAGCACGTGAGAACCTTGGCTGCAGACCTGCCCTTGAGAACCGTGGTTTAATGGGGAAGACAGATATGCAAACAGAGCCAGGTTCCGAGTGTGGTGGGGTCCACGGTCAGAGGGAGGTTCATTCTGTGTGGACGCATCCCAAAGGCCTTCACACATGATGTCTGAGCACTTGTGACATACCTGACCGTGTACTGGACGTGGGAGAGAAAGCCCTGGCCACAGTCTGCGGGGAGAGGGCCTGGCTGTGTGTGTATTGATGGGGGAAGGAGAAGATCACTCGTTTCATCTGGGACATTTGGACTCTGAGGCCCTTTGACACATGGAAGTGGCCAGTAGGCAATTGAATGTGATTGTCCAGAGCTTAGGGAGAGGCCTGGGCAGGGAGCTAGCGTGAGTGGGATCCCTGGAGCCAGGAGCATGCCCGAGATCTGGAGAGAGAAGAGGACCTTGGCCAGGCCTGGAGAAGTCAGCTCAGGGGGAGGAGCCCGCCCGCCCCCGGGAGAGAGCACCGGAATTGGGGGGGGGGGGGCGGTGTGTCCTTGTTCAGTAGAAGTGCAGAGACTGGCTGTGTGTGTGCTCATCGTGACTAGGCTGCTCTTCTTGTTCCTTTCAAGTCTGTGGCTCACATAAGCCTTATCTCACTGGAGGAGATGAGGCATGAAAATCTTGTAACAGAGGCGATTCTTAAAAATCTGATTTCCTCTTGTACCAGTGTTCTTCCGTTATCTGTGACGTACTAGTTCCAAAACAGTAACTCCCTCCATCGCCGTGTGACAACTAGACTGTTAGTGCTGATGTTTCCTTCGCTCAAATTTTATCGCATATTCTCTTCCCAAGAGAGCTGTGATTGCCACTGGTTGATGGTGGGAACTGCAGGGCTGGGGTTGGGTGGGGTGGGGGCCAGTTTTTGTTATACTTTGCTGTAATGTAATGTTGAGCACTGGTAACGCACTAAGTACACTGGTCCTTAATTCAGGAACAGGTTTCTGTTCTGTTGTCTGGCATCTGTTTCTCTAGAATGGAAAAGGACGCTTCAGTGCGGAGGCATTTACTCCCTCCCTCCACAGATACTCACTCCCTGTGTGGACCCAGACAGGCCCGGGGGAGGGCGTGGCGAGCAGAGCCAGCACGGCCCAGTCCTCAAGAGCCGACAGGCTCTGTGGGAATCAGAAATCAGACAACTGCACAGGGAAGATATGGAAGTAGCCCTGGCAGGTTAGCTCGGTTGGTTGGAGCATCATCCTGAGACACAAAGGTTGCCAGTTCGATGCCCGGTCAGGGCACATGCAGGAACAGATTGATGTTTCTGTCTCTCTCTCTCTCTCTCTCTCTCTCTCTCTAGTCAAGAAATAAAATTTTAAAACATTATCCAATTAGGTTTAAAAAAAAGAGATGAAAGTAGTGATGATTCCACCAATGGAAGACTGGGGACTTCGAGAACCCACAACGGAGGGGTGAGAGAACTCCTTTCCTGGGTCCTTGTGAAGAGTGATTGTTTGCTAATGCGTTATTGTTATTAAAAACTAAAGGTCATCAGTGATAAATGATCACTTCAGCCAGCACCAAGGTACAGAGCTGCTCTTCAGGACACACTGGACCAGTGAGTGAGGGTAGGGACAGGGCGAGGGGAGCCTTGATCGCCCGTGACACTCGCCTTACCGTGGGGTTCCCACATATCTTTTACATTTGAGATATGTAAACTGTACATTTCAGTTACAGGTGCAGCCAGTTGTGTTCTGTATTATTGTTCAAAGCTGCTGACTGTGCAGGGTCTGGCTTTCCGGAGTTTGGGCTGGCCGAGCCGCCCCAGGGTCTCCGTCCCCGCTGCTCTCACTGGGCCTTCGCAGCTACACCATGCAGACTTATTTCCTCTGAGGGCCGCCAAGAATTCAGCTGTTTCTAAAATGATTTTTATTGTGTTCCTGTTGGGTTTCTCTGTTTCTTCTTTAAGTGGTGTGCTCTGGGGAAAAAACAGCTCTAGCCTTCTTTTTTTATTTTAGCTTTCAGTCATTAGAATGTAGATCATGTTTACAGAAATATTTGATGCAAATTGATTTATTCTAACAGTTTTATAAATTCTGTGAGCTTATTGTTACTTAAATGAAATATATCTTCCCTTGCAATTAATCTATCTTAATCATCAGCATTTACTGTATGTCCTAAAATTGCCTTTTGATTATCACTGACTTTAATTCATTCATTTAACAGCAGCAACAACAAAATGCATACTGAGTTGTCCACTGTGACCAAAGCTCTTTTCCCGCAAGCTTAATGTCAAAATCTTAAAAGCAGAAGAGGCAGGGATGTAGAAAGCCCTGCACCCCGTTCTTTGTAGTCAGATGGCCTCTTACTGCATAACAGCCTCATCATCATCAGCCTGGCCCCTCTTGGGCTGTTTCTGCATCTGTGCAATGGAAACATAGCTTGGTTGTCATGCTGAGTTGCTCAGGGGTAGACAAATCTCATTAGACACAAAATGTCGGAAGTTCTAATGGCAACAGATGCAGAGGCAAGCGCCCATCCCACAGAGCAGAAGGTTACAGTGTGCTCCCTGTGGACGTCCTGCTTCCCAGGCCCCAGGGTCCCCTCGGGGACATCCAGCCTGATAGTACTGCTGTGAGATGCTCTTGTGCTGATGGGAGGGAGTAACCCCCACCTGCCTTCCTCTGCCCCGCCAGTGCCTGGCTCTGCCTTGTGCCTGTCCAGTCCCCCAGCGTGGCCCTGAGTGCATGCTCCACCCCTGGGCCCCACCTCCCCGGGGAATTCCCTCAGGCCAGCCTCAGCACGTCTGCACTCCAGCATTGCTGGTACTGAGCTCACAGCTCACAGGGTTATTGACAATTAATGAGATAAAGCTTTTAGTATAGTGCTTAGTACAAAGTCAGCACTCAGTGAAGTGCTGACTTCATTAATACTTCATTGATACAACTTTTGATACATTAACACCTTATTCACAGTGAAAACATTAGACAATCTCTTTCAGAAGCATCTTCTTTTCCAAATATGGTTAGATAACATGCTTACATAACCTAATGTGTTTTTTCTTGGGTCACCTAAGATAAAACACCTAAGTTTTGTCTTCTAAATTTGAGAAATTCTTAATAACAAACTTCTGCCACTTCTTTATTTTCCGGAAAAATAATGAATATTATCTTTTTAACCCTTCTTCTCCAACCCTAGAAAACAAAATAACCCACAAAAAATGAAACCAGGATTTTGCTTGTATTATTTGATAATGTCCACACAACATAATGAGTGGGGTTTTTAAAAATATTTTTTAAAATTAATTTTATTTATTTATTCATTTTAGAGGGGGGGGGAGAGAAAGAGAGAGAGAGAATGGGGGAAGGAGCAGGAAACTTCAACTCCCATATGTGCCTTGACTGGGCAAGGCCAGGGTTTTGAACCGGCAACCTCAGCATTCCAGGTCGACGCTTTATCCACTGCGCCACCACAGGTTAGGCCCATAATGAGTGTTTATTGTGCTGCTGGTCATATTTCAGTATTAGAGGACTGAAATTCTTGCAATGACAACTAAAGTTTTACAACTCAATGCTTTGTGTATCCCCCCCCCCCCAAGTTACTTGAACTGGTCTGTGTTTCTGGTTCTAAATATATTTAGTCCTTCTAAACAAGTTGAGGCGACGAGGTTGTGGGAAGCGGAGGCCCTTCCTCCCTGTCCATCACAGCAGTCCCGGTCCTCACTTGCAGGTGCTGTTCGGCACAGCCGACGGGCAGGTGATCGTCATGGACTGCCACGGCAGGATGCTGGCCCACGTCCTCCTGCACGAGTCCGACGGCATCCTCAGCATGTCCTGGAACTACCCGGCCTTCCTGGTGGAGGACAGCAGCGAGAGCGACACAGACTCCGATGACTACTCCCCGCCCCAAGGTAGCTGGCTGCTCAGCAGGGACAGCATGTGGGGAGGAGGGGGAAGGTGTGCTGGGGGCACAGCGCCCTGCCTCACTGGGAAGAGCTCCTGAACCCAGAGGCAGGGCCGGTCGGCCTGCTCTGTGCTCCAAGTGACTGTCTTCTCTCTGCCACCCCCTTTCTTGCTATCACTGGCCAGGGTGATGAATGCCACTGGCTTAGGTCTCCCTCGATATAAAATGGGACCTTACGACCCTTTCTGCGTCCCTGGGGCATAGTGAGAATAAAGAGAGCTGAAGCTGAAAAGTGCTGTGCTATTACAATAATTTAGTGTATGGTGTTCCACATCCCTAATGTTAGAGTCCAGGCTTCAGTCCTATGAGGAAAGGATCATTAGTTCTTCCCGTAATGAAGGCTGGCACATTGGGCAGGCATCCATGTCCCTGTCTTTAATTTGGGGAGGCGCTCTCCCCTCTCTCAGTCTGAAGAACCTGCTGCCCACCCCCACATATCTCACAGTGACACTAAACGGGATTAGTTGGGGTCTGTTTTTCACACTGGGCCTGGTAATGAAAGACGGTGTCAGACTTGGTGGGGATGAGTTTGGACTCCACCCTCCTTCACCCACGCAGTATCTTGCCCCCACATGTGTGAGAAGCCCAGGGGAAGGGGCAGCCTTTGACGCTGCTGTGGCCATCACCAGCCAGGGTCAGCACACGTCAGCAATGGCCTGCCCAGAGCCCTGGCTCGTCCTCAGTGTCCCATTTGCTGCACTCACCCGTTTTTACAAAACAAAGTTGTATTTGGAAATAGTGGAAGGGATGACCGCCTGAGTAGAAGTGGTCACACTGCTGCAGGACTTCTGCCCCAGCCTGGGCGGCTCTGCTCACACTGCGCCCAGTGCCCGGTGGCCAAGGACACGTGCTGGACCGTTTCTACCCTATCCTGTGACTGTGAGGCCCTTTTGCCCCATGAAGGCCTGGTCTGAGGAAGTCTTTAAAAATCACCTCATCAGCACCTGGCCCGCTGGACTCCACTGCTCTTGCCTTGTCTTCTCCCTCCTGTCCCAGATGTGATGCTTCCCAGAGAACATATGTACCCATTTATTCATGTATGTGTGTGGAGTTTTTTTTTTACTTATTTTAATAGAAGACGATGTTTACACATAAAAAAAAAGAAATCGGTAGACCTTGAGGAAGTGTTCTTAGCTCCCACAGATCCATTAGGGAGGTGACCGTGCCCTTTCCTAGTAGGACCCCGCCTGGAATGAAGTGTCGATCATTTCTCCAGCCTCAGAGTAGTAAAGTCAGTGCCTTAAAACATTGGACTCAGTGTGCTTTTACCATAGAACTTTACGAGATTGAATGCGGATTTACTTACAAGTGTAAGAAAGAAGATCTAGAGACCAAGGTTATGAGCAAGTCCAGAGTAAGTGTGAGAACAGAATTCGGTGCCTGCTGCTGCTTGAACCAGTTGCCTTTCTCAGAAGCAGTGCAGTGATTTTGAGATGACGGAGCTTGGTTTCAGGTAGAGCGGCGTTTCCTGGTAGCAAGGGGGCTTGAGTACAGAGAGCAGCTGTCAGGCAGGCCCACTGGGGCGGCCGCCAGAGGTGAGTGTGGCACAGGTGTGATGCCTCGGGGAGCCTCTGAGAGAGCCCTGAGTCTCCTTGGCCCATGGGAGGGACTAGCTTCTACTTTCTGAAACACGTGGAAGAATCCAGAATGTGGTCCATCATGACTCCTTTCTTGACATTCAGTGAATACTTCTTGAATTCACAGAGCATTCTACTTCCTTTATGCTGAGTGTGCGCTGCGGACAAAGCAGAACTTTGAGCCATGTGCACCCGCAGCCTGCTTTCCAGACTTGGGGCTCTCATGTTGACAGCCTCATGGAGAACTCACAGTAACTGCTGAGGCCGCTCGTTCTCAGGAGGGTCCCTGAGAGAGCAGGCTTGAAAGCCATTTTTCTCTGCATGTTAGACCAGGATCCAGAAAACACTTTCATCCCTCTTTCCACCATTCTATTTTTATAATGTTATTTTTTAATTTTTTTATTTATTGACTAATTTTAGAGAAAGTGGAAGGGAGAGAGAGAAACATTGACTTGTTGTTGTTAACTGATTCTTGTGTGTGCGCTGAAATGGATCAAACCCGCAACCTAACGCTTCAACCAGCTGAGCTGTGCAGCCTGGGCCTCTTCCCGCCGTTCCTCTACAGCAGGGGTCCCCAAACTATGGCCTGCGGGCCACATGCGGCCCCCGAGGCCATTTATCCAGCCCCCGCTGCACTTCTGGAAGGGGCACCTCTTTCATTGGTGGTCAGTGAGAGGAGCATAGTTCCCATTGAAATACTGGTCAGTTTGTTGATTTAAATTTACTTGTTCTTTATTTTAAATATTGTATTTGTTCCCGTTTTGTTTTTTTACTTTAAAATAAGATATGTGCAGTGTACGTAGGGATTTGTTCATAGTTTTTTTTATAGTCCGGCCCTCCAATGGTCTGAGGGACAGTGAACTGGCCCCCTGTGTAAAAAGTTTGGGGACCCCTGCTCTACAGAGTGGGACAGGAGTAGAGTCACAGTTGTGAGCACGCAAAACAGTTTATTCTTGTGTTATTTATTAATTCATGCATTACTTTTGCTCCACCCTGTATGTTTTATGACATTCAATTAATTTACATGTACACATCATTAGAACACAGCACATTAGCAGCCAGGTTAAAACTTTTCATCCATATTTTCACTGCCGCAGACCCAGGGTTCTCTGGTGAGCACTGCCATGGCCGTGAGGTTGGGGGTGGTGTAGATGTGCTTTCTTTGGTAGATCCGTCCAATGTGTGGCCCTGGGGTGGGGTCATGTGCTCGTTGGCTCTTCCACTTGGCACTTCTGTCCCCACAGATGGCCCGGCAGCGTACCCCATCCCGGTGCAGAACATCAAGCCACTGCTCACCGTCAGCTTCACCTCGGGGGACATCAGCTTGATGAACAACTATGATGACTTGTCTCCCACTGTCATCCGCTCAGGACTGAAAGGTACGGAGGCTGCGGATGAGCCCTGGCCCAGGGGCCGGCCTTCCAGGCTGGGTGTCGTACACCCAGGACCTACCTGGTCTTCAGTGACCTCTTCCTGACTTCGGGAGCCTGTTAGTAAAGGCCGTTTCCTTTCGCTCCGCTTCCTACCTGACAAGTCGCTCCCGAGTCTCGCCCGAGGAGGGATTCTGAACCGCCAGTCTCTGTCTTCACCTGCCGCTCTCCCCGCAGAGGGTGGGCCTCCCCCGTGCGCCATGTGTGCCTCCGGCTGCCCCGGTCTGCAGCGTTGCACAGCAGCTCCTGCGGGCGGGAGGCAGCAGCTGGTGCGTGAGCCACCTTCACAAAGAAGCCCCTGTACTTCTAGGGCTTTATTAAGGGACCGATTGTTGTGCAGTCTAGTTACCTTGACAGACATATGGAGGCCCTGCAGTTGTCAGACAGACGTGGCTGTAACGGGGCTGATGTCTTCCTGACCACTGTCTGAAATGCCGTCATCTCAAGAGAAAATCAGTGTCCACTGGCATTTAGAATGTTCTGAATTTTGCAATTTTAGAATAATAGTGATTGTATGACCCTGGTAAGTTTTTTTGAAAAATAATTGTCTTGGCCCTGGCTGCCGGTTGGCTCAGCGGTAGAGCGTCGGCCTGGAGTGTGGGGGACCCGGGTTCGATTCCCGGCCAGGGCACATAGGAGAAGCGCCCATTTGCTTCTCCACCCCACACCCCCCCTCCTTCCTCTCTGTCTCTCTCTTCCCCTCCTGCAGCCAAGGCTCCATTGGAGCAAAGATGGCCCAGGCGCTGGGGATGGCTCCTTGGCCTCTGCCCCAGGCGCTAGAGTGGCTCTGGTCGCGGCAGAGCGACGCCCCGGAGGGGCAGAGTATCAAAGTACTGATACTCGCTGGCTGGCTCAGTGTAGAGCGTCAGCCCAGCATGCAGATGTCTGGAGTTCGGTCCTCGGTCAGGGCATGCAGGAGGAGCGACCATCTTTCTTTTTACTGCAGTGTGACCCTCCCCCTTTCTTTCTCTCTTCCTCTCTCACAATCAGTGGCTCAATCAGTTTGAGGGCCGGCCCCGGGCGCTGAAGATAGCTTGGTTGATTCAAGCACCGGAGTTGCTGGGTGGATCCCAGTTGGGGCGCATGCAGGAGTCTGTCTATCTCCCCTCCTCTCACTTAAAAAAAAGGTCTTAGCAAGAAAGACGACTTATGATATTCTTTAGTTTATCACCAAACCATAATCATGTCATGTGCAAAACAACTTAGTATGCCCAATAGATCATGGTCCCCGTGACCAAACCTCTTCCTCACCTTGTCACACGTGCACGCATGCACAGGCGTGTGTGTGTGTGTGTGTGTGTGTGTGTGTGTGTAGGGAGAGGAGAATGATTTTTTGCTCTGCAGAATTTTCCTGAGCAAGTTGTGCCTTGAATAAAAATCTGGGAATCACAAATTCAAGGACTTCTAATATTTGGGGCTTTTCCCCTCCATTGTGACTTTTACTCCTTGAGGATACAGGGAAGGGAAACACTTTCCTCTACCAGGTGGAGTTCTGCAGCTGGGGCCCTGAAATGAGACTGACGAAAGACAGCTTGGCAAGAGAAAAGCAAACAGAAGTTGATTAATCAGGCGTCGTGCTTACCGGGGAAGCACTCAGTGATAAGTAACAAAGCGTTGGTTGTAACGTGGGATTACACGGCATGTTAACAATAGAACAGTACATTTCGGAGAAGTGACAAAACAAAGGAAAAAGACTCATTTCTAGGGTAGCAAATTGTGGGAACTGATGGAAGATAAGGGCTAGTTCCTAAAGTTCATTGTGTAGATTCGTCCAGGGCCTTCTCTGGGTTGGTAGGGTCTGAAGCTGTCTTCAGTGATTACTTGATGTCCTTCCTTCCTGGTGGGAGGTTGTACACATTTATAAATTTATGTCTTGCTTAGGCAAACGGGCAGAGTAGAGAGCTAGTCTTGTATCTGCCTCCTCTCAGAAAATCCCTTATACCAAGGAGGCATATTTTGGGTGGCGCATTCTGCTACGTCCAAAGAAGAACATCTCGGGTAGTAAAGCAAGCTTTCAAAAGCATGTCTCACTCACTCCACCCCACACTGCAGTAAAATAAAGGAATTCAGACTGGGCTTTATTTTGTTTCTTTGTTTTGCAGAAGTTGCTCTTACTGTCATTTCACTGAGCACACTGAGAATGGCAAGTGGGAGGTCACTGCAGAGAGCGGTTCTGCTGGGCGGAGCTGTCACTGCACAGTTCCGGCTAAGATTTCTCCCGTTGTCCTCATTGACGATGACATTTTCAGTCCTTACTGTGCTCACTAAAAGCACTCTTATTAAAGAAAAGATTTCACCTGATATTCTACCATCATGTTTCACTACTTAATTTGTTCCTCTGTCCTCTCTCTGTACATGTGGACATTCGCATGCGTACGTGTGCACACACACACCAGTACATGTATCTAATTGGCTAATAAAAAGACGAATTATTAACAGGGACATTTAAGGGGGAGGGGCCTAAGTGAACCTCAGACCTCCACCTGACAGCTGCAGCACACATGCTGTTTGGTAGGGATGCTGCTCTTTCTCCACCAGTGCTCGGCTGCCTTTTGGACCCAGCACCAATGCCATGCAAGGGGCTCTTGCTACCACAGAAGAACCAGATGTTCTCGTCACTGACTGCATGTCAAATTTTGAGCCTCCATATTTTACCAAAAAAGATTTATAAGATTGTTGGTTAAAGTAAAATAGTGTAATTTTGCTGACTTTCTTGTGTAAAATGTTTAAGAGCCCCAAAATCCACACACCCCTCAGAATCATCCGGAAAAGCCGGTGCTTCGGGAAGATGGGAGTGTTCTGTGCCTGGGAGCCGCCCGGCCCAGCGCTGAGCCGCGGAGGGTGGGAGGAGGTCCCTGGGAAGCAGGAGCTCGTCCCTTCTAAGTTATATTTTCAAACTAGTTTTTGGAGATTCAAAAAAGTTAAATGGTTACTAAAACATTCGGCAAAGATATTAGGGATTATTTTCTAAAATAGGTCAGGCAGAGCTTACAAAACGTTTCTGGGACAACACAGGTCCTGACCAGACTACATCTAGACTTCTACGTCCTTGTCTTTTCAGTATAGTGGCAGAAAGTGAATGAATATTTGAGTTTTGTTTCATTCTGCTCTAGTTTATGAGGGTTTAGAACTCCTGCACTAGGAATTCAGCTCCTTAGGGTACTGCTGTGCCCCTGGTTGAAATCGGACAAGCCCTGGTGTTTCCTTCTTAGTCCCACTCATGTATTCCCACTTCACGTCAGGGTGTTAGGAGGTAGCCTGTTGCCTTAATGACTGGTGTCCTTGTCATCTGTATCAGAACTGGTTTATGATGCTGTCTCACTCCTTTTAAAAGACTGACTTGCCTTTGTAGACTATAACTGTCTCAGGATAACTTTATAACTGTGTCTAATGCACTCAGAGTCAGGAGGCTTTGTCTAGAAATAAATGGTAAAGATTTATTAAGGGTCTTAGGACTTACAAACCTGAAACACAACTAGGCAATACCCAAACTGTTCCAAAAGAGAAAGAAAAGCTAAGGGTTCTTATAATAAAAAGTACATTCTTGAGAAGAATCAGTCCTGCATTCTTAGCCCTTGCATTGATCCAAGATGGCAGTCTTCAGATGTCTAGTGGTCTGGACAAGGTAGCAATTTCTTCTTGAGTTCATTCAGATGGTCATCCAAGAGGTTTTTGTTTTTTTAGTGAGAGGGGGAGAGAGAGAGTGAGAGAGATGGGAAGGGAGAGATGAAAAGCATCACCTTGTAGTTGCAGCACTTTTTTTTAGTTGTTCATTGATTGTTTCTCATACGTGCCTTGACTGGGGTTGGGCGGGAGGCTCCAGCTGGGCCAGTGACCCCTTGATCAAGCCATTGACCTTTGGGCTCAAGCCAGTGACGATGGGATCATGTCTATGATCCCACGCTCAGTCCGGCATCCCCATACTCAATCCAGATGAGCTCACATTCAATCCTGCAAGCTTGGGGTTTCAAACCTGGGTTCTCAGCATCCCAGGTTGATACTCTATCCACTGCGCCACGACCTGGCCAGGCTCATCCAAGGGTTTGATGTGTGTTCAGGCATTGACTGACGCATAATGACCCAAGGTGCATCTGCACATTGATGCAGGGCTGGAAAGCCCAGAAAGTTAAGTTTCGGGACTAAAGAATAGAATCGTTTTCTCATGCCTCAGCCTACTTTATTGAATAATTTAGCAGCTTGACCATAGTGACTCCATTTTATTTATTCACTCCAGTCCTCAACTGCGTTAAAGAAATCCCTAAGCATTGACTTGTAAATATTTAGGCTCATTCTTAACTCAGACAGCCCCCACCTAGTACACAGAATCAATGACCTAGAGTGCTCGGGGCTCATCTTTGAGCAGCCTCTAAATGTGACTGTGTATCTAGGTCAGCCCTGTGAGGGCAACAACCCACTTTTCTGTTAGGAAAAGAAAAAATGCAAAGACTCTTATTAAAATGAATGAATAACAAAAAGGATGGTGTAGGGATTTGCTCATGCACTGACCAGAGCGGGCCAGCAGAGGAGCCTGGGAGTTCAGTGCTGTCTTCACTGCTACAGGATTGCAGGACATTTCCCCCCTAAACCGTGGTCGGCTCCATCTTTCCGTCATGTGCACCTGTCAGTATACTGGCTCCTCGTTTTGACGTCCTTGCGTTTTTAAAGGTACCATCCAGAGAAGGCCATTTCAGTTTCATCGTTATGATGAGGCCCTTCGCTGGAAGGGTCGTGGCATCTGGGTGTCCAGAGCACACTTTAGTGCGTGCACAAACCCTCTCGCTTCCCTGTTATCTTTGAAAAATCTGTTCAGCTAGATATGTGGTTGGTTCTTTTATTTTTCATTGGCTGTTTTGCACTCAGCCTTATCCACATCCTTTTAGAAGGAAGAACAAGGAAGTCTCCTCTCATCAGCTTTTCGCTGTCAGGGTTCTCTCTTGGTGCTTGTCTGCAGTCACCTCCGGGCAGTCCTCCGCTGCCTCTACCTACGGTTTCTGTCTGTGGCTGGCGGGATGAGCAAGCTCTGGCTCCCCTGAGTCTGGAGAGGAATCTTACCCCAGGGGTCACTGTCCAGTCTTCAAGGGAAGTTCAGTACTTTGGTGACCTCAGAATGGCTGGTTTCAATGTCAGCATCAGTACCATACATGAACAAGACAGATGCATGATCACATGTGACCTGTTAGCACTTAGGAGCTGCTGAATTCTAGACCCAGCTCTCATGTGTGGCCCTGTCCAGCCTCTGTGCAGAATGGACCCAGAGTTCCAGATTTTGGGGACCTCTGTGTAAGGCACATACAGTCTTAGGGTCTTGAGGGAGAAAAGCTATACTATCCTGAAAAGCTTATTACTAACAGCTTGTTTTACCAGCAAGAATAAGTAATTGGCTCACATTAGTATTAGACAAACCATTTAATAGCCATTTCTTGTAGGCACTGAAAGTCTGGTAGGGGGGCATCTCATCTCTGTTGTGGACATTTCTCTGACAACTCTGCCACACAACAGAAGTATTTATCTTCGTTTCTAAGCCCCATAACTGTTGAGGAAGAGTCAGGGCCTTCATATGCAGGTATGTCCATTACCTGAACATTATCTGCCGTGGTGCACAGAACTCAAATGAGTATCAACTTAGGCTTGGCTCGTGGTTTACTTTTAGCATTTATAACCTCTTTGAGTCATCTCAGGGAGCCGGGGGACCCAGCAGTGGGAAAAGCACACTTAGGATGTCCAGTCCTGGGCTGCATCCCCTGACCTGCTCGCTCAGAGTTCCGCAGGCCCCATTATGGAAATGCTGGCATTAGAGACAGAGATTTAACACGCCAGCTTTATCACAGATGGTCTTCGCCTGGCGCAGTTATGTTTCAGGGAAACTGCAGTTCTTCTCTAAGTAATAAACTCGGTTTTCATAGAGTCTGTTTGTCTTCAGAGAAGTAGGCAGCGTGTCTTCATGAAAGAAAAGGAGAGAGACTGATGTATTTGTTCGGCATCTGCTTTACAAACTACATAAGTGAAAGCTCAGGGAGGGTCATGTCTGCAGGCCGACCGTTTCTTTTTTGTGATTTCAGAGGTGGTGGCCCAGTGGTGCACGCAGGGGGACCTCCTGGCGGTCGCTGGTATGGAACGGCAAACCCAGCTTGGGGACCTTCCCAACGGCCCTGTCCTGAAGAGCGCCATGGTCAAGTTCTACAATGTTCGTGGGGAGCATATCTTCACCCTGGACACACTTGTGCAAGTACGGATGCGTGGGGGGCACTTGCTGGGACGCCCGGTCTCCACTAATCCTTGTGAGCTGGTTGTACTCACTGCACTTGTCTTTGACAGATCTTAATCCTTTGTTGACTTTAATTAAATTATGCAGTATGAACCAAGAAAAATAGGGAGAAAGACGTTTTTGCCTGTTTATCAAAATACTTGATTTCATCACCCAGTCGAATGAGCGGGCAGTAGGCAGAGCGACCTGATGTTTATCGTCAAGCAGTCTGTCGTAGAAATCAGAAACATGCAGAAGTGCTTGCTGAATCTTCATTTATTCACTCCGATTTATGTTTGTTATGTCAGTAACGTAACTTTTCTATTTCTACTAAGTTATTGTTAAACAGTGGTTAAAAGCTTAATGGTCTAGAGAAAGTATGTACAGGTAGGCACCTTTCTATTTGGTCTTATGTTCCAGAGACTTTTAGACCAGTTCATTTCTTGTCTGGGTTCTTTATAATAGAGGATAAAATTCTTAGCAGGGTGTACTGGAGAGAGAACTGCAAGTGAGTGGACGATTGATGGGTGATGATAAACTTGGGACTAATGTCCTAACCTTATGCAGCTCATCAGATAGGCAGGTATACCAGATTGGAGTATTTTGTAATTAGATACAGACATTAATTATTTAAACATATCTTTTTTTACAGAGACAGAGAGAGTCAGAGAGAGGGATAGATAGGGACAGACAGATAGGAACAGAGAGAGATGAGAAGCATCAATCATCAGTTTTTCGTTGCGAGACCTTAGTTGTTCATTGATTGCTCTCTCATATGTGCCTTGACTGTGGGGCTGCAGCAGACTGAGTAACCCCTTGCTCGAGCCAGCAACCTTGGGTCCAAGCTAGTGAGCTTTTTGCTCAAACCAGATGAGCCCGCACTCAAGCTGGCGACCTTGGGGTCTCGAACCTGGGTCCTCCGCACCTCAGTCTGGCGCTCTGTCCACTGAACCACCGCCTGGTCAGGCTAAATATATCTTTTTAAAAAGTATAGTAAAATACATAACATAAAATTTGCCATCTTAACCATTTTTTAAAAAGATTTTACTTATTGATTTTAGAGAGAGGCGAGAAATGGGGGGGGGGGGGGAGCGTCAGCTCATGTGCTTCTCATATGTGCCTTGACCGGGCAAGGCCAGGGGTTTTTTTTGTGTTTTTTTTTGTTTTTTTCTGAAGCTGGAAATGGGGAGAGACAGTCAGACAGACTCCCGCATGCGCCCGACCGGGATCCACCCGGCACGCCCATCAGGGGTGATGCTCTGCCCACCAGGGGGCGATGCTCCGCCCCTCCAGGGGGTCGCTCTGCCGCGACCAGAGCCACTCTAGCGCCTGGGGCAGAGGCCAAGGAGCCATCCCCAGCGCCCGGGCCATCTTTGCTCCAATGGAGCCTCGAAGGCCAGGGTTTTGAACCAGCAACCTCAGTGTTCCAGATTAACATTCCACTACACCACCACAGGTTGGGCCTTCTTAACCATTTTTAAGTGTAAAGTTTAGTAGTGTTAAGTGTATTTATTGCATTGTGGTGTAACCAATCTCTATAACTTTTTAATCTTGTAAAACTGAAGCTTTATTCTATTCGGTTTCGATGAATTTAACTTACTCTACATACCTCATAGAAGTGGAATCGTGCAGTGTTTGTCTTTTAGTGACTGGCTTATTTCACTTAGCATAACATTCTTGAGATTCATTCATGTTGTAGCATGTGTCAGAATTTTGTTCCTTTTTAAGCTGAATAATATGCCATACACACACATACACCAACACACACCATTTTATCCATTCATCCATCAGTGGACATTTGGGTTCTGTCCATCTGTTGGCTATTATTGGATAATTCTTCTGTGAACAGGAAATACTTCTGTTTCAAATCTCTCTTTGAAACACTGCTTTCAGTTCTTTTGGATAAATACCCAGCAGACTTGCTTGATCTATGGTAGTTCTATTTCTGATTTTGGACAAATCGCCATGCTGTTTTTCCTGGTGGGAGCACCTTTTACATTCCCACCAACAGTGCCCCAGGTTCTGTCTCCCCTACATTCTCGCCAACACTTGTTATTTTCTGTTTTGTTTTAGTTCTGATAGCAGCTCTCCTGATGGGTGTGAGGTTTTGGTTTGTATTTCCCTGATAGTTATTTTGAACATCTTTTCATGTACTTTTTCACCTGCTTATTGGCCATTTGTTGCTTCTTTGAAGAGATGTTTCTTCAAGACCCTTGCCAGTTTTTTGTTGGATTGTTTTTTGTTGTTGAGTTATGTATTTATATATATTTTTAGTTCTTTTTGTTGGTTGTCTGAACTGGCAGGCTGTGTGGCTGTCTCAGTCAGATCTCATACCAGCTGTCTCTAGCCTACCTGGAAGACAGGTAAGAGAGGATGGGAATCTCCAGCCCTTCCCGTGTTGTAAGACTTCTGTGTTTGTTAGAGTGTGTATGTATGATAGTGCTGAAACACACAAGCACGCTGTGTTGTAAGACTTCTGTGTTTGTTAGAGTGTGTGTGTATGATAGTGCTGAAACACACAAGCACGCTGTGTTGTAAGACTTCTGTGTTTGTTAGAGTGTGTATGTATGATAGTGCTGAAACACACAAGCACGCTGTGTTGTAAGACTTCTGTGTTTGTTAGGGTGTGTATGTATGATAGTGCTGAAACACACAAGCATGCTGTGTTGTAAGACTTCTGTGTTTGTTAGGGTGTGTATGTATGATAGTGCTGAAACACACAAGCACGCTGTGTTGTAAGACTTCTGTGTTTGTTAGGGTGTGTATGTGTGTTTGTTAGAGTGTGTGTATATGATAGTGCTGAAACACACAAGCACGCTGTGTTGTAAGACTTCCGTGTTTGTTAGAGTGTTTATGTATGATAGTGCTGAAACACACAAGCACGCTGTGTTGTAAGACTTCCGTGTTTGTTAGAGTGTGTGTGTATGATAGTGCTGAAACACACAAGCACGTGCAGCACTGTCCACTGCTCTGGCTGACTTGGGGCACCCTTCCGGGCACCATGCTGTTCCCTCTGCAGGGAGTGTCCTTTCCTGCCATTCTCCTTTCAAACTAGTCACGTTCTTTTGTAAATCTGTCCAGTGATTTCAGCCCTTCTTCTCTATGAACCCTTGGGGTGTTTAATGCCTTGCCATGGATTACACTTTTCTGTACTCATTTTATTTTCTTGAAGTTGAAGACTACGTTGTCTTCATTTTTCTAATCTTCACTGTGCCTAGATACAATAGAGCCCGACGGCCTTACCTACCGTAAAAGTTCTCATCAGCTATGACATAAAAGTATCATGGGTCTTAAATTTAAATTCTCTGGGTTTGGGGGATAAGAGAGGAGCTTGGCTGGTCTTCCTTTGGAGAAATATGTCCATAAAGTATCTGAGCATTTTAATAAATTATTCTTTTTCATTTGAAGGTCTGTTTCAACCATTTAAAAATTGCCTCAATAATATAAAGTTAAATAATGATGCTATTAAAAACCAAGTACAATGTTAATTATACATAGCACCAATTTACTCTTCTCTGGGGTGATTCTAAAATCACATGTTATCTGTGCTGTTCTAGTCAGGAAGTGCAAAGGCAGGGACATTTTCTTAGCTGGACAGAAGTTAGCCAATTTACTGAACTGTTTATAAAAATAATTTAATGCGGTTTAGAATGGATAATTTATGTCCAAGTTAATTAGATTGTAGGTTATTGCGTAAAAAGCTATTGCCAAGCCCAGACTTGCAGCGGCCTCAGCTCTGAAATTGATTCTCCTGATTTACTCATAATAGCAATGCCTGTGGCTGAAGCTTTTATGAGGAAATATACTGTAATTTATTTCCTTTCCCTCCTACCTGCTGTAATTTAAAATCCCATAATTTATCTCCTTAGCTGTTATCTCTAACTACTATAGATAACAGCACGTCTGAGTCTCTGACGAGGCTTCAGAGTTAGCACTATTGACTGAAGCTTGCTGACATCAGTAATTTGGGTCTGGGTTATCGGTTGGTCAGTCAGTTGTTTTGTTTTAGCTCTACGAACTTTTTCTTGCATTAAAAGCAAGTTGATGCCCTGGCCGGATAGGTCAGTTGGTGAGAGTGTCGTCTGAAGCACAAAGGTTGCCGGTTTGATCCCCAGTCAGGGCACATACAAGAATGGATGTTCCTGTCTCTCTACTGCTCTCTCCCTTCCTCTCTCTAAAATCCATAAAATAGACATTAAAAAAAAACAAGTGGGAGGGGTCACCTTATATTCTATAAGGTTTAATTATTAGTGTAAGATAGTGGGTGAAAAATTAAGGAAGGAAGAAGGCAGGGGTGGGAACTGGAAACATCAAATAAGAGATTGCATTTATGGCCATAGACTTCTACACTCTTGAAGGAGGATCTCTCAGCAAGAGTGCATTTGCCTCCTTTCGTTGAGGGTTAACTCCCCTGTTCTCAGGAAGCTCATAGGCTGCTTTCCTGCCTGTTGTTACAGGTGTGAGTCCTTCCCTGGGCTCTCGGAGTTGTTTGCATTGTCTTCAGCAGTGACTAGCCTTGTTCTGAATTAGGCGCCTCTGGAGGGTCTTCCCTCTGTGTGGGACCCTCTTGTTAGTAGGCCCATTGTGGAAGTGCTCTGAACCCCGAGACACAAGTGCTGGGCTCCACAGTCCCCCTCCCGGGCCTCGGCGGTCCCGTGCAGAGCCACGGTCTCTGCATGGAAACGGAAGCCGAATTATCATCAGCCTGGCACTTTGCTTTGAAGTTGAAACCAGGATTAGCTGACCCTGGGAGCTATTTTAAGCATGTGTCTTCATGTGTTCTTTTTATCTTGATGTTTGTCACTAAAGGGTTGTAAAAATTCTGTTCTTTTCTCGTTCATGTAAAAGATATGATATCCCCACTTCTGGTCTCTGAAACCCCTCAAGATCTCATTAAATTAGAAACCATCTGCCTGGCTCAGAGTGAACAAACTCTCACTGTGTCTCCACCACAGCCCTTCACCTCTTTCTTTCTTCCTTGGCTGATCTTACTGATGGCACCCCTGAGCTTTGAGTTTTTTCAGTTCAAGCAGTTTCTGCTGGCACACAGTTTCTGCTGCCTTTTCAAAGCAAGTGATGGCCACAGGCCCCTCGAGAGGCTGCCACAGAAGCTGTGCGCCCCTCTCTCCCCTTCCAGGTAGCTCTGTCCTTCCTCTTGGCCCCCTCAGCTCGAGGATGGTTGAGAACCACGGTGACATAACAGCTGTAGTGAGGTGGGAAAGGTCCCGGGCGCACTGGGACACCTTCATCTCTTCATGCTCACAGCCCCACTGACTCAGGAGAAAGGAGTCTCTTGCAGGGATTATTTAATAGCCCCCAGGTCACACAGTGCCTGCCCAAACCCAGTGTTGATTTGACTCTGAAATGTTCCCTGCCAGGACAGAACAGAAGGGCCATCACCTGGTCCACCTCCTCACCACCTGCCCAAGCTATGGGCACCACCGCCGGTTATATGGGGACCCAGATACTCAGAGCTGCAGTCAGAATGTCACAGCGCACCCAGGCCGACTGCACCCTGGTAGACATGTTGTTGCCACAGTTTTGTTAGGTTTTATGGCACCCGATTAACCGAGGTAATGCCTGTAAAGGAACTTTGTATGCTCTTCTAGGACTCTACCCTGGCTCTTCAGTGTAGGTCCTAAATTTGCATAATATACTGTTTAGCATTTTCTGTTGTATTTAGAACCAGTAGTCTCTAAAACTGTCAAGTGAGCTCATTTTGCTTCAGAAAAGCATGCATGACCTTCCTTTGCCCGTGAGAGTGAAGCTGACACGCAGTGTCCCACCTGCCCACAGCGCCCTATCATCTCCGTCTGCTGGGGCCACCGTGACTCCAGGCTGCTGATGGCATCGGGACCAGCCCTGTACGTGGTGCGCGTGGAGCACCGGGTGTCCAGCCTGCAGCTGCTGTGCCAGCAGGCCATCGCCAGTGCCCTGCGGGAAGACAAGGACGTCAGCAAGCTGACCCTGCCCCCTCGCCTCTGTTCCTACCTCTCCACTGCCTTCATCCCTACCATCAAGGTAAAGTCCTCCCCATCTCCCCCCTCCCCCTCCCCCCTCTCCCCTCCCCTTCTCCTCCTTCCTCTCTCCTCCTCTCTCCATTCTCCCCCCTCCTCCACCCCCTCCCCCACATCCTCCCCACCCTTGCAAAGAGGAGGGCAAAGACAGAGAAGACAGTTGAGAATCCCAGAGAGGAGCACATACATCAAGCCTGCCCTTGACCAAAGTGTCTGGGTGAGAAAGGAGTACAGTGCCGCAGTTTGGCCACCTTCCTCCACACCTCCTTCCTCCACACCTGCATTGTATTCCATGTGTCCATTGAGAGATTCGCCTCGCGTGATGGACATTAGCTTTCTCACGGCAAAGGGCAGAGGCAGTGCTCCAGCCTTGACTGCTGTGTCGTCCTGCTGATCAGTCTGCTTTATTCAGTCCTGATTTCCTGGCCGATGCTGCATTGTTCCCACTTAAGAAAGCAAGAATTATGCTTCTAAAAGTTAAATAACTTCCTGGCCCTGGCCAGTTGGCTCAGCGGTAGAGCATCAGCTTGGCGTGTGGAAGTCCCAGGTTTGATTCCTGGCCAAGGCACACAGGAGAAGGGCTCATCTGCTTCTCCACCCTTCCTACTCCTTTCTATCTCTCTCTTCCTCTCCTGCAACCAAGGCTCCATTGGAGCAAAGTTGGCCCGGGTGCTGAGGATGGCTCCATGGCCTCCACCTCAGGCGCTAGAATGGCTCTGGCTGCAACAGAGCAACGCCCCAGATGGGCAGAGCATCGCCCCCTAGTGGGCATGCCGGGTGGATCCCAGTTGGGTGCATGTGGGAGTCTGTGTGACTGCCTCCCCACTTCTCACTTCGGAAAAATACAAAAAAGAAAAAAAAAGTTGAGTAACTTTCTCCATAGCTACTTACCGGGACAGTCCGGGTGAACCCAGCCCAGCATTAGGGCCTGCCGCCTGCCCTGCTGTGAGGAGGAGGAGCCACCCTTACCCAGCCCAGGCCGGCAGCGTCTTTACCCTGACAGTAACTCGGACACCACTGTGCTCAGTGATCGTGTGCGGGGTGTGTCTGCCAGGTGCTGCTGGGCTGTGGGCTCCCCGGGCCGTAAGTTCCTTTCTGCATTCCCTTTCTGCACTCTACTTCTGCTTCTGAGTATTAGATTGACTTATTGGTTCCTTTTTACGGAAACATCAGTTTTAGACTCTACTGTGATTTTTCCTTTCGAGTTGCTTTGCAGTCTTGCTTCTGCACCAGTAGTTCTCAGCCCGGCCGCACATTAGAGTTACCTGGGGAGCTTTTAGGAAATACACTCCCCCCCCCATTCCAGTTTTATTGTCTGAGGTGGGAGCCTGGCTCAGGTGTTTTATAAAAGCTCCTGGGAAAGTGACGTCCACCCAGAGTTACGAGTCACTGTTCCACGCCATGTGGCTAGCCCTCCCCGCTGGTCTGTCAGGTGTGCTCCGTGGGAGCAACCAGTGAGCCCACACTCCCCTTCCTCTCCGTTTCCTGCCCCAGCCCCCGATTCCAGACCCCAACAACATGCGAGACTTTGTCAGCTACCCCTCGGCTGGCAACGAGCGTCTGCACTGCACCATGAAGCGCACAGAGGACGACCCGGAGGTGGGCGGCCCGTGCTACACTCTCTACCTGGAGTACTTGGGCGGGCTCGTGCCCATTCTCAAGGGGCGGCGCATCAGCAAGCTGCGGCCGGAGTTCGTCATCATGGACCCCCGGACGGATAGCAAATCAGGTGGGCCCGCTCGCCGCAGGGACTGAAGACCTCGCTGTCAGGTGCGGTTCCTGCAGCCTGTGCACAGCGCATGCCCAGTTTGGGAACGTGAGCCTGTGTTGGGCTGGCATGGAATAGGCTCAGAGCTGTTCCCTGAGGCCTCGTGTGGTTGGGGCTTCCAGTGAGGAGGCTGGCACAGGCTCTGGGGTGGCAGCTTCTTCGGTGGGTGGTGCTCACGGGGCCGGAAGGGGCTGTTGAGACTGCCTGCAGAGCACGGTGAGGTCTGTGCCCCCACCCCCAGCCGGCCCCTCGGCGCCCTGCTGCAGGCTGCCTCTGGCCCTCACCAATCACTGCCAGCTGCCCTTTAGTTGGTGACCAAGGAAGATACCGAACTCCCTCACAGAGATCTTACATGGTAGGCACTCCCTCCTTCTCCAGCCATGCCCTCTGCGTGGCTGCCCCTTTGCTCAGCGGGCGTGCTCAGGTGCTCACCGCACACCTGTCGCTGCAGGTCTGCCCTGTTCATCTCCAGAGAGGAGGGCTCTGTTCTTGTTGGTGCCCACTGCGCCCTCCCAGTGTCCTCAACCAGTGACTATTGAGGCCCGCATGCCTGTCATTAGTACCTGCCAGCCCAAACGTCCTCCCCCCACCCCCATCCCCCGCGAAACTGCTCGGTGTGACAGCAGACTGAGCGGCGCCGTGCTCTGTGCCTGTCACCTGTGTCAGGCACACGGCAGTCTTGCTGGGGTTCTGTCTGCCCCCACCCACATCCTGAGGGCCAGGGGGGAAGGAGCTGAGTCAGCCCTGCACCCCCAGTGCCTGGCAAGCCTGACCTTGAAACAAAGTGGGTTAAATCAGGGCTATTGTCACTGGTTTCATTCTTGTTCTTTCCACGTCCTGGTAGACTGGCTAGTGCCCCTGATGTCCCTGAAGCCACATGACATGTGTGGCCAGTTACCCTAGTGGCATAGTGCAATGGCTTTTTCAACCTTGGCCTCCCTTGCCCAGCCAGTATTTGATTGGATAGATTTTTGTCTTTTGACTCCGGTAGTGCCAAGTACAGGAGAGTGAGGGGCAGACATGGGGGCTGGGAGGGAGGCGGGCGGACACTGGGAGAGAAGACTGGGAAGAAAGGAAGCAATGTGAGAAAACCAGGAGGCAGCTGGTGTGGACCCAGAGGAAACCATGGGTGAGGGGCTGGTGGAAGGAAGGGGCCCCTGATGACCAGAGGTGCCTGAAGGAGGGGAGAAGTGTGTGAGGTGCTGAACCAGAACGTGCGTCAGCCTCTCGTCCAGTATCATTGTCGCTCAGGCTCCTCCCGGTACACAGTTTTGTGAAGCCTGCACTCATGCTAAGCGTTGGAAGGAACTGGCGTGAGGAGCTTGCTGCTGCCCCGTAGGTGCCTGTCTTCCCACTAAAGCACGGGTGCGAGGAGCCAGTGGTGTGCTGAGGGCCAGGGCTGGGGCGGGGGGAGCCCAGCCTCGGACTGCCCTCCTCCTCCTCCTCCTCCTCCTCCTCCCCCTCCCCCTCCCCCTCCTCCTCCCCCTCCCCTCCCTTCCCCTCCCCCTCTCCCCCTCCTCCCCCCTCCCCCTCCTCCTCCTCCCCCTCCCTCCCCCTCCCCCTCCCCCTCCCCTCCCCCTCCCCCTCCCCTCCCCCTCCTCCTCCCCCCTCCCTCCCCCTCCCCCTCCCCCTCCCCTCCCCTCCCCTCCCCCTCTCCCCCTCCTCCCCCTCCTCCTCCCTCCCCCTCCCCCTCCCTCTCCCCTTCCCCTCCCTTCCCCTCCCCCTCTCCCCCTCCTCCCCCCTCCCCCTCCTCCTCCTCCCCCTCCCTCCCCCTCCCCCTCCCCTCCCCTTCTCCCCCTCCTCCCCCCTCCCCCTCCTCCTCCTCCCCCCCTCCTCCCCCTCCTCTTTGCAGCGTTCCCTTCATCACTCACACCACACACACCCTGACTCAACAGCTAACAGTCCTTTGGAGAAAGAGATGTTTTATGTTTGTAATTAAAAGAATGGTGCCGTAAAGCAAAGCAAACCAACAGTACGTGTTCAGAGCCTGCCTCGTGCACGGCCCTTGAGTCTCCTGTGGTCATGAGGAAATGCCAGGTGTCTACTCTCAGGCAGCTTATAATCCTTTTTGGGTAGTAAACAGCTCAACGCTTGACAAATCCAGTAGAAAAGTCAGGATTGAAATACCTCAAGACAAAAACACGAGACCCGTCACTCAGGCGAACTTGCCTGCCGGCCCTCTGAGTGGTGCCTAGAGGCCCGTAGTGGGAGGGGCCTCCTGCCCTGAGGAACCGGCGTCTCTCTGCCCCCGCTGGTGGCAGCCATGCTTCAGGGCGCCCACATCCGTCCAGCGGGGCTGGGTGTAGCCTGGAAATCCGCAAGGGGACTTGGGCTCCAGCGTTTGAAGTCCACTATAGTCAGTGTCCTCCAAGTAACTTAACCCTTTGAGTAGTGAGTTTTTTTCATGCTCATTGACCCCGAGTTTTTTGTTTGTTTTTTTCAAAAAATGAAATTAGTTCCAGTTCCAGTTTTATTAACTTAAAATCATGTTTGTTTGATAATCAATTTATGGAAACAAGAAGAACATGCACTTGCCTTTTTTTAAATGTTGTCTTACACATGTCTTAAATAAAATTTTTGTTCCGACCGTACTCTGGATGGTCAGGAGGCACGAGGACGCACGTGCACGTTTGTACTGCTCAGAGGGTTGAAAGGGCCTGCAGCGTCCGTCTGTCCTGCAGCGTCCAGTCACCATCGTTGTTAAGGTCTCGTAACGTCACTTCCTTACACTTGCTGGTGGTGCCTTCCCAGATGAAATCTGCGGGAACAGCTTGGTTTCCACTGTGATCGACAGCTGCAACTGCTCGGACTCCAGTGACATCGAACTGAGTGACGACTGGGCTGTCAAGAAATCTCCCAAAATCTCCCAAGCGAGCAAGTCACCCAAACTCCCCAGGTAATCCTGAACTGCAGGGTGTCCCGACTCTTGTGTCTCTGGAGGTGGGTCTGTGTCGTGCCTGCAGAGGGGCCCACTGAAACCACCCCCGCCACACAGTGAGCCTGGGCGCCCGCCCCGCCCTGGAAGGTCAGTGGCTGGGCTCCCAGCTCCCCTTTCTTCTTTCTTCAGAACAGGGCGCCCAGCAGGAAGTTGGCTGAACCCCAGGGCTTCTCCAGGGGTCAGCACTGGGGTGGGGGTTCGGGGGACCACAGCTCCTTGGCTTACTTGTTTTTTTCCAGTGTGAGAAAAATTAGAAAGAGGTTGTACAGTGTAGGTGATGTACTGAAGAGAATACCAGATCCAATGCCTATAGTGCTGTAACTGGGAAAAAAAAGGAAACAAAACATTTTTGAGACCCTGAACTTTTGTAGTAAAGAATGGCAGGGAGCCGAGAGCAGAGGGGAGGGCTGTGGTGTGGCAGGGAAGAGGCACCTTCCTCACCCTGCCTCCGCCACCTTTGGGCTGTACAGACGGACACGCCCTGGCCTGGACACCAGTGTCCGTGTCTGCAGCCGTTCGTGGGTGGACCAGGCCTTCACAGAGATCCCTTCTAGCGCTGCAATCCGTGTTGCTTTGCAGGGTGAGGTGCGGTTTCCCTCCAGATGCGGAGCTGCCCAGTCGGGAGGGAAGTGTGTTCTTCTTCATGGACCTGGGGAGGGTCCTTTCCCCCTCCCACTCAGCCCTCACTCTTCAATGACTGTTCTGACTTCTGTCACCTTCACATAAATGGAGCCAAACAATGTGTACTCTGATATCTGGCCTTTTTTTTTTTTTTGCCAATATGATGACTTTGAGATTCACTCACGTTACCATGTCTGTCCGTAGTTTTGTGTGTGTGTGCATTATAGAAGTTACTATACTGAATATACTACATGTGCTCACTGCATTCACCAGTTCATAGGTATTTGGTGGTCTACTGCCTGGGGCTATGGTGAATGAAACCACTGCAGACCTTAGTACGTGTCTTTTTATGGACTTTGTGGACCCACCAGCCGAGAGTGAGGGTGCCAGCTGCTGTCATTCTCACCTGTACGCATAGAGTCATTTAAAAGAATAATCATACCCGTCCGGGACGGCGTGCAGTGGTATTTCATTGTAAGTCCTAATAGCCCCAATGACTGATGATGCTAAAAAGCTTTTTACATGTTTATCAGCCATATGGGCATCTTCTTTGTGAAGTGTCAGTTCAAGTCTTCGCCCACTTCTTACTGAGATGGGAGATTCTGTAGGTGTTCGAGCCCGGATCCCTCTGTCAGACGTGCATTGCCGCGCAGTCTCCTACGTTAATGAAGGTGCCCTGTTGCGGTTTGTGCTTTTGTGCCCAGTTCAGGACATCTGTGTCTGCTGTGCGGTCCTGAGCCAGGCCTCTGCTCTCCAGCGACTCCGTAGTCAGGCTTTCACACTTCCATCTTTGGTCAGTGTTGTGTCTAGTGTGAGTGGGAGGCCAGCATCCATTTTTGCCCCACACAGATATCCAATTGCTTCAGCCATCTGACTGATTTATTTTTTCATTTTTGCTCTAAGAAGCTTATTGAAATTGCAAATAAAATTATGAACTTTTCTACATTTAAGTACTGTTTCAGTTTTTCCTGTTACTTAAGCAGAGAGGACATTTAACACATAACTAAGTCCTTTACCTGTGAATGTCCTTTTAAGGTTTCTGGATGTTGCCATTCCCACAGTGGGTCCTTCTTCCTTCCGTCTTTCCCTGTGTGAGTCCCCGCCATGCAGCAGGCAGGCCAGTCTCCTGACACGGGGCTTGAGCCAGCGCAGCCCAGCCCCCTCTCCCCTTCTGTGGGAGTGCTCAGTGTCTTACTGGGCTTAGCGGCACCTGTGAGGTGTAATGCTTGGCTTTCCTAGAATGTCCCCAGCCTTACCATACTCAGTTGTGTAACTGTCTTTGCGTTAGACTGAGTTAAGCACATGTGTCCTCAGGTTACAAAGGTACTGAGGACCACAGACAGAATTTAGGATCAAGAGGCAGCAGAACGGCTTTCATTCCACTGACGCGATTTAAATATTGCAGGCGTGAAATGCTAGGTATGTCTGTTGAAATCCAAATGGTATATTAGGAGCTGTAAAATTATTGTAGCCATGAGGTGAGAAGCAACTCTTCTAGCTGCCATTTTCCCTGGGACTGATTTTGCAAACCCCTGTGGACATTTCTAAATTTACTGTTAAGTTAGTAGAAAGTGAAAGATAGTTAATTCTCTGAGGCTCCTTACAAATGACTTCTTGATCTAATCTCACTTTATTTTGAAATGTGTTATTCAATACACAGTTTTGTCCTCCTTTTGTTCTGTTCATAAAACAGAAACAGGCCAGAGAGACTTGGTTAAGTTAAAGGGCCTGGCTCCTAAGAATGGACACCCACCGGTGACTGTTGGAAGGCACAGGGTGTGCCAGGAGTGCAGGTGGGTGCCTTTGGGCCAGGGGGCACAGCGCCTTCCTGCTGTGAGTGCCTGACCCCCTCCCTGATCTCTGCAGAATCAACATTGAGGCTCGGAAGTCCCCCAAGTTGTCCCGGGCTGCTCAGGAGATGTCCAGGTCCCCTCGGCTGCCAATGCGCAAGCCCTCCGTTGGCTCGCCCAGCCTGACCCGGAGAGAGTTTCCCTTGGAAGACATCACTCAGGTAGTGTCTGGGTTCCGTGCTGGTCACACGGGTCTGAGGCGCCACGCGCTTCCTGCCCTCCCCAGTGTGCACTGGGTGGTGGCTGGGCTCTCACTCCGTCTCCATGCCTGGCCCAGAGGCCACGGGCACCAGTGTAAACCACCGGAGCTCCTTTGTTCTCCTCATTGCCCCTTCCCTCAGGCGGGCTTGTTACCGCTCTTCCACATCCCATCCCGCAGGACGTCCTGCAATTATAGGCCTCGCCCCTCTCCCACCGGGTGACACAGCCACACCTGCCTCTTCCCAACTTTGTGTCTTTGCTCTGCCTAGGTCACTGGAAGCCTGCACGCTTCCAGTCCTAGCTTCACCTCCTCCGGGAAGGCTTCCTTCCCTGGCTCAGCCACACTTAACTCCAAAGCCTCTTGTATAGAACTCCCTTGTGACATTTCTCAGCGACTTCCTTCTAGATAAACAGTTACCTGCCTTGTATTCTGCCTTAGGGCGCGGGCTCTTTGGGGAGCTGTGTTTTTTTCAGCTTAGTGATTGCCTTTGCATACACACTCATGCAGGCATGGCTGCGATAGCTTTTAAATTCTTTTGGACTTCATTGACTGAGAAAACAGTCACTGGGTAGTTTCAGGCTGGGGTTGAGCAGCTGATAATTCCAGAAGAAACATCAAGGATAAAAATGGATTCAGAGCGGACACCCTCTCCAGTCCAGGGACTGCGCGAAAGGAGGGGAGCCGACAGACGTGCCCAGATCCCTTTGGTGGCCTTTTGATCCGAAACACATGCAGATGCACATCTGCCTCAGTCCCAGCCCGAGCGGCACTGCTTGGTGACGCCCGCTTAAAAGCAGCTTCCTGACGTGCTGCGGGGGGCTCTGGGTCTTCTGGGTGGTACTGTGCGTGGGGAATGAAGATTCCGGGCTGGAATGGGAGCACCTGTGACTTTTTCAACAAGAAGTGTTGACATTCTCACTTAACAGGAAGTGTGGAAATGGTGACGTTTCCTCCCTGTTTGTCTCCACAGCACAACTATCTCGCTCAGGTCACGTCTAACATCTGGGGAACCAAATTTAAGATCGTGGGCTTGGCTGCTTTCCTGCCGACCAACCTCGGTGCAGGTAAGACCACTCCCACCCCGGCCTGCCGTCCTGGCCCGCCGTCCCGGCTGGAACTCAGCCCGGGAAACATGATGGCAGCCACCGTGGCCTTCCGCATAAAATGAGCTCTCACAGCATCAAAGCGTTAGGATACATTTCACCTCTCAACTTCGACTGCAGCCAGTGTGATTTCACAAAAATTAGAATGATCACTTGAATTATTTTTTTCCCAGTGGTGCTTTCATTTTTTTTTTTTTAATATCATCCCTAACTTATAAAAATGACAGAAATAGCTGAAATCTCTATCAAAGTTTTGATAAGTTGGTTTCTGGTCGTTTTTATTTCTGGCCTTTCACTGTGGGCTGGTTTTGGTACCTGTGTCTTTAGGCTCCTGAGTTAAAAGAAACTCCCCAAGACAACATTTGACTCGAAGAAGCAGCTGGCTGGCTGTGAGCACAGCTTAGTGGCAAATCTTATAGATGTTATTTCTAAGTACCAAGTAAATATCCTGTCCGTGCGAGCACGAGACAGGGAGGAAATGGAAGTAAGGGAGCGCAAACCCGGGCTAGAACCCGAGTTCGGCATTCCTGTCTGTGCTTGAGTGGGGGGAGTGGTCCGGGCTCACTTACCGCGCCACACGGGGCTGAAAGGTACGACACGCAAGAGGCCCTTTTCGTGCGCCATTGTCCTGACGGGCACGGGTGTCCCTGCGTGGGCCCAGGAGCTGGTTTGCCCCCCACCCTGCTAGGCCACCTAACCTTTTAGCATGCACACGTTTCTGGAAAGCCAGCTTAGCTGGGCTGGGTGCACCTGTGACTGGTGGCCCCCATCTTGAGTGTGTTGTGTGTAACCTATAAAATTATTTCTGGAAAATTCTGGGCTGTGTGGCTGGTTGGTTCAGTGTATAGAGCGTCGGCTTGGCATATGGACGTCCCAGGTTTGAGTCCCAGTCAAGACACAGGAGAAGCGTCCATCTGCTTCCCTGCCCCTCCCTCTCCTACTTCTCTCCCTCTTTCCCTCCTGCAGCCAGTGGCTCGATTCATCTGAGCATCAGCCCAGGTGCTGAGGATAACTTGATTGGTCTGAGGGCGTCAGGCTTGGGTGATAAAAGTAGCTCGGTTGATTCAAGCAAAGGCCTCAGATGGAGGTTGCTGGGTGGATCCCAGGTGGGGCACATGCAGGAGTCTATCTCACTATCTCCCCTCATCAAAAAAGAAAAAAAAATTATGAATCTGGGGTGAGGGGAGAGAGAGAGAGAAACATTGATTTGTTCACCCACTTATTTATGCATTCATTGCTTGAGTCCTTTATGTGCTCTGACCCGGAATCGAACCTGTAACCTTGACGTATCAGGACAATGCTGTTAACAACTGAGCTACCCAGCCTGAGCAATCATTAACCTTTTTAAAAAGTGTTTTGGGCCTGACCAGGCAGTGGCGCAGTGGATAGAGCACTGGACTGGGACACGGAGGGCACAGGTTTGAATCCCCAAAGTCGCTAGCTTGAGCGCGGGCTCATCTGGTTTGAGCAAAACTTAACCAGCTTTAGCCCAAGGTTGCTGGCTTGAGCAAGGGGTCACTCCGTCTGCTGTAGCCCCCGGTCAAGGCACATATGAGAAAGCAATCAATGAACAACTAAGGTGCCACATGAAGAATTGATGCTTCTCATCTCTCTCTCCCTTCCTTTCTGTCTGTCCTTATCTATCCCTCTCTCTGACTCTCTCTCTGTCTCAGTCAAAAAAAAAAAATTTGCGGCCCTGGCCTGTTGGCTCAGTGGTAGAGCGTCAGCCTGGTGTGTGGATGTCTCGGATTCGATTCCCAGCCAGGACACACAAGAGAAGTGCCCATCTGCTTCTCCACATCTCCCCCTCATCTCTCTCCCCTCCTCCCCACCTCCCCTCCTGCAACCAAGGCTCAATTAGAGCACATTGGCCCCAAGTGCTGGGGATGGCTCCGTGGTCTCCACCTCAGGTGCTAAAAAAAATGGCTCTGGTTACAACAGAACTAGGGCCCCAGAGAGGCAGAGCATCACTCCCTGGTGGACTTGCTGGGTGGATCCAGGTTGAGGCACATGCAGGGGTCTGTCTCTGCCTCCCTCTCCCTCTCCCTCTCCCCCTCCCCCTCCCCCTCCCCCTTCCCCTCCCCCTCCCCCTCCCCTCTCCCCTCCCCCCTCCCCCACACACACACATACACATACACATACACAAAAGGGCATTTTGGCATATTAATGTGAAGCTAAAACAACTTTCCACTTTATTCTACTAAAGAAAGGAAATTTAGTTCTGAATCCTGGGCGGTCTATTACATATGGCACCCTATTAAATCATCTTTGACACTCTAGTGCAGGGGTCTCAAACTCAACTCAGCATGTGGGCCGCAGAGCAAGATCACAGCCGTTCGGCGGGCCGCACTAGGTCTACAAAAGGCAACTGTTACGCAACACTTTTCTCACTGCAGTTGAAAACAAAAAAAAAATCAGTACAACAAGCACAATCGTACATGCAGTTGACTCAGTGTCACAAAACGACCAGAAACTGTAGTTCACATCACAACTGCTGTTAACTAAGCTAATATCTAGCTAGGATGCTAGAGAAATGAAAAATACAAGTAGGCCCCTAGGCTTACTTAATTTTATCCAAAATATTTTGAACTTCGTGGATTAGTCTGCGGGCCACACAGAATTGTTCGGCGGGCCGCGAGTTTGAGACCCCTGCTCTAGTGGATTTAAAAAGTGAGTGCTGTTCACATACTGGGTAATTTGTTTCCTGCAATTAGAATAATTGGCCCATGTAGTTTTATTTATTTTTAATTTATTGCATTGCTTTTCTTTTTTTTTTTAAGCAAGAGGAGAGGAGATAGTAAGCAGACTCTCACATGTGCCCCGACTGGTATCCACCTGGCCATCCCCATCTGGGGTCAGTGCTCATGCTCAAATCAACCAAGCTATTTTTAGCACCTGAGGCTGATACAACGAGATATCCTCAGTGCCCGGGGCCAGCGCTCGAACCAGTCAAGCCACAGGCTGTGGGAAGGGAAGAGGAAGAAAAGGGGGAGAGGGGAGTAGGGAAAAGCAGGTGGGCGCTTCTGCTGTGTGCCGTGACTGGGAATGGAACCCAGGACATCCAGACGCCAGGCTGATACTCTGTCCACTGAGCAAACCAGCCAGGGCCTGCATTTCCTAATTTTGAAAAATGGAATAAACTCAAAAGATTTAAGAGTACAGTAAAATCTCATTCTTAACCCCAGCCATCTTTTTCCCCCCTATAGACATGTTATTTTTTAAATTCCTCTTGAGATATTTATTTTAGTTCTTTTTGTTAATCTAAACACAGAATAGCACTTTAACACATTAGTTCTTAAGCTACATGGAACCATCCAGAATTTTAAAGTAAAAATTCATACTCCCTCCTATGGGCAAGAGAGATGAACACATGAGTGAGACCCGCGGTGGCCACTGGGTTGGGAAGTCATCTCGGCGCACGCCCGTCCGTGCACCAGCCTCACGGAGGGCTCTCAGAAAAGCAGGCCTGCCACACCGTGGGGTGCCACCGGGCCGCCTAGCCCGCGGGCTGTCAGAGGTGACAGCTGTGGGGATTGGATTTGGCTTATCTTGACAAAACAAAAATAATGAATAATAGTAATAAAATACTTCTACCTAGCTCACAGGTAAGAGTATCAAACATAAAAGAAAGTTGACAGGCAATTTCATCCTGATTCTAACCTTCTATGAAATTTAAATTCAAATTCATTATTGTTTAACTTATTTTGTCTCCTTTAAATATTTTAGTTGCAACCTAGGCTTTCTCTTAAATATACCTGTTCATCAAATTAAATCTTAGTGTTTAAAGAAACCTTGTAGAAGTGCCCAAGAAAACCTCTATACTGATCATGACATTGGAATTGAAAGTCATGAAGACAAGAGCCCCGTCCTGAATAAGGGTGGCATTTATTTCCGCCTAAGCCATGTCACCCTAGTCTCGTCATTGCTCTCAGACCACTCTGTCGCTGCTCAAGATTGCCCTGAGCTTGGCAGGCTTGTTATCACAGCTATTCCCACTAAATGATCCTTCTGATTACAAATGAGGTTTTTAAAATTGTATCTATCATACCCCAGCTCATTCCAAAAAAGAACTTAAGTCTAAGGTAGGTTTAAATATTCTAAATGTGTGGTTCTGCAGACAAACCATTGGCAAAGTGGCTAGTCTAGACCAAGAATTTGGTGTCCCTGAACCCCGACTGGGGCTAGGGTGACTGGTCGTGCCCAGTGAGGGAGGGAAAGCTGCTCTCAGACTGTGCCCTGCCTTTGCAGACCTGTCTTCTGAGGGCAGAGAAGCTGCCGCCCCCCTCCCCCGTTCTCTTGCCGTGAGCCCATTGGCATTTGGCTGTTGTCCTGTTGTGGCTACTGACCGTCTTTCCTCCTCCCACCAGTAATCTATAAAACCAGCCTCCTGCATCTCCAGCCGCGGCAGATGACCATCTATCTCCCAGAGGTTCGAAAGATTTCCATGGAGTATGTGAACTTACCTGTCTTCAACCCGAATGTATTTAGTGAAGATGAAGATGACTTACCAGGTGTGTCCGCACACGTCACGTAGTTTTTCATGAGCCCACACTTAGGGGCTTGTGACAGGGACCGAGCGGCTGTTGCTCCATAACCTCCATGGTAGCTTCCTGGGTGAAATCTGAAACCAGCCCCTTACTCGGGGCAGAGAAAGACCAAAGAAAGAGGCAGGCCGCTCCAGGTGGGAGGTGGCAGGTTTAATGAGCAGAGGAACTTGATGAGGCTTATCGTGGGCAGTGGGCAGACCAGTAGATTTCCACACCCACTGCCAGATTCCTACAAGTTCGTGTGGAGGCCCTGACTGGGGTCGGTCACGTTCACCATCCACTTAGTCTCAGCGCCACACGGCTGTCTCAAGGCCGTGTCCTCGCAGCATCTCTGGGAGCCAGGAGGCTAGCAGGACACACATTCCAGGGACAGGGACAGGGAGAGGGAGCCCCAACTGTCCGGGTCCAGCTCTCAGGTCGGCTGGTGGTGGTCTTGTCTTCTTGATAACCTCCAGCAGGATTAGAGCCTGTCCGTTTGTGCCCGCTGCCTTAGTTTGGGAAAGGTGTAACTTCTCAGTAAGGTTACTGGGCGTGAGGCATGACACAGGTGAAAGGTCACGTGCTGTCAGTCATTGGGGAAGAGGGAAGCTGCCAGAGCAAGGACAATAAGGTGGTCATGACACCTCCTGGTCACGGAGGACTTGTGCTGTCCTGTTCTATCCTAACAGCAATCCTTAGTCACCTGCCCAGATGCAGAGCAAGTGAAGGACTAATCAGGGCTCAGTGAGATCAGGGCTGAACCCCGGGCTAGTTGGCCCTAGGCTAGTCCTTACCCTTTTAATCCCTGCTAAAGCAGGGCATGACTCAGATGATCCCGTGGTGCCCACGGAGCCCGGTGTCTCAGACTGCACAGCTACAGGCGGGACACCTGTGCATTAAATCTCTCTCTCAACGTGGAGTGCAGGTCTCAGTGTGTAGAAGCCTTTTCTGACGTAAAGGTAAAGTCTGGTACATATTTTTAAAATCCCAGCTTACAATCATTCAAATATCTATAGTGTTTTCTCGTAGGGGATCCTCTCTTGATGAATAGGATAGAATAATTTCTAATTAGTCTGCCTTTTATGCATTTGTAACTATTCTCAAAGAAGTACTCCTTCAGCATTAGAAATAATGTAGAGACTTCTCTACTTACACCCAAGCAAGGTTCTCAAAGTCTGGTCCCAGGCCAGAGGGGCCCCACGTTCTCTTGTCTTGGCTCTCACACAGAGGAGCCCTTGTCCCAACATGGGACAGGGAGGGACGTGCATCCCCACTTAAGCTGTCACCTTGGAGGAGTGGTTGACCTCTCAGCCCAGGTTTTTACCTGTGACATTATCTTCTGCCCTGTGCTTTCTGACAGGACCCATCAAAGGTGGTGCCCATGTTCTAGGGTACCGAGTCCTAATGGGCCAGGTTGGCAACCACAGAAACCTGCAGGGCAGTGAAGCCCCACACACGGGAGCTTCATAGCCCTCCCTGCCGTTTCAGAATCTTGGATTTAGAAGTCTCTTACTCCCCCCCGCCCCGTGATGCTCAGTTGTTCCTGTTGCTGCTGCTGCTTCTGTCCATGGTTCCAGGGAGTGGGAAAACATTTTGTCTCAGGACTTAATTCTGGTGACATGACAAAGAAACTCTCTTTTAGCAGGGAAGATGCCTGTCCACAGTATCTGGAAGGAGGGGTCTTGAATAGGGGCAATAGCAAACTCAAGACAGAACCCACATTCATGCAGCAGTTACATCTCACTAGAGGACCCCAGGGAAGGGGGCATCTCTTAACAGGAAGGGTGAGCTCAGCTTTTGATGAACCTGCTGGCTTCACTCTGGTTCCGGGGGATGGTCAGCCAGCCTCTCCTGTCACCCTGTCGAATCCTAGTTCTGCTTAGTACTACATAGTTGCCATGGCCCATCTTGCCTCAAGCAAAGACATCTCCATGTATAGCAATTGCATTTTTTATACAAAAGGACTGGATAAGTTGAGAAGTTTTGCTTATTCAGATCCAGTTTCGTGGCAGTATTTTGTAAGCAGCTTTTCTTACTTTCTTCCAGTGACTGGAGCATCTGGAGTACCTGAGAACAACCCACCTTGTACGGCAAACATCCCTATCGCACCCATCCACAGCTCAGCCCAAGCCATGTCCCCGACGCAGAGCATCGGGCTGGTGCAGTCCCTACTGGCCAATCAGAACGTGCAGCTGGATATCCTGACCAATCAGACCACGGCCGTGGGGGCAACTGAGCATGCAAGTGACAATGCTACCCAGTACCCAGTCTCCAACCGCTACTCCAACCCTGGACAGGTGATCTTCGGAGGCGTAGACATGGGCCGTCTCATCCCAAACCCCCCGCAGCTGCCCCTGCCTCCACCGCCGCCTGTGCAGGGGGCGGTCCAGCTGTCGGCGGCGGAGCACGGAGACCGGGAGCTCGAGCACCTGCAGAAGCCGGCCAAGGCCCTGCGGCCCGTGCCGCCGCCGCCGCCGCTGGCTGCTGAGGGGGACGCGCTGGTGTTTGGGGCCCCCCAGGAGGTCCAGGTGGCGAAGTTGAACCCTCCACCCCCTTACCCAGGAACCATCCCCGCCGCCCCCACCACTGCGGCGCCGCCTCCCCCGCAGCCCCCAGTGGACGTGTGCTTGAAGAAGGGCGACTTCTCGCTGTACCCCACGGCGGTGCATTACCAGCCGCCCCTGGGCTACGAAAGGATCACCACCTTCGACAGCAGCGGCAACGTGGAGGAGGTGTGCCGGCCGCGGACGCGGGTGCTCTGCTCGCAGAACACCTACACCCTCCCCGGCCCGGGCAGCTCGGCCACTCTGAGGCTGACTGCCACCGAGAAGAAGGTGCCCCAACCCTGCACCAGCGCGACCCTGAACCGCCTGACGGTGCCGCGCTACTCTGTCCCCACGGGAGATCCGCCCCCCTACCCAGACCTGGCCGGCCCACTGGCTCCTGGCCGAATAACAGCGCAGCGGCTGGACGGCGGCCTCATCCACGCCACGCTGCGGAGGAATAACCGCGAGGCGGTGCTCCGAGCCGCGGCGCCCCCTGAGCCCCCGCGCGCTCCGCCGCAGCACCCGCCCCTGCAGCACCTGTCCCTGCAGCACCCGGCCAAGCTCAAGGGTGCAGCACAGTTCGCCACGCGGCCCCCCGCCACCCTCTACACCTGCAGCCAGTGCAGCGGCGGGGCCGGGCGGCCGGAGGCCAGTTTGGGGGGCGCACAGGGAGCCAGCACCTCCCCGCTGGCTTCACAGTCCTCCTACAGCCTCCTCAGCCCAGCCGACAGCGCCCGCGAGCGCACCGACTACGTTAACTCGGCCTTCACCGAGGACGAGATCCTGGGCCCGCACTGTCCGTCGGAGAAGCCCCTCAGGCACCCTGCGTTGGCTGAGGCCGCTGTGGCTGTCAAGCGGCCGCCGCCATACCAGTGGGACCCTGTGCTGGGGGAGGACATTTGGGTGCCTCAGGAAAGGACAGCACAGACTGGAGTGCCCAACCCCCTGAAACTGCCCCCACTGGTCGTAGGTCAGAGCCAGCACCTGGACGTGTCCCGCGTGCCCTTTGTCTCCCCCAAGTCTCCCGCCAGCCCTACTGCCACTTTCCAGACAGGCTATGGGATGGGAGCGCCATATTCAGGAAGCTATAACAACCCCCCTTTGCCAGGAGTGCAGGCTCCATGCTCCTCGAAAGACACCCTGTCCCCAACACAGTTTGCACAGCAGGAGCCGACTGTGGTCCTGCAGCCGGCCTACCCTCCCAGCCTGTCCTACTGCCCCCTGCCCCCCATGTATCCTGGAAGCAGCACGTGCTCGAGTTTACAGCTGCCCTCCATCGCCTTGCACCCCTGGAGTTCCTACAGTGCGTGCCCACCCATGCAGAACCCCCAGGGCACTCTTCCCCCCAAGGCACACTTAGTGGTGGAGAAGCCCCTCGTGTCCCCACTGCCCACTGACCTCCAGAGCCACCTGGGGACAGAGGTGATGGAGACCGCAGACAACTTCCAGGAGGTGCTCTCTCTGACAGAAAGCCCCGTCCCCCAGCGGACAGAAAAGTTTGGAAAGAAGAACCGGAAGCGCCTGGACAGCAGAGCAGAGGAAGGGAATGTTCAGGCCATCACGGAGGGCAAAGTGAAGAAGGAGGCACGGACTCTGAGTGATTTTAACTCCCTGATCTCCAGTCCCCGCCTGGGGAGAGAGAAGAAGAAAGTGAAGAGTCAGAAAGACCAGCTGAAGTCAAAGAAGTTAAATAAAACCAACGAGTTCCAGGACAGCTCGGAGAGTGAGCCGGAGCTATTCATCAGCGGGGACGAGCTGATGAACCAGAGCCAGGGCGGCAAGAAGAGCTGGAAGAGCAAGCGGAGCCTGCGGACGGCCAGCGAGCTGGACGAGTTCAAGTGCCGGAAGGCCAGCGAGCGCGAGGATGGGCGGCTGGGCAGCCAGGGCTTCGTGTACATTATGGCCAACAAGCAGCCTCTCTGGAACGAGGCCACCCAGGTGTACCAGCTGGACTTTGGGGGGCGCGTGACCCAGGAGTCGGCCAAGAACTTCCAGATTGAGCTGGAGGGGCGGCAGGTAAGGGTGCCCCAGGCCCTGGCTGGAATTGCAGCGTCCTGGTTTCAGCAGGTGTTTCCGGGTTTTTAAAACCAGGTGAAGGGTCTCAGTGCTTTGACCTTTGACGAGCATTTTCCAAAGGCCACATGGGAAATATGGGAAACAAATACAGTAATCCTCTTGGATGGGGTCAGTAGAGACTGCCACAGGCATGAACTCTGCCCCTTTCCCCTCCTTTTCTTTTTTCTTTTTTTTTTTCTTTAATTTTTCCTAAGTTAGAAGTGGGGAGACAGACAGACTCTTGCATACACCCAACCGGGGTCCACCCGGCCACCAGGGGGCGATGCTCTGCCCATCTGAGCCATTGCTCCATTGTGGCCGGAGCCATTCTAGCCCCTGAGGCAGAGGCCATGGAGCCATCTTCAGCGCCCAGGCCATTTTTGCTCCAGTGGAGCCTTCGCTGTGGGAGGCGAAGAGAGAGATAGAGAGGAAGGAGAGGGGGACGGGTGGAGAAGCAGATGGGCACTTCTCCTGTGTGCCCTGGCCGGGAATCAAACCCAGAACTTCCACACGCCGGGCCAGTGCTCTACTGCTGAGCCAGCCGGCTTGGGCCTCCCCTCCTTTTCTTAGTTGAATCAGTAGGCACTGGTTACCTTATTATGCCAGTAAGTAAATATTTTTTACAGCTGAGCTGTGTAGTAAGATTTAATTACATTCCTATTTTTTTCATACAGGTTTTCCCCGCTAGCCATGATAATTACCCAGTCGTGTTTGTTAGCTTATTTCTATGTATTAAGTCATTCCCTAGTTCTGTGGCAGGATGTACGTCTCCTCTCTGTAGAGGTAAGCTTAGTGGGTAGTTTGTCAGTTCTTCCTGCTCCAACCCCAAAAGCTCACTCTAGCCCTGCTGCATAGTAGTTGTTCTAGGACTACCCTTCTCCACCATCCTGGGAATTCCCTTTACCTTTCGTATTAAATCTCATTTTCATTAATTCACCCACCAAATATTTATTGAGCATCTGCTCTATGCCTGGCAATCCTCTGAGCAAGGAATAGGCAAACTAGGGCCCACGGACTGATCCTGGACTTACTTCCTCTTTTTATAAATAAAGTTCTATTGGGACACAGCCATACCCAGCCACTTAAATAGTCTCTATAGCAGCTTTCACTGTACAACAGCTGCGGCAGATGTTTGTGGTAAAAACCATCTGATCTACAAAGCCTAAAATATTATCAGCCCAAGACAGAGAGGGTTTGGCAACCCTTGCTGTAAGTACAGAAACTGTAGCGGTGACAACACCAGAAAGGCCTTGTCCTCATGGAGTTGACGAGTGAAGGAAAGAGCATAAACAAATAAATATATGTGCCATAATGTCACAGTTATGTAACGGCCACTGTCAGTACTGCAATGACAAAGGAGAGCAGCTGGGGAGGTGAGCCGTGTGGGAAGGAGGTGTGCCCATATCTGTCCCTCTCTGAGCAGTTACATTTAACAGTTACAACTGATACTTCTCTTATGCCTTTTCAGCCCATGGTTTCTTCTTTGTACTCTCTCCTGTTTCCTTGGGGAAGAAACCCCTTCATTTGGCGGGCTTCCCATGCCCTGAATTGTGCTCGTTGTCTCCCCACTGCGTCAGAGTGTTCCTCCAACCCCTTGTTTCTGACAGACTCATTGTTAGAGGTGGAAGCCTACCAGAGTCACTTTATTTTTTTAAAGATTTTATTTATTGATCTTTAGAAAGAGGAGCGAGAGAGAGAAAGGGGGGAAGGAGCAGAAAGCATCAACTTGTAGTTTTTTCTTTTGTGTGCCTTGACTGGGCAAGCCCAGGGCTTTGAACCAGTGACATCAGCGTTCCAGGTCGTCACTTTATCCACTGTGCCACCACAGGCCAGGCAACCAGTCTCTTTTGCTGGCAAAAAGATCCCATAGGGTCTACGGGACCGTGTTGCCAGTCTCCACCATGAGCACACAGACCTGGCGCCCTGCCCCGCCTTGTTTCCCTGTAATGTCTGTCTCAATGCCCCCCTCCCCAGGTGATGCAGTTCGGCAGGATCGATGGCAACGCATACATCCTGGACTTCCAGTACCCCTTCTCTGCCGTGCAAGCCTTTGCCGTCGCCCTGGCCAACGTGACCCAGCGCCTCAAGTGAAGAGACTGGCTCGGGGCACAGGAAGAGACAGAGGGGCATTTCAGAGAGGTCTGGTTGCCGCCGCAGCTGCATGAGGAGCCCGCGTGGGGCCTGGAGCCGGGGACAGGTGGACAAGCGCAAACTGGAGACGTCTGTCAGGCCCAGGGAGGGCACTGACCCCTAGCGTTGTCATTTGTTTGGGTTTTTATTACTCTTTATTATCTTTATTTTTTCTTTTCTTTTTTTTCCTCTTTTTCATCAAACAAAACAGTATACAGGACAGTGGTATTTGGAAGCCAAGGTGTGAGGCACCTGCTGTTGTTCTTTTGGGAACATAATTGCTTGTGGTAAGGTTCCACTGGGTTTGCTCCGTCACTGCGGACAGGGGCCCTTCCTTCGGAAGGAAGACAGACCGCCTTGCAGCCTGCGATTCTGTTAGACATGTGAGTGTGCGTTCTTTTTGTTCTCCACATCACTCGTGTAAAAACAAAACTTTTTTTAAAAACCACAACCAAAAATCCTGAAGGTACAGGTTCTCTTGGGGGGACATTTAATTCACACGTATAATGCTACTCCCCCAAAGGAGACTTGATTAATGAAGGGTGTTTTGGCAAATGTACTGTTTGACTCAGTAGGCTTTTCACGGACGTGCTGTCACCGGGAGTGGACAGGGCATGCTCCCGAGGGCGTGGGGGAGGGGCGGCAGGCCAGGGAGAGCGCATGTGCGTGTGCATGCGCGTGCGCAGTCTGCGTCGTATGACTGCAGCAGTACAAGGGCTATGCTCCTCTCTGGAGGATGTTTACATTGAAGACTCCACTAGTTTTATAATGTGTCAGAAGTTCGTGGGGCCGGCATAGCTGACTTGAGGAGAAGGTAGGAGATGTGGGGATGTCCCAGCGTGTGGCGGGCAGTGGTTTTCTCAGCTGGAGCCACGGAGAGTCACCGGGTGCCCACTTGCTGACAAGCAACCCTTATTCCCTCTCCCCTTTTATTGTTGAATCGAGAAATGTGACCGTAGACGTTATCTTTCCCATCAGACACCCTGTTCATTTTTTCTAAAAATGCTGACCATACTAATTTGGAAGCACTCCTTCCCTCTCTCAGCTACATTAAAATTCAATTGACTACAGATGTTTTTCAACAAATGAGAAATGTAAGCAAAACTTTGTAAGCATTTGCCAGGGTTCAGAGGGAGAGGTATGTTCGCACTTGGACAGATGGTGGACTTCTCCAGGAAGAGCTGCTCGCTGCACAGGGGCCGTGGGATGTGGGTTCAAGTCTCAGTCTGTGAGGAGGGTGGCTGCCGACTGATTGCTCACTGCAAAAACAATCCCTGAGATTATCCAGTCCCACCACACGCCACCCTCCGGGACACACTGCTCAGTATGCAACCCTGGTCACTGTTCTCAGTTGTTCATATCGGAGATGTCGCCTAGGGCAGGAGCACAAGAACTATCGAAATAGGGATTCTGTTTGAAAACAAAAGTAGAAAATTAAAAAAAAATTTTTTTAATTCTGTTTTTGTTTAAAGCTTAGAAAAGAAACTGTCCCATTGTTTTCTCAGAGCAAGATGCCATCCATTACCCCCTACGTCCCCCCAGAGACAAGATGCCAGGCGTTACCCCCGTGCCCCCCCCAGACAAGATGCCATATGTGAGCCCCCCCCCAGCCCACAGAGAACACAGGGGCTTCTCAGATATGGGCAGGACGCGTCCCAGCTCCCACCAGTTTCGCGTCTTATATTTCAAAGTAGTGAACTTAGCCTTTGGCAGATAAATTCTTCTAAAAAGAATTTATTAATCTATTCAGATTTATACAATTCTTTTATGTAGTTTTTGTAGTTTGATATGTTTTCATGGTTATTATTAGTTGTGCAATATGGTTATAGCCTATTTCTAAAATAATTTAAATGCAGTTCTGTTTTATTGTCCAAGAGATAATTATTGATCTTGCTTTAATAGTGTTAAGAAGTATTTTATTACTATGTACTGATGAGTTATGCCCATATTATAATTTATTTAGAAAAATAACATGTTTGTAATGACTGACTCCGTAGCGGTATATTTTGTTGCAAGAAATATAGAGGATATGATAAGGTTTGTTTGCTGGACAGTTTGTATCTTTTTCTAATTGGGAAAAAATTTATTAATCCTTTAAAAGTAAATTTTTTGTGGTATTGGTTATATACAAAGGAGATTTCTTTGAGATAGCATATGCTAAAGTATTTTCCCTTTTTTTGAAAATTTTATTTTTAATTAAAATAAAAGGTGATAAGAAATGAGAGGAGATTTATTAGAATGAAAGTCCCAAAGGAAGGAATTATTGGATAATAAATTTCAGTTTTTAAAGTTCTGATTGGATTTTGAGATATAAAGACCATCAAGGGTGGTACTTTTTAGAACCTCTCTTAAAGAATAAGAGCAACTACAGTGGGAAATCTTTGAAATTAATGCCACAAATACATGTGTGAAGAGAAGGTATTTGTAGCAAATAATTGCCTAACTTACTAAATTCTTATCCCACTCCCCAACAAGCATTTTCCCCATGTGGAGGCGAGGCCCCACCTTGGGTGGTTTGCACACTGAGTGAGCGAGCCTCTGCACGCCCGGTGCTACACCCTGCACACCTGCCACAGGAGCAGGTGGCTCAGATGCCCGGACTGCTTAAACAGTGTCTGCAGCCCGCGGGGGTCTTTTAAGTTAATGGTGGTGCTTTTACTTATTTTAAAAATTGTTTTCATTTAAGTCAGTCTCAGTTTGTTAAATGCTACTAAAGTCAATATTATAAGCATTGAACTCTACATACTTTGTTACTAATAACAATTTATGACTATTAAGAAACCTCATTGAATCCCTACATTTAAAAATATTAGCCCAGTAAACATTAAAAATCCATGCCTTTTTGAGGGAAGCGATATATTAACAAACATAAAAACCAATTTTAAACTTGTTTTAACTTGAACCTCGTCAAACCAAAGGCGCAGATTCCTACACGGTACAGCGACTGGCTATATTCTGAAAAACTTGGTTCAGAGGAAGCAGAAAATGTCAAAGCTCCGATGGCAGGACATGTCAGGATTGTGTGCATTAGTATTTTCATCCATGGCCATTGCTCCCTTGTCGAGTGTCCCCACGAGGACATGCAAAAACGTGGACGTTCATCCTGTAATTGGAGCATAAAGTCAGGGGACCAGGGTGAGCCTACTCCACCCCAGAGTTGGAGGGTGACCTTGGGCTTCCATTTGTCCATCTGTAAAATGATCTGGACAATTTTCTAAACTCCTGAGGGCTCAAAATGTGAACTGTTTCATCACCCCACTTTACACACTCCCAAGATTATGTTTCAAAACATTGCCTTTTTGTAGAGACTGTTTCTTTTCCTGTGTTAATAAATGTAAGTCAGGGAATTTCAGGTAATGTCTTTAGAAGATTACCTCTAGAAAAATGCATCTGGAGTCGTGTTTGTTTTCATAAGAGGACACAACAGCACCGATTCCAGGTGAGACAAAGGAGCCTCCCGCCAGTACACTGTGCTCAGTGGCCGCCCCTGAGAACAGCCCTGAAACGAGTCGCCACTTGTCTGCCCCAAAGACTGTATAGAGAGAATTGAAAGAAGACAAAGGTGTGGGCCTAGGTTGTCTTGAATTCTTGAGTGTGCTCTGCACTGTTACCCTCTCTTCAAATGCAGATTCTGGAAAAGGAACTCATTGTGTCCCGTGTGGGGCCGTCTTTGGCCAAGTCAGTGGTTGTGAACAGAGATAGTTGAGACAAATGTGTCAAAAATGTTTGAGTTCCTGGGATTTTGTAATGGCACACACTCAAAACTCTTGACCATTTGTGCACAGGTATTTTCTTACCTCCAGCTGATGAAACTCTGAAGGGTTGTGGCTTTTTTTTTTCCCCTTTGGCTTTGTGCAATTTTCTTGTACCTTTATTTGTACCTATATTTTCTGTTTACAGGTTTTTTTAAGGGGAGGGTTAGGGTTTTAAGATCTTGTTTATTGTAGATTAAAAAAATTTTTTTCATGTTATACAAAAGCATGGGTTATGCGTTTGACTGAAAAAGGCACTGTATTATTTACCAAAGGGGTATTGTTTTCGCATTTGTTTATAAATGCATATTTTGGTACTGTAAATTTGGAGATAATTTCTGACTTTATTACTACTGCCATTTTCTTTCTCCTTGAGTTTTTTAACCGTAAGTGCACAATGCAGGTGCACAGGTCCGAGACCAGACCAGACCAGACCGGCCCGCGCGTTCTGGCCCGGCGTGGGGAGGGGCATGCTGCCCCCTGTGCCTCAGCACCTCTCGGGTTGGTTGGTTGGTTTTCAGTCAGCATCCTGCTTTGTTTTCCTTTCCAAGCAAGGTATGTGGAGACTCCCAGCTGCATTGTAATGAGCTCGCCCGATTTGCCTCTCTTCTTACATACTTTGTGTGTCAGTTTGTGAGGGAGGTGTTCTAGAAGGCATTCATGGTTTGCATTCAAAATGGTGCGGTTTGTCCAAGTTGTTTTCTGTCTTTATTATTGAGATGGGGGTTAATCTCATTTTTTTTCTTGATGATTTGAAATTGTAAGAGTTGTCCAGCTATTGCTTAATAAAATTTTGCAGATCAAAAAAAAAAAATCAATTGCTTGTGTGCAGAAATCGCTGCTCTTCATTAGCATGACACACCCTCCCATTGCTTCTGTGATCCCAGGGTTCCGCCAGTGGTTCCCACACTGAGATTCTTACCATTATTGCTCTTGCTCAGAGGTCAGGGGTTGCCTCTCTTCCTGATGAGTTGGTTTGAGTTTGCGTTTGTTTTTTTTCTTGTTTTTCTTTTCGAAGAGGACCCATTCAAGATGCAGCTGTCATAGCACCTATAAAATCAGAGGTGCTACGTACACTGACACCTTTGCTGCTGCTTCGTAGAACACTTACTAAAACCAGGTTTTCAGCAATTCCTCTCTAAGTGCTAGTGGAACTGCTCAGTGTTGTCGTTGTTAATGAATCGTAGTGCACCTCTTCACCTTGCCCATGGGAGGGAGTCTGGGGCTTGGGGGCAGGGGAGGCTTATCTGTAAACACTGGTTCCTGTGCATGTTTACAGAAAAACCCCTTAGTTTTTGTCAGCAGTAAAAATAGACATGCGATCATGCAGTCTTCAGGAGACAGAACCACAAACCACTGTCAACTCTTAAATTCTAAGCGAGTATAATCATAGGACTAGACATCTGTGCTTTAAATAGTAGCAGTCAGACAAGGCTAACTGACCTGAATTTTGTATGAGAATCAAAATATAGCTTTTATTATGAAACTTTGTGAACTTAAGTTAACATTCATTGTAACTTTATTACTTGAACCAGGAAGCAAGGAAACCTGGTCGGAAAGCAAACTCCCACTTTCCCTCCCCCTCAAAAACCAAACAAACAAGGGACCAAAACCTTAAGAGCAGGCAGGGTGCGAGCCTGTGCTAAGGACCCATGCTAGGATCACTGTCCCCACCTGCCCCCACGGTCAGCGTTGGGGCCGTTCATTCAGTGTGAGTCAGCGTCTCCAGAAGTGATCTGTTTTTCAAGCCCTGGTAAGAAAACTTAGCAAATCCCTTTCCTTCTACAAACTTGTCTTGAAAAAGATACGTGCTCTTTCTAGTCTAGTATTCAGTGTTCTTTTCCTGGGAGCATTAAGAGAATAGGGCATCAAGTTAGCTCTTGTACTGTTGCCCCAAAAACTCATGATAGAAGAGAAACAGCTGCCTTGCAGTTCCCCAAGAGCGAGCCCCTAACCTCCGGCTCCATTCCCTCCCTTTCCGGAGGAGATGGAAGCATTGAGAGGTTGAAGTGACTTTTGAATTTGATCTGAAATGGAAAACGATCTGAAGTAGAATCCAAGATTTCTGGGTCACATTCATGAACAGACCTAGCTTATTGCCAGCTTCTCTCTCTGGTGTTTCGTAATGATTTGCCTATAATGAGCCATGAGCTACTTACACTTAGTCCTCCCCTGAGAAAGGCAGCATCAAGGTCGGCTGCGTGCGCTCACCGGCAGCAGGTGAGCTCATTGTCCTGCAGCCGAGAACGCTGGTCCTTGAGCTGTTAAGAGTGAGCTGGGGCTCCCAGCTGCTACTCACCCGGGTGGCACAAAGGAGCAGGCCTGCGACTTCTTTCCCTGCATATCTTAGGAACAATTGCTCAGTGCACTAAAGACTATTAAATCATCCATGTGCAGAAGGGGCTCATTTCCCAAATTTGCTTTAAGTTCCTGTTAGGATGATCGCTTCAAATACAGAAGGGACACCCGCGCAGAAGCAGGACCCCAGAAAGAAATTGGGCGTCGGGTCTGGAGAATAGTTATACCTCATGCTTTCCTTCTCTGACTTTCATGCTTCTGCTATGTCGCAGGCACTTCCCGAGCCCATCTCCTCTACTTGTACAGTGACAACCCCCTTGCCCCACCCAGGAGAGGCGGGGCTTTGGATGGTGAAGGCTTCGAGTGGCAGGGTCTCACACTGCTGGTCCCGTTGCCTCCTTCCGTTATGCCAGTCACTTTCCACCATCTTCGACCATTGGGGTGTGGGGAACCTTGGGCTTACTGTTCCCACTCTTCTCCAAAACGGGGGAAGTATGGTGGTCCTAACACCACTCCCCATTGCGCGTAGGGAATCAGGTCACCATGTCTTTCTGGATGGGCTTCCAGCTCATTCAAATGGTCTGTTATTCCTCTTTTCCAGTGTTTCCTACCCACACGGGGTCTTGTATGAACCACCTATCTATCAAATCTTGTACTTGAACCCAGTTGTGGGTGTAATTCCTGTTATGTTCAAAGAAATTCTTGAATCCCTGTTCTTACTCAGGTGGTGTCAGAAAGCTGGGCTTCACCGCTGCTCTATTTTCTCACTGTCCCCAGTAGAAAGGAGGGCCGCGGGGACACCTGGAAGGAGGAGAGTCCTTGAGTCAGTTGTTTCTTCCTGTGCCTCTGCCTCCCACTCCGGGGCCACTCTGTCTCATATCCCGCCTCCCTCCAGCCTTGTGTGGACCATGCTGACCGCAGGCGGCTCTTAAGTCCTGGGGTCATCACTTCCCACCTTCCCACCAGTACAGGCTCCTTCGTGTTAGACCCTGAAAGGAAACACTTCTGTCGCCGGAAGAGCCTGTCTCCATTCATTCCACTCGAATGACCACCCCAGACAAGGTACCAAGTACTTTATTGGATGGCCTCAGATCCCATCACAGATCAGCCCTTCCACTCGCATTGGCTGCACCTCAGTGGGTCTCCCCTGGGCTCCCTGGGCCCCCCACCCACAGAATGAGTTTATAAACACTCCTTTCCAGCACCCACACTTCCAATGAGTGCTAACCTCCTGGGAGGCTGAGGCAGAGTGAGTATAACAGCCAAGTTTCTGCACAGACTGCTCCCAGGAAACCATGTATGTGTGTGTGTGTGTGTGTGTTTCTGAAGTGAGAAGCCGGGAGGCAGTCAAGACTCCCTCATGCACCTGGCCAGGATCCACCCGGCATGCCCACTAGGGGGCGATGCTTTGTTGAGACTGGAGCCATTCTCTGCCTGAGGTGAGGCCATAGAGTCATCCTCAACTTCCGGACCAACTTTGCCCCAATGGAGCCTTGGCTGTGAGAGGGGAAGAGGGAGATAGAGAGGAAAGAGAGGGGGAAGGGTGGAGAAGCAAATGGGCGCTTCTCTAGGACATCCACACGCTGGGCCGATGCTCTACCGCTGAGCCAACCAGGCAGGGCTCCCAGGAAACCCTCGACCAGACTACACTGGCCACTTGAGAAGGTCTCATTCTACAGCCCCACCGCGCTCTCGGCCAGCATGCAGCTACGGAGCAATGAGGGCTGACTCCTGTCCCCAGCTCCCTGCAGCAGCCCCGCCCTCCAGGGCAGCGGCAGGACAGAACAGAGGCGCTGGCGCCAACCCAGCCTCTCGTTTCTTAATCCCATTTTCATCATGTGAGTCTGGAGATGCTACTTGAAAACCGTGATTTTTCTGAGTGGAGTAAAGGACTAGTAAACTTAGATTTTAAAACAATAATTTTTTATAAACCAGCCAGAGATGAGTGCATTTGTCCCAAGAGACTTTTACATGGAGCCTGACACCTTTTTTTTATCCCTCAGTATGCTATAGAGACAGACAGCCGGAAACGTAATTAGCTAAAATCATCTCTCTAAATGGCACATGCAGCATAAGAATGTAGCTTATGTGTAATATCCCACAAAAAAGCAAAGCAAAGGTAGAAATGACCCCAACAACCCAATTGCACAGTAACAGCAAGTTCTGCAACCCCGTCCTTGCAGAAGCAGCTCTCATGACACCATAAGCCCCTTCTCACAAGCCCAACGGAAGGTCTGGTCCCCGTTTAGAGGGGAAACGGGAGGTGGGAAATCCTAGTGACTTTGCTCAAAGTCAGGCGGTGTTGAGAGAGGGCTAGGGGCACAGCTCTGAGCCACCAAACCAAGCTCCTCTGTGACGGAGCCCCTACGGAGCTTCATAAATGACAGCACAGGCACTGGCCCCCCGGGGGGAGCAGAAGCTGGAAGCCGGCACCTCACTGTGGAACCGTCTTCCAGGGAAACGACTCCCCAGCCAGTGGCCAGGGCTGGAAGGCAGAGCTGGCCAGGACATTTGCTCTCATCTCAGCCTTTCTCTTTGCAGGCAGCTTCCCACAAGGGACACCGTGCTCCCAAGTCAGAGCCCTGCTCTGGACGTCTCAGAAGGGAGAAGAAACTCCACAAGTCAGAATTCAGAGGAGAGGGGCCGCTCTCCCAAGACAGCTGACATCTGAGCCCAAGTTCCCAGCAGCAGACCTGCCTGGACCAGGTGGGGGTGGGGGGATCACCCACGGAGTGGCTATAAAGGGCCCTGGTCAAAGAGAAGGACAAGAGAAGACAACATCCCCAGGTTCCAGCACCAGCCGCCTTCCTAAGGGAAGGACAGAGTTCATCTCCGAACCTCCCGCATCTGCAGGGCAGAGAGCTGCATGAGATGAGAGAGGCCTGACCCAACCCTCGCTGCACGGGGTCTCCTTCAGGCTCGCTGTGCTGTGCAGTGTTGGGGGCTCCCTTCCCCCTTCGGGCCCTGAACGCTGCAGCCCCTGCTAGACCTGGCACCTGGCCATGCCTAGTCATCTCCACTGGGAGGCGCTCTGTGCAGCGCGTCTTTGGACCAGCGTGGAAACAGGTAAGGGGGATAGGAACAAGTCAGCAGGATTTGAGCATGCATACCCAGGCATTTTTATTGGAAACAGTTTAGGTTTTATTAAAAACTTCTAAAGTGTATCTCCTTAACAAGCATAATGCCAAACACACCTAACCTGCTTGTGCGCATTGGAGGACAGTCACCATTGAGATCACACTTGCATGGAAAGCCCTTGAGAAAGGCTGGGTCACAGGCACTCTTCTGATAGATAGTAATCATACCACATTAATGATTTGTTCTGCCTGGCTGATTTCACTTAGCATGATACTCTCAAGGTCCATCCATGTTGTCGCACATGGCAATACGTCATCATTTCTTATGGCCGAGTAGCATTCCATAGTGTATATGTACCACATCTTCTTTATCAGTCTTCTATCGAGGGACACTTTGGTTGTTTCCAGGTCTTGGCCACCGTGAATAATGCTGTAATGAATATATGGTGCACATATCTTTGCGAACAAATGTTTTTTTTTTAGTTTTTCGGGTAGATACCCAGTAGAGGGATTGCTGGGGCATACGGTAACTCTTTTCTTAATTTTTTGAGGAATTGCTAGACGGTTTCCATAGTGGCTGTCCAGTGTACTTTGCCACCAGCAGTGAATGAGGGTTCCTTTTTCTCCACAGCCTCTCCAACAGTTGTTCTTACCTGTCTTGTTAACAGTCAATCTAACAGGTGTGAGGTGGTATCTCATTGTAGTTTTGGTTTGCATTTCCCTAATAGAGAAATTGAGCATCTTTTCATGTATCTGTTAACCTTTGTATGTCTTAGGAGAAGTGTCTGTTCAGGTCCTTTCAATTTTTAAATTGGATTGTTCATTTGGTGTTGAGTTTTATGAGTTCTTTATATATTTTTTATATTAACCTCTTGCTGAAGCTGTCATTTGTAAATATCATCTCCCATTCAATCGGTTGCCTTTCTGTTTTATTGTCAGTTTCTTTTGCTCTGCAGATATAGTCCCATTCATTCATTTTTGCCTTTATTTCCCTTGCCTTTGGGGTCAAATTCATAAAATGTTCTCTACAAAGAAGGTCCATAAGTTTAGTGCCTATAGGTTTTGTTTTGTTTTTCCCTAGGCAATCTATTGTTTTAGATCTTATGTTTAAATCTTTGTTCCATTTTGAATTAACTTTTCTACCTGGGTAAAAACCATAGTCTAGTTTCATTCTTTTGCATGTAGCTTTCCAATTTTCCCAGCACCATTTACTGAAGAGGCATTCCTCATTTACTCAAGTTAGAGAAGAGAATCAGCAAGAGTCAACCAAGCATTCATCGAGGTTGAAGCCAGTGGGTTACACCAGGCGCCATGCTGAGTTCTGTGCTCTCCATGGGTTGGAAATGCATATCCAGAAATGTCCTAAATAGAATTCCATCAGGCTGAGTAGGTGATTTTCAAAAGCCAGTATCTCGTCTGAACTCTCTTGCAAAAGACTTGTCACTCCAATTGGCAAAAAATAAAGAGCCAAAGGCTGAGAATATTCATCTGGCCTGAAGGTCTGATAGCAATGTCCTCTGGGAGCCCCTAAAAGCTATCAGCCACCTGGGGGACTGCCTAAATGGAGGGGCACAGCTGGTGTCCACCTGGAGACGTCTAAAGGGAGGGAAGCAGGTGGTGTTCACCTGGAGATGCCTACACGAAAAGGGAACAGGGCCTCGCTGTTTTCCCGGGAGGTTCCCAAGCCTCTGGTGACACCTCCCTCTCGAGGCTCAGAGTTGAGAGCCCTGAAAGGCACCACTAGAAAGATGTTAAATTGTGCTCATTGGTTCTTGGGAGAGAGCCCAGGTGTCAGGGTTGACTCAACATGATCTGGGGTGCCTTTTTGTTTTACTTTTGTGGAAATGAACAGAGACCAACCAAACAAGGACAAGCAAAGGCTATTTATTCAGAACTTGCTGTAGCAAGAGAGTCAGCCACCATCACTGGTGTTTGGCAGAGATGCAAAGGCGGGCAGAAGAGGGGGAGAGCTTCTAAGTGGCGGAAAGGGCAGGCCCAGGTGTGCCCTGATGGGGGCAGTGGGCGTGGAAGCTGGAGGCAGCTGGCTAGAGGCGGAGCATCTATGTGATGGGTTAGGGTACGTATTTGGTTTTCTCTGGTTGGTTCTAAATTAGAAGCAAGGACAAATTTTAGGGAAGCTGCCAGTTATTATTCAAGTCCTGGCCATTTGGGGCCAATTGTTACAGAAGGTGTTGTTTGACTTCCTGGACTATTGGAAGAGATAGCAGTCTGACTTCCTATAAATCTGACTTAGGCTTTCTTCCTGGGCTGGTTACAGTAGTTTATAGGACAGAGTTTTTATACATGGTCTGGCCATTGTCCATTTGTATATTCAATCTCTCAGTTTAAATAAGCAAATTTTGAATTTTCCTGAATTCTTTCATCATAAGAATGAAACCAGCTTACCCCCAATGAAAGATAAATTAATTGACATTAGTAAGAATATCTTAAGAGTTGCACAATTATACCTTTAAATACACAAGGAGGAATAAATGTGTCCAAACATGTGCATCTCGCCCCAGTTTCTACTCTGACCTTGCAAACATGGGAAGGGCATGCCGACTACACACATTCCGAAATAATCCCAAGGGCAGAGCCGCTCCGGAACCACTAGAAGTGATGGAGAAAGGTCATTAGGAAATACTCTGTAGATCGTATTCCAGCTACAATAATATTTTACCACAAGCTTCCTTTTTCTTAGTTCACGCCTTGGGAACACAGAAGCAGGCCCTGCAGTGCACGTGGCGAGTTCTTGAAAGCTTCACGTGTTCTGCGGGGGAGTTGAAACAATGACTCTCTTCACTGATAGGGATTATTAGTTCAGGGACATGTGCCCACCCCTGACGGGGCTATGCAGTTAGTCACCAAGTCACCTGCTTTTGAAAGGTTTAAATAAGGATTCTCCCACCTTTGAATAGTAACGCCATCCTGCGGAGGAGAGGGGGTTGAGCCCGGCTGGGGGGGAGGCTGCTGGAGGAGCACCTTGAGAGCGCTTAGCTGCGCATGAGCACTAAAGCCAATGTGTCAGAAATTCACAGAGCATCTAATTCTCTGCCCAGAGTTCACCGAACCTGCGAGCCTGGCTCGCAGTAGAAGGTGGCAAGGATAAAATGCAGATGGCAGCCTCAGCGGGACTCTGACATCTCTCTACTCCCATGAGCATAAGGGCCTGCCCGTGCCCTTGCCGCCCAGACACGTGAGCATGCCCCCTCTGCCCACCCCAGCACCCTCCTGTGTGGACACTGTCTCCCTCATGCTCCCTCTTTATGAGAATGATGCTTTCAGCGTAGGGCTGAACACGGTGGCGTGCTGGTAACCAACTCTCCGGACACAAACCAAACACCCAATGCGTCGGTCTGCATACGTAAGCATTATAAATTGTAATGATGTGAAGGGTGTTAGCACCCAAAGACAAAGAATAAAATGCACAATACCCTTCATTATGATTCTATACAGCCAACGGAGTCTCACAGAACGGTTTCGTTGATGTTTGCCAACCACGTTTATCCTGGCCAGCCTGTGGTTACAGTTGACAAATGGGTGTAGTTCCGACATGAATTGGTTGATATTTTCATTTAGATTTCATGAGCAAGACAGAAGTGAAACAACAAAGTTGTATGTTCAGTGACGTGTCAGAACTCGACACTCATATTAATGACATGAGTGATTTCTTCACTACATCGGATAATAGTTTTCAAATACTGGAAGAAATGTTCCTCGGGTATGGGGGGGCAGTGCGGGGGAACCGTGCAGAGGGACCGGGTTCCGGAGCACAGAGCAGAGGCTGGGCCTTGTACAGCATTACACAGGGATGGTGGTAATCGGGTGCTGGTGCACTGTTCCGTGCACCTCACATCTGCTGGCTCACGTGACCCTCAGGGCTCCCCCACTCACGGGCAGTACATTATCCTCATTCTTCAGGTGGCGAGCCAAATACGGGGCTGCCACATAATCTGGGCCCAGTCACCAGCTAGTGAGCAGGACACCCACACAGGCTGGCACAAACAAATCTTCTGAAACATTTATAAAAATGGATCATATACTAACTAGGCTGGGAAGTATCAACAAAGTTCAAAGGATCTGTATCATGTAGACTGTGTCCCTGGAACACAATGCAATTGAGGTATCTCAATTAATAATAAAAAGACAAAACTGTCTAAACACTTGAAATTTTGAAATGAATTTTTAAATAGCCCAAAGGTCAAAGAACTGTGTGATAGTGAATGAAAACTTGTGAGATGCCATGAAGACCTGTGGTGGCGCAGTGGATAAAGCGTTGACCTGGAAATGCTGAGGTCGCCGGTTCGAAACCCTGGGCTTGCCTGGTCAAGGCACATATGGGAGTTGATGCTTCCAGCTCCTCCCTCCTATCTGTCTCTCTCTCACCCTTTCTCTCTCCTCTCTAAAATTTAAAAAAAAAAAGAAAGAAAGAAAAAAGAGAGAGATGCCATGAAAATGGGGATAAGTCTATAGTCTTGGAGATAAGTCTGCAGCCTTAAATGCTTATTTTTTGCATAGGAGCAAAACCTGAGAATTAGTGATCAAAGGACACATCTTCAGACGTTGGAAAAATAACAGAAAAGCTTTTTTTAAAAAAGAGGAGAAGGAAGCATAATGACAACAGAATTTAATTAATATAAAAGCAGAAATTACATTCAAGAGGATTCATGATGTCAAAAGTTAGTTCTTGAAAAAGATTGATGCATTTGGCAAATATCTGGCATGATCTATTTATAAAGAAAAAAATAGCACAAATAGATATTAGGAATTAACATGGGTCCTGGCCAGATAGCTCAGTTGGTTGGAGCATCGTCCTAAAGAGCAGAGGTTGATGGTTCAATCCCCAGTTGGGGCATGTACAGGAACAGGTCGATATTCCTGTCTCTCTCTCTGTCTCCCTTCCTCTCTCATTAAAATCAATAAATAAAAATTTTTATACAAAGGAATTAAAATGGGACATATCTGCAGACAGATTTTTAAAAGGTAAGAGAATACTTTGAATAATTGTGTGGCACAAGATTGGAAAATTTAGAGATATACTTGCTAGTTTAAAAATCTTCCTACAAAGAAAACACCAAGCCAAGTGGCTTTACTGGTAAATCTTATCAAGGTTCAAGTAACTTATTCTTCCTCTGTTATACAAACACTTCTAGAAATTTAAAAAAAACAAACCCCCCTCTCACCATGAGAGCAGGATACTGATACCCAAACCATATCAAAAGGGGAAGTAACAGGTCTTCTCACTTAAGAAATGACTGCCACATTTTATTTCTTTTTTAGGAAATTGGTATTTGAACTGACAAATCTCACATCACCAATATTTAGCCATTTAAGTGTGAATTTCCTTTTTGGGGTTAACTCAAAAAAAACTGAGGCAGACTAGTCTAATGTTTAAAATTGCTTTCAGAGTCCCATATATTTCACTTATTTAAATTTTTCTTGGTTTGGCATTTTTCACAATGTTTTTAGTTTCAAACAAAAGGAGGAATAAGTTAACCTAAATTTTTATAGAAATAGGAACAGATTACACCCCCCTCTTTTGATGGCTATAAAATGTGTGGTAGGAGACATCTCATTTGGACATATTCCTTTATAATTAAAAAATAATATTTATTATTACATAACCATAATGCAAATAAAATATACAGAGGGGATAGTAATTATGGCAGAGGTCCCCAAACTTTTTACATAGGGGGCCAGTTCACTGTCCCTCAGACCGTTGGAGGGCCGGACAATAAAAAAAACTATGAACAAATCCCTATGCACACTGCACATATCTTATTTTAAAGTGAAAAAAACAAAACAGGAACAAATACAATATTTAAAATAAAAAACAAGTAAATTTAAATCAAGAAACTGACCAGTATTTCAATGGGAACTATGGGCCTGCTTTTGGCTAATGAGATGGTCAATGTGCTCCTTTCATTGACCACCAATGAAAGAGGTGCCCCTTCCGGAAGTGCAGCAGGGGCCGGATAAATGGCCTCAGGGGGCCGCATATGGCCCGCGGGCCATAGTTTGGGGACCCCTGAATTATAGTATACTATATAGCTCAGTTGTGTGTAACATTTACACAGTCGTGTATGTGCATGCATGTGTGTATATGCTATCTTTTACCTAGCCTATCTCTTTGTGGTGAACAAAGTAACAAAATAGATTAGTACTCCACAATGCTGGAGCTAGAAAACTAGCATTGTCCTCTAGGGACTCCTGTCATTTAAAGGGGTGGGGGCAAGGCTGGAGAGGGAGGGAAGACTTCCCAACAGATTTTAAGTGTTTTGTGGTATTTTTGAGGTTGGTTAGTGTTTTCCCTAATGATAAGCTCTCTGTAGCCAATTATAAATTATTTGAAATATGGTATATGCTGGTCTCGCAGTCTCTATTCTATTATAGAAAACAAATGAGCATGTGTGTCTGTGAAGGAGTTCTTCTTAGCATTCCTCTGCCTTGTATTTTGAGGTTAGCCAGTTCCAAGCTCCATTCTTTGTGCTCCTGAGATGATTAAATACAAATAATGCTCATGTTAATGGATTAAGGCTAACACCTAAGTGTGCACACTGCAGGGTGACCAGAGGTTATGGCAGTATTTGCAAGGCCTGACAGGAGAACATGGCTAGCAGACAAAAACTTGTTCCAAAATGTAAGAGGGGGAATAAAATGTGGCCATGAAAATAAAAAGCAAGGCAGAGTGGATGAAAATAAGAGCATAGGTTAAGATAGCAGAAAATGTGGGAAATATGACACTAAACACTAGTGATCAATAGATTCACTTAAGGAGCTTTGAAAAATGCAAATTTCTGGGACCCACATTATGTAATTTAGATTCAATAGTATAAGTTAGGCCCCCAAAATGTGTATTTGTAAAAGGTTCCTGCAATGCATACAAGATCAGTCTCTCATGGAAGCCTGTCCCAGCTTCAGGTGGAAACACACCGTCACCTGGGACAACTGTTTCAACACTTCTTATTGGAAAAATTCACAAGAGGACACGACATCATCTTTGGACAAGCCGTCCATGAAAGTCGTGTTGATTTGTGAGTTTTTATTTTACACGCAGGTGCAGAGCTTCTGGGCAGGATGAGAACCTTGCCCAGATTTTGTTGTTTTGGTGGCTGTAGAACGTGTGGAGAAGACATCTCATTTGGGCACGTTCTTTGATCGTTAAAAATAATTTTTATGATGATTTCACCATAACGGGCTTGATTGTAAGTGTTTTTGCATTGCACCAAGTGTGACACGAGAAGGAGGGGGGCGGGGCAGGGAGAGATTCCCGGGAGCTGTCCGTGGTGCTGAACCCAGGAGCCGGCTCCACCTTTGACCTTCGCAGCAGGAAAGGGCTCTCCGTCCGTCCGGGAGCCCATTTTTCTCTCTGCTCTCACCACAAGTTTCTTCTCTTTCCCAGGACGAGCAGTGGCGAGAGTGGCCCTTTATGTTTTTCTTCGGGCGGCAGAGGATCTTGTGTAGGAGTCCCTCTCCCGCCCCCCGTTTCCTCTTCCAACTCCCTGGGCTGCGACTGACGGGCGCCCCTCTTCTTAGGCCCCTCGCAGGGCCACGGGCTGCGGGCTGATCCCTACGCGACCCTCGCGGCCTGCTCCCCGCGTCCCTTCCCCGAGGCCCCCTGAGCACGCTGACCCCACCTTCTTCCACGCCCCCTCCCCACCTCCCCCGCCGCCGCCTCCTCCTCCTCCTCCTCCTCCTCCTCCTCCTCCTCCTCCTCCTCCTCGGTCAGCCCGCCCTGCGCGCTGGCAGCCCCGATCCCAAGCTGGGAAGAGAGAGGGGGCGACTGAAGCGATACAAAGGGCGGAGCGGAGGGAAGAGGGGTCGTCAGGGCTCCGCTCGGGAGGGCGGTCGCAGGCATGGCCTCAGAGTACCCGGCCTTCGAGCCCCCGCTCTGCAGCGAGCTCAAGGTCCTGTGCAAGCGGCTGCAGGAGGCATACCGGGAGCTGAAGGAGGACCTCACGCCATTCCGGGATGAGCGCTACTACAGGTAGGGGCGGTGTGGGCGCAGCGCGGGGCGGGGGCCTGCGGGGAGAGGCGAGCCCGGGCTGGGCTGCGGCTGCTCCTGCCCCACCGCCCTCGTCCACCCGCTGAGCTCCCCTGCTGGGCGGGGGCCGCCCCTCGGCTGCCCCTTCCTCCCAGCGCAAGCCCAGCCGCGGGAGCGGGCTGGGAGTGGGGGCGTTGCTGCGTTCTGGGGGTCGAGGGCAGATCCGGGGGGAAGGGGTGAGGGGCTGTTTTCTATTCCCTAGAAACCTGAGCTCCCGAGGAAGGGACTCACTGGCCTTCTTCCCTGCTTCCCCCTCCCTCTCTCCCTTCTCTTGCTGTCATTGTTCCCCGCCTCCTCTGCTGCCTCCTGCTTCGGCCTTGCTTGGTCCTGGTTTGGGAACAGGTCACTCCCACGCTAGCGTTGGGCAGGGAGGGCGCTGGCCTCTCCTCTGACGTCCTCGAGCCCCCGGGCTTCCGTAGAAATGTCTGAGGCTGGCCAAGCAGCATCTGGGTGATGATGCGTGGGAATCCATCCATCAGCAGCACAAGGAGCTGTTGGTTTGGGCTTGTCTGTGTCATTTCTGTACCCTCTCCTGTAGCTAAGGTGAGAGCTGTGGGGGCCCACACACCCTTGCACAGGGCACTGGCCCCTTTCTCCCCCGGCTTTGCTGTTCTAACGGGAAAGTGTGTTCATTGCCAATGGCTAGGCTTACCTGATGCGTCCTGTGTGCTGGCTGAAAGGGCCCTATCAGGAGCTGGAGACTGAAGCCTGGATTGATTTTGTTGCATCTAACTCTGTGACCCTCTGGAGGTTACCTGCTAACTGCGTTTCAGGTTTCTTTGTAAAATGGGAAGCTTGAACCAGAAGTTTTCTGAAAGTCGGGATTCTGTGATCTGCTCACTGTGCACGGATTTGCTCACCATCTTGCAGGTGGTGGTAGCCGCACATGCGTGCTCAGGAGAGCAAGAATCACACCTGTCATCAGATCTTTTCCGAAGCCCAGTGGCTTCCCAAGGGCTCGTCCACAACCGGTTACTGAGTCACAGTTATACAGGGCCTTTTAAAAAATGTAACTCTAGTGTCATATGGTGTAGCTTTTGTATATGCCTCAAAATCTGTCTATTGCAGCCTCATTGGGGACAGTATTTCTAAAAAACCCAACCACCAGCAGATAGTTTCAAATCTTATTTTTGATGTATGTTTCAATCTCTTTTCCCACTAGTCCCCCACACCCTGCTGTTTTTTCTCTATATTTTGATTTCTTGCGAGCATGTCTTTGGCTAAGGAGTAAATGAATAGCGAAATAGTTTTAATGCAGGTAGCAGAGGAGAGAACGAAGCCGCATTACTGGTTAATCCACAACTGGACTATCCTTGATCCCTGCATCCATTTACTTAAGCAACAGTTATTGAGCATCTGCTATGGTTCTGCTGTTGTTGTTCTAGCTGTTGGGGATAGAGCAGTGAGCAAGGCAGACAGTACCTGCTGTCGTGGGGCTTCTGGGTAACAAGAAAGTGGTTACATATCGCCATGAATGCTAGGAAGATAATGAACAAAATAATATCATACAGCATGACGGGGGTTCTACTTCAGAGAAGGTGGTCAGGGAAGGCTCTTTGAGAAGAGGACATCTGACTGAGAACTGAAGAATGGGTTGCTCACCAGGCAATGAGCTGGGAGAGGAAAGTTCCAGAAGAGGAAGGACATGTGCAAAGTCCCTGAGACCTTAAACACACTGAAGACCAGCGTGTCTGGAGACTAGTGGTCATAGATAGATAGGGCCAGGTCATGAGAGGCCTCGAAGGCCAGACCGGGGTGGGTGGGTGTGATTAGAGTTCCAATGTGAAGCCAGTGAAGGGTTTTAGGTGGGGGAAGTGATGTCAGCAGTTTAGCTGCCGGTCCCACAGCCGGCACTTGAATCCTTGCTCCAGGAGCAACTTCATTATTTCAGTTGGCTCCCAAAGACAGATTCACCATGGATACGAGGGAACTGTGGTGAATTCTGCCCTCCTGCCTTGAAAACAAGTTAACTGCAGCATGCTCCATAGTATCGTGTGACGACAGGGTACTTGAGCTGAGTCACAGAGACTCTTTTATAATGGGAGAGCTTTCAGGTCACCGAACTGCCTTCCACTGCTCCGCTGAGTGTTTGTATCAATCAACGGGTGGCACCTTTACAGAACTCAGTGAACACTGCTGGGGTTCTGAGTGGGGAAGCTGAGTTACAGCTCCTGCGTCTGTCTGACTGGAAGATGCACTTGCCCCTACTCTCCTCACCATCTTCATTTCCTCATTAGGGATTGATGACTAAAATGTACCTGTCCTTTATTCCCTGGAGGACTGGACTCACCTCATGTAGCCGACAGTTTCCTCAGAACTGGGTGCAGCAAGGAGACAGCTGCTAATGCTCTGTTTTAAAAAGGCGGTGCCCCCCACCCCATTAGCTGGCATGGCGCTTTGCATATTACCTATGTCATTTGGCATCAGCAGAAAGCGGCAGCTATAGATCAAAGGCCTCACAATCATTTTCACAAAATGAGAGATGACAGTTGTCCTGCCTGGTAGGGAACGAGGAGTCCATCGGTGCAGGTGCAAGGGCAGTGGGTTGGACGTCTGAAATCCTGGCTTCCAGTCCCGTCTCTGCCCTTTGCTAACTCCCTGCCTGAGAGAAACCATCAGATTTCACTGGTGATCAATTTCCACATCAGAAAACAACAAGCTAGGCTGTTGTGAGGTCAAGTGCTTGATGAAGATAACACTAAGATGCTTTCAGATACAGATGTAGAGGAGCTGGAGCAGCCAGCTGAAGCAGTGAGGTAATGGATGGAGTTGTGAGCCGCAGGTCCGTGATATCATTACGTTCTTTCTATCTGGGCTGCAATTGGCTGCTAGGAAGCATTTGGGCTATTGCTTCTCATTCACATTCATGGGAGAGCTTTCTTTAGCTCTCTAAACGAGAAGGAATAACTCAAAGCCCACAGCAAGACTTCTAGAAACTCTAGTACACCCCACCAAAACGATAGCAGTGAAGAAGACAGACACGTATAGACAGGGACATAATAGAACTTTCATTCCCTGCAGATGGGGTGGTGGAGGGTAAATTGGTATGTTCACTGTGGGAGCTATTGGACAGTGCCTCCTAAAGTGAACGTACATATGCCTTTTGCCCCGGCAGTTCCTCTGAGGTACTTGCCTGACCAGGCAGTGGCACAGTAGATAGACTGTCGGCCTGGAACGCTGAGGACCCAAGTTCAAAACCCTGAGGTCACTGGCTTGAGTGTGGGCTTACCAGCTTGAAGGCAGGCTTGCCAACCTGGGCGTGGAATCATAGATATGACCCCATGGTTGCTAGCTTGAGCCCAAAGGTCTCTGGCTTGAGCCCAAGGTCACTGGCTTGAGCAAGGGGTGGCTGGAGCCCCTGGGTCAAGGCACATATGAGAAAGCAATCAATGAACAGCTAAGGAGACTAAGGAGCCACAATGAACAACTGATGCTTCTCATCTCTCTCTCTTGTCTGTCTGACCCTATCTGTCCCTCTTTCTGTCTTCCTGTCTCTGTTAAAAAAAAGAAGTCAGGGTAGTGGTTCTCCTTAAGGGGACTGTGGATGGAAGGAAGCAGGAGAGGGTGTTCTCGGTGCTGGAAATATTTTGCTTCTTAATCTGGGTACCAGTCATACAGGTCCATTTAATTTATAAACGTTTATCAAGCCATTTACATGCTGTATGTACTTTCCTTGTGTTCATTATGCTTCAATAGAAAGCTGAAAAGAAAACCAACTTCTGGGTCTCCTGGATGACCTCAGGTCCCTGGCCCTTTCTTGAGCACATACTGACGAGGGAATGGAATCGGACTTGAGCGAACCAGGGGCCCAGGAGCTGAGGGTGGACCCAGTTTCCCCGAGGGAGGACCCAGTTTCCCCGGGGGAGGACCCAGTTTCCCTGAGGGTGGACCCAGTTTCCCTGAGGGTGGACCCAGTTTCCCCGAGGGAGGACCCAGTTTCCCTGAGGGAGGACCCAGTTTCCCTGAGGGAGGAGTGGTAGAGGGCCAGACCAAACTGGGGTTCTGCTAGGAACAAGACATGAGGAATGGATGCCGGGCGAGGCGATTGGCTGTGTCCGTGGCACACAGAGGGCCGACGCAGTGTGAGGGGCAGGAAATAGGTTCCTCCGGAGCTCAGCTCTCAAAGAGTTTGTGGTTGGCCATTTTGGCTGATCCGTACTTCGTGTCCCGTGCGATTGATTACCTTGCCTCTGTAAAATGTATGAGCCACAGAGTTGGGGTAGCTTTTTCTTGGCCAGTGAAGTGACAGCCCGCAGTGTCCTCACCCAAGAGGCTCCTGGAAGCAACATTCCACCCCCTCAGTGGATTCATCCGGCCCCCGGGCCGGCCCTTGCTGGCCTATTTTAGGTAGCCTGTTTTCAGTGAAGGCTTTGCATTAACCAAGCTCTGGACTGATGTACAGAATCAGACGCCAGTTTATTAAACTCGCTGATGCAGACCCACAAGACCACAGGTAATGGTGGGCACAGCGTCGAGGCAGGGGAATTAGTTAGATCAGGGATTCTTAACGTTGCCCGTGCATCAGAATCACCTTGGGGAGCTTTTAAAAATACAAACACCCCGGCCATACCCTTGAGGATTATGGTTTAATTAGCCTGGACTGGGTCTTAGCCAGGACGGAGAACCCAGAAAGGGGTGAGTGGCATGTTTAGAGCGTCAGGTCGAGAGAGCCTGGTGCACCCACTCCTCAGGGGGCAGGAGTACCGAGAGTCAGTAGGCGAGGCTCCCTCTCCCCGACAGGACTCCCCGCGGCCCCGTCAGCGGTCCTCTCGGCCGGCTGATGCTGCAGTGTGCGCACCTCCAGGCTGCCCAGCTCCCTTCTGGATGAAAACGTCCTGTCGGGTTCCAGTCCAGTTGCAGGGCCTGAGAACCGCTTTCCTAATCAAGGCAAGCGACACAGTGTCCATGTTTCCAGCAGGCTGGCTTTTCTCCTTGTTCTCAACTTCTCAGGGACAACCCGCTCTGACTGCGGAGTCCTGACATCCCTCTCTGTCTTGTTTCTTTTTTGGTGGGAAGAATGATCAGCATCCCTGATGAGGCTGTGATTTTAGAGCCAGCTTTTCCATCTCCATTATGTCAAAGCTAGACAAAGAATTTCATTAAACTTAACATGCTCGGGAACTTCGAGTTAGCCACAAGCCCGGCCTACTGAGGGAGGCTGGCGCTGTTGTTTCCTATTGGGACAAGATACAGGCCCCAGCCGGGCCAGGGTCCGAGAACCGAGCAAGCACATGTGAGGGGCCAGTGGCTGGTGTCAGCATGGTCAGCCCCCCCAGACGTATCCATGTCTCTGTGCTACCCCCGCCCCCTCTACTCCTGAGGGCTCTCCGCTCCTTCTTGGACCTTCCTCCATCAGTGGTCCCTGCTCATCCTCATGGCTCAAGTTTGCTCCTCACTTCTGACTCCTTCCCGTCCGCTTATAACTCTGTCTGGACCAAGTTCCCTGAGCCCGCCTCCTCTGGGAGCACCCACACTTCCTTCTGCAGCGCGGGCCAGCCCGGCCCTTCGCCCACCACGCTGTCCTGTAAGCCGGGTGAGGGTGGCTCCTGCACATCGGCCCCATGGTGTTTGTGTCCCCACTTATTTCATAGAAGTTGCCTAACTCACTCCCACAGGTCACTAACTCAAATTCTTACACACCCAATTGCTTTATTAAATACAGTCGCAAGGAGCCTATTTTTAGCCATTTAGAGTCTGCATACCTGTGAAACTGCACCCAACACAGGCTAGCCATAGATGTGACAAAGCCTATGGCTATGACGGGCCGCAAACTGCAGCTGCCCTCGGGAGCCTTGCGGCCCAGTGTCCTTCCCTTGCTGCTGAGTGACTGGGCATGTAAGCCCCCTCTACGATTCCCCTCTCCCCTGGGAGGTCACGTGTCCTCCGCCTCCGGTTACCGCCCTGACCACGAGACCAGGAGGGTCTCCTGCTGACAGGGACCTCCCCCTGTACGCAGCCTGCCCAAGTCCCGCCCACTGAAGCTGTTGGCAACACTGCCACCTGGTGGTCCTGTCTCTTCCTTTAGGAGCGGGATACCCTTGAACTCACCACATGTCCTGGAACTAACTGCTCTTGCCCACTTCACTGGTGACCTGTTAGCATCAAACCCAGTGATCCTGTCCAGACCCTCACACTATGTAATCCTGAAGGATCTGACCGGAGCTGGGACTCTCTTTTGCCCATGCAGGGGCTCCAGTGATGCCCTTCTATAATGTTCTCCTACCTCCTTGTCCTTTACATGCTTTCCGGAAGAAACAGACCTCTTCTTGTTTATTGTTTGAATGTATGGATCCCGCGTTTTCCTGGAGCCATGGCACTGTGATTAACAGCATTAAACATCCCAGCAGTGGAAGTGGGAATATTATTATTTACTGCCTCAAACCACCTATCAGATGGGTTACACATGTGACACAGTGACCCTTGCCTCCGCATGGTGTTCGCGTGTGAATTGAGAAGAGTTGTATTGTATGAATTGGACACTAGCAGCTCTCGTGACCTGCCGGGCAGGCTTCCAGGTCAACAGGAGATGGTGAGCATCGGTCCCCAGAAGATAGAGGTGGAGTCACATCTGTGTCACCCTGGAAACCCCCAGTTAGGGCATCAGGACCTGCTCTTGGTCATTCCATGACTTCCGAGAATTCCTGTTCTTTGTCATGGCCTTGGGACAGTGTCATGAACCCAGGTCACATTCAGGGACATTTGAGGATGTTTTTTAATAAGCTATATGGTCCAGAAAAGAGAATATTCAGGTGAGATTCAAAATATAAAGATTTATTGATTTTAGAAAGAGGAGACAGAGTGAGAGAGGTGGGGAGGGGAGCAGGAGGCATCAACTCATAATAGTTGCTTCCTGTATGTGCCTTGACCAGGCAAGCCCAGGGTTTTAAACCGGTGACCGTGGGATTCCAGGTTAATGCTTGACACACCACGCCACTACAGGTCAGGTGAGATTCAAAGTTTAAATTCAAGTCCAGGACCAGTCTCTTAACCTCTCTACTGGTTGGCCACTGGTAGGAAGGCCAGGACCCCTGCTCTCACAGTCTTGCAGTGAGTCAGGGGGAACACTGGCTGCAGGGGGCAGCCTCTGACACCCTTGCCTGGCCCTCGAAGGACATGAATGTTCTGCTTCTCAGGGATGAGGGCCTGGGCTGGGAATGGAGGTATGTGTTAGTTGTCAAAAGACCAAATCACTGTCACCTTCCTGCTTTGGCCCATGAGCCATCTTCTGGTCCAGGTCTGATATGTGCCTTCTTGTTTTCAATTTTTATATTTCTACAGTTAAGACTTTAGCTTTGTTTCTTTTGCCCTGGCTCAGATTGGGTAAAATGTCGATAGCCGAACCAATCCCTGCGATGTGACTGGCCAGGCCTGGATCATGTCACTGCCATGGAACTGTGTGAGGGGTTTACCATAGCCAGTGGAAAAATCAGTGATGCCCCCTTAAGAAAGGGGTGGTGGACTGGAGGAAGGAAGAGGTACGCTGGTTTGTCAGAGCCCCTATTAACGCGCAGCATCCAGCACTGGTCCCTCCGTGTGATGGTCCGCCCGGGCGGAAACAGGGCTCCCGTGCTGCCCTTGGTCTCGACATGATACTTCTACTTCTACTCATGCGCTTTAAGGCTGCGTTCACCTTTTCCCTCCAACCTTTGGACATCATTTCCAAGCCGGAGGCTGTCACCCTTCTATTAGCAATCCCTCTAATCACACCGCCAAAGGCCGATCTATTCTGAGGCTGTATTGTTGGGGGTATTTATGTGTATAATGAACTTCTTGCCCTGTTGCTCCTTTTAGTAGTATATAATGCCCTTCTTTGTCCCTTGAATTATATTTTGTCAGATAGATTATGGTGTACTCACTGTGGACAAGGTCCTGGGATAAGAATTTACACGTATTATCTTTTTTTTTTTTTTTTTTATTTTTCTGAAGCTGGAAACGGGGAGAGACAGTCAGACAGACTCCCGCATGCGCCCGAGCGGGATCCACCCGGCATGCCCACCAGGGGGCGACGCCCTGCCCACCAGGGGGCGATGTTCTGCCCCTCCGGGGCATCACACTGCAGCGACCAGAGCCACTCTAGAGCCTGGGGCAGAGGCCAAGGAGCCATGCCCGGGCCATTTTTGCTCCAATGGAGCCTCGCTGCGGGAGGGGAAGAGAGAGACAGAGAGGAAGGAGGGGAGGGGGTGGAGAAGCAAATGGGAGCTTCTCCTATGTGCCCTGGCCGGGAATCGAACCCGGGTCCCCCGCACGCCAGGCTGACGCTCTACCGCTGAGCCAACCGGCCAGGGCTACACGTATTATCTTAAAGAATCTTCTCAACAGCCCTATGAGGAAAATGGGGTCTAGAAAGACCACATAGCTTGCCCAAGGTTACATTTTAGAGCCAAAACCCACATTTAAATCTATGCATCTTTACAGTACTTGCCTATAACCAGTGTGGTAGAAGTTTCCAGAATTCAGATTATTCAGGAAGAAAAGATCTGTGCAACCCCCAACACAGCACCGACTCTTAGGATGGGGCACTCAATAAGGCCATTTGGGGTGTGCTGGGAGGATGGGGACATGGAGCTAGAGTTGCTCGGTGCTGAGAGGAGGTCCAGTCCTGTGGACAGGCGGCAGCTTCTGCAGAGCGTGGATGAGACCACAGGCAGATGGCCAGGACCATGTTGGTTTGGAGGCCCTGTGACGTGCCCGGTGACAGGGTAGCCAGGGGCGGGAAGGACAGGTGGCTGGTGTTGGTGAGGGTTCTCACCCTCCTGGGCTGAGGCTCAAAGAAAGGACTCCGGTCTTTGTAGAAGACAGGGCTGGCATGGACGAAGCAGCTGTCACCTACTCACGGTCTCCCAACCAGTGTACACACCTGGGAACCCTGCACAGCACAGATTCTCAGTCGGTAGCTCTGGCCTGAGATTCTGCATTTCCAAAATGTCCCAGCTGATGCCAGAGTGGCCTGTCTGTGGCCCACACTTGGAGCTGCAAGGTTTTTGACATTTCTGTCTTTATTTACAAAGGCCTGGAAATATTAGAAGGTTTCAAGACGAGGTCTCAAGCATAGAAAATAAAACAAAATTCCAGTTATCAGAGCTGGATCCAAAAGTGGGAAAGAAAAGAAGAATAAGGTAGATACTCCATTGTGAGAACTTGGTCTGAAAAAAAAAAGTAGTCTTAAGAGGGTTTATTGGCTCAGGCCTTGGGTTTCCTGGGTGCTCAGTCATTGGTTATTCTCACTGGATAGCAGGACCCCGTGCAGAGAGCAGAGGATCATCCTGAGCGTGAAAGAGTGGGCTGAATGGGGGGGGGGTGTGCTGCCAAAACGCACACTGTTCTCAGAGCTGATAGCGACCTCACATGGAATGTGCTCCAGCTTGAGCTTGGAGAGGACGGGAAGCCTGGAGGTGAGCGGGAGGGATCTCACTGGGAGGCCTGGCTGACAGACCGGACAAGCTTTGTTGGAGCCCCAGAATCGATTGGGTCCTTCTTCCGTCACCATAGCACCTTTCTGTTTCCCTTTCCATCACAGTTAAGGGTGGAAGAAAAAAATAATCGAGAAAAAGTGTGGTAAGCAATGCTCATCAGCAGTTCAGGGCAACAGCAACGCAAGTTACCAGGCGCAGTTACCAGGGGGCAGTTTGGGCCTCACAGATGTCAACTCATTTTAAATCCTGAGTCACGTGGAAACAGCAAGGGTCTGTGGGCGGGTCTCAGCGAAGCCGGGCCTCGGAGCAGGCGTTTCTGTCAGAAGAGGCTGCTTCAGACAGGAGGTACACACTGGCTGCCTCGACATTTTGTTTCATCCTTGCTGAGTCTAAAATAATTTTTGAATTACTTTCTAACATTTTAGGATCATAAGGGATCACAGGAAAATCCTATTTGAAATCCAGCTGTTTCAAAGTGCTGAATGGCAACTGCACCTTTAGACGATGCTCACCTCCAGTTCATGGTAACCACCTGACCCGCACCTTGTTACTTGCTTGTCCCCGCACTGGTGATTGTGTCCCCCGGTCTTGTTGCCTTTTCTCCCCAAGTGCTATAAGAAGAATTTGAGAAGTAATCTTTTGTTCGGGTTCCTGTAAGAGTTGCGGCTTAGGGTCCAGAGTGCTAATGGAATTTGTCTTAATCTCGTACTGCGTGTTCCGGCCGCTGCTTTGCCTGCTATACCCACTGCTTTCCGACTCCCTGACCTCCCCACCTCTCCTTTCCCTGAGATCAGCCCAGACATCGGGCATTCTCTCTCCGACCTGGCCCTCTCCACCCAAGCCCCAGATGAGTCAGCTGCCCTTCCTCAGTGCCACTGTAGCAACCTGTGCTGGTCACATTTACTTTTGGTAATTTACTTTGCTTGTAAGTTTGCTGAGGGCAGGAACTATATCTTATTCATGTTGGTATCTTCCCACCAGTACCAATCCTGTTGACAGCTTAGTGAATGAATGAGAATAAATCAGAAAGGAACCTTGAGACTTTTATTTTCCTTGCTTGGTTTGACTTTAAGCCCACAGCAGCATGGGGAAGGGGACATTTTGACCAATGCCCCCAAGAAAATCTCAAACTATCCAGGATGTGGGTTTCGGCTATTTACAAATCCACAACTGACAGTCAACGTCCCAAATCAAGAAAGTGCTTTTGGTTAGCTGATCTCCTCACTCTGCAGAAACAAGGATGGTCCCCTGACACTCGCTCCTACTGCACCTCCGCAGGCCCAGGGCTTGCACCATCAGTGACATTTTCAGCTCTGTGGAAAGTGGGAGCCACACCCACACTTCCTGAGGGACAGCGCTTGTACTGGGGACTGAACATCTGCATGCACTGCAGCTGTTATCTAGAAAAGATTTGCAGAAGGTACCAGAAAAAGTCAGAACTGCTTTCCTGTTATCACTCAAGGTGTCAGAGGTCTGCCCTGGCTTTTTCCCTCTCTCAGGTCACAAACCTCTTTGGGAATATGGAAAGTTAATAGAGACTCCTCCCAGAAAAATGCAATCACCATAGTGTCTTTGAGACAACCGCAGGGCATTCATGGATTCCATTCGTGTGCCCCATTAAGATGTCCTGGAAGCAGAGGGGTGGCTGAGTGGTCCCCTCCGCTAAGGACAAGGAGTAAGGGTCAAGTCATTCATTCATTCATTCATTCATCATTTGTTAATTAATTCATTCGTGAACCTTTGAGCCAATCTGTGTGCTCTAGACCTCTGGGCCGATCTTTGCGCTCTAGACTCACCGCACGCCCATCCACCCCAGCCCCCGGCTTGGGCGCGCAAGGGCTCCCAGAGCTCGTCCCCTAACCTTCCTGGCTGCGCCCCCTTCACTCCGGCCACGCCCCCTCCGGCTGCCCGGCCACGCCCCCTCCGGCTGCCCGGCCACGCCCCCTCTGGCTGCCCGGCCACCCCTCCTGGCCCCGCCCACCGCCGCGCCGGCCGCTTCCGCGCACGTGACCGCGCGGCGCTCGGAGGACTCCACGGACCCAGCTGTCGCTCGGGTTGCGGCTCTGGCTGCCGCGGGGGCGGGGCGGCGCTGGGTGTGCCTGGGCCAGGGCCGGGGACGACCCCCGGGGCGCCGCGATGGAACCGTGAGTGCGGGCCCGGGAGGACGGGCGGCGGGGCTGGGGTGTCCCCGGGCGCCCGGGCCCGCGCTTGGGTCTCCGGCGTCCCGCTCCCGCGAGCCCTGCAGCCGGGTCCTCCGCCCACGGGGGCGCAGGAGGGGCGCCGCCGGGCTGCGTAGGGGGGGCTCGGCGAGGGACTTCCCGGCCTGCCCGCCCGCCCTGCGCAGTGGGGTTGGGGGCCGGGATCCGGGAGCGGCCTCGGCCCGAGCGCGCCCGGGAGGGCCCTCGAGATGCTCCGGGTGACCCCGTCCCCCGCGGGCAGCCCGGGTGGGATGCCGGGGGCGTGGGCTGCGCCTGGAGCCCCTTGCCCCCTTTCTTCGGTTGACTCCGGTCCTCCCCCCGGAAAGGCGCGGCCCCCGCGGGGTCCGTGGCCCATTCATCACCTCTCCGTGAAAAGCGCCGCGCCGGTGCAGGGACGCGCTTTCCGGGGGCGTTTCGGTGACGCTGGCGCGTTGGGGGCCCGCCACAGCTTCTTCACATCTCGGGGATGCCGAGTCCTAGGGGTTTTACAGTCTGTTGACTTTGGGCCTCACTACCTCCGTGAAGTTCAGGGCTTTTAATGAGGAAGAACCTGTCCAGGGCCCCAGAGACGCCATCCCTGAAGCTTGCTATTGACGTAGCAGTCACCTCGGTGACTCTCCAGAAAAGGAGAGAGAATTAAAAAGAAGTTTAGCACTTGAGTTACAGTTGCAGAAAGTCACGGACACGGACGCCGTGAGCTTCTGCTCTATGGCCGACGACTGGAGGGCAGGTTCCCACAATCCAGGGCAGACTGAAGACAGGACTGTGCTTCTCTGTGTGCTTGGGGTGTCAGACGCCCGGAGGGTTTGCACTGAACCTCTGCTGCTTTCTCTGACTGTGGACATAGGGGAGTAAGTTCCGGGCTGTTTGTCCAAATGCAAACACGTATGATGGAAGGAAAGTTTTTTTCTTCTTGCTATCTCGGAAGTTTCTGACCTTAGCACAGTAGAGGCAACCAGACTAGCACTAGCTTCAAACGTCAGTTCTCCATAACAGGTTTAAAGGTCTTTGAATTAAACCCCAGGTGGAGGTGGGTCAGCATGCCTGCCTCTGCACCACGCCAGGAGGCACTGTTCATTTGTGGGATATGTGACTAGCAGCAGGTGGAACACCGCAGGAAGGGTGCCTTCTGGAGGTGGGCAAGTTGTAAGCCTGTAGCAGACTGACAGCTGGCATGTTATAGGAGGTTCTGTGGCCTATGGTTTTCCTTGGGTCTGCACAGCAGCCCTGGGGGTGTGTGTGGTGGTATTAATCCCTTTCATAGGACATTGAGAAGCAGAGGGTTTGACGTGGTGTGAGTGTGAGCCTGCTGGAGTCCTGTGCTGTCTGTCCGGTGACTTAGTGGCAGTCTGCCCCACTGTGGAGTGGTGGGCAGCGTGGATTGCCCTGGAAGCTGTGCATCAGGCTCCGTTAAGCAAGTGCTGAGAGGTGGATGTGCTTATCTGGAGGTCAGCCAGCCACCATCTTCCAGATTTCAGAACGGTACTGACCTGGGAATCAGAATAAGTCTTTGGCAGCAAATAAAAATCCTGGGAGAAAACAAGCCTGAAAATCCAAAGGGTGTACTGGACTTAAGTGCCCCGGGAGAGAGGGGGTCAGAGGCCAGAGTGCTCTTGTTTGCAGGTGTGACTGAGCCCAGTGCTGAGAAGGATGACAAGTTGCCAGAACAGGAAGAGAAGCTGGAGAAATAATGGGGTGGGGAAGAATGAAGAGAATGGAGGGCCTGGGCGCTCAGTGTGGGGTCCGTGGCACGCAGGTCCTGGCCCCGTGACCACCCTGCTCACGTGCTGCCCAGCCTGTTCTTTTAAAAAGGACAGGAGAGAGTACCATTCAAACCAGTCAGAATAAAGCATTTCCGGTTCTTAAAGCTTTACATTCAAGTTTCCTGCAAACGCCATTCCTTTCCTGATAACCGGGGAAGTGAGAGATGCTGGGAGTTCAGGAGGAAGGACGGAGGGCGGGTCTCAAATAGTTGTTGTCAAGACTTCCTGTTGAGCTCCTGCTGCACATAGTTGAGATTTCTCAGGTACATTTGTTGCTTTACTCTTACTGAAGCATTTCTCTATAAACTTAAATATGGTTGGTGTGCTGTCTGTGTCTTGCTTGGCATTTACATCCTGTTTTTAGAGAGTGTATTCTATGTGTCCCTTTCATCCTGGGACACTTAAGTGCCAGCAGCGAAGGGGTGGCTCAGCTTGGTTAACAGTGGAGCCCTGCCGTGGCTTCTGTGTCCCAGGCTTCCCGAGAGTCCTGGTGCTTAAGGGAGCACCAGGCCTCGGTCAGTATCCTGGTCCTGCAACCATGGAGTTATGATATTTAGGATTGTGTCTCTTAGAATATTCCCCTTTACCCCTGCCCTGGACCAAAATGATCTCTAGAACTAAGACATAACAGAGTGTTTACTTTGTAAATATATACTTTATATACGTCATTTTATGTAATCCTCAGAGCCACCCACCCCAGGAAGGAGTTTCTGTCATCCCCATGTGACAGATCAGGAAACTGAGGTACAGAGAAGCCGGGTGAGTTTCTCAAGTTCAGTTAGTAAGGTGCAGAGCTGAGGCTGAAGCCTGGGCAGCCGGCCCAGATCTCACGCTCTTGACGTCCACTCTACCTCTGCGCAGTAACGGTGGCGGTGCCTGAGCCCTGTGCGCATTCTGTTTGTCTCTGGTTCACAGATGTGGGCACCGAGGCCCAGGCTCATCCACCTAGGACGTGGGGGAGCCAGGATTTGAACCCAGCAGACAGGCACCCGGCTAGGACTTTGGATCGCAGAAGAGATTATTTTTATACAGATTACAAGAAAAGTTAAACCTTAACTAAAATGGAAGAGGACCGAGAGAGTGCAAGTCTCTTCCTAATTTCCGGATTCCAGTGTTTAATTCTTCTGTGGGAACTCCAGGCGTGAGTTGAGTTGAATAGGTAGCAAATTTAGTAATTACTGAACTCTTCAGTCAGAGTTACCCGCCCTAGGCCTGACCTGTGGTGGCCCTACTGCGAGGCCCTGACACAGGATGGAGTCAGTTTGTAAGCCCTCGGCCTCCCGCTGCAGAGGGGCATGCGGGTGGTCCCGGCTTGTGTGCTGTTGGCTTGCCCTCCCTGCCCCTGCCCCTCCCCCTGCACCGCCGGGTGATTCCCGCACCCTCTGCTCACCCAGGTTCTCTCCGTGTGCAGTCATTCTGGCCAGGCCCCTGGAGAGGAACCCTGCCTGCTCGCCTCCCCACTTCCTTCTAGTGCTCTGTCATCAGCTCTGTCTGGGTCCGCGTGGGAGGGAGCGGTGCTGAGTGGGAAAAGGAATGTTGGCTTCAGCGGTTCTGGAGAGTTCACCCACCCTAATGGGGACCCTGGCCTTCCCCCTGGAGGAATAGGGAGGAAGGTCGTGTGACCGTGTGACGGGGATGTGTGACCTGGGGGGCTGCCATCCCGGAGGCAGCGTCTGCTTAGAGCCACTGCAGCCAGTTCGTAGATGTAGAGGGCAAAGGCCGGAGCCACAAAAAACATTGAAAGACACGGTGGGAGAAAAAAAGTTAAATTCTGCAATTCGGTGGTCGGTAATTTATCGGAGGTAGCAGGGAAGATAGTAGAACACGTAGGGAACCAGAGTGAAACCAGGGAAGATTGCATAGAAATGGAGTAATCAATAGTTAGTGAACACCTGCTGTGTGTAAGGGACAGCATTGGGCCCCAAGAGGCCAGAAGGAGCCCCGGGTCAAGGGATGCATGAAAGTGTATGAGCAATTGTCACCTACAGTGAAATCCAGCAGCGGGCGGGCAGGCGGGTGGGCGGGCGGGCGGGCGGGCGGGCGAGCACCTCCTGTCTGGCAGCCGGGGTACAGCTGCTTCCTCGGTGGTCAGGAGTCAGGACCTCCACTGAGCTGGGAAGGATGGCTACGTGCCAGCTGGAGATAGGGGTGGGGGAGGGGTGTCAACCATCACGCATTCTGAAGGGGTTGTGCCAGGTGCCTGGAGCTAGCGGGTTTCCATGCCTGTGTGATTTTTAACTTTGTTTTACAGTTTGAGTATACATATCAATGGAAGCTTTTAGTTCTAATAGAATACCATGTAAAAAGTGGCTTAAGCAACAGGGAGGGGTCTCCGGAAATTGAGCTGGGCAGGCCCAGGGTGAACTCAGGGGCTCCGTGTCTCTGGTGACCAGGATGGTTTCCCTGTCTCATCTCTCCGTCCCGGGCCTGTTGGCAGTGTCCACCTCTTCCTCAGCCACCCGGGCAGTGCTCACGTATGCAGTGATATCCATGGAGGACACGGGGTTTCCCTGTCACCCAGCTCTGCATTAGGTGGGGAAACCTTTCCTTGGAGCACGGGGTCAATTTCCCACAGGGGCTGTACCCCAGTGGGGGGGGTACACTGGGGAGGGGAGGGTCCGGCATGGTTGGCCTCTGTTACAGGAGGCTGGTCTCGCTGGCAGGGGACCTGGTGGGAGGAGCAGAGTGGCCCTGGTCAGACAGCAGTTGGTGCTTCTGTCCTGCCCCAAAGAAAACCACTTCACCTCCCGTGCCTCCTCTTCCTTTAGAACGATGTGGGCCTGACAGTGGGAGAGCTGTGTCCAGTGAAACAAACACGCATCAACATGGAGCAGGCATGTCAGTGACAGCTGGTTGTGAAGCGTTTGGCAGTCACTCCGAGTGAGAGGGAAGCCACTGGAGAGTTTTGAGTGGAGATTGACCACAGCTGGCTGACCCCGGAGTGGCTGGGTGGGGTGCTAAGGGTGGAAGCAGGAAGACCAGGAGCGGCGCTGCAGCCCAGAGGAAGGGGGCAGAGGCCAGGCCAGGGAAGTGAGGAGGGCTGAGTCTCCGTATGTGTCGAAGGCTTTGCAGACACGTTGTGTGGGGAGAAGACAGATGTTGACGATGACTCCATAACTTGGCCTGTGCCCATAGAAGGTTAGAGTGGCCATTTTCTGAGGTGGGAAGACTGCAGGTCAGGGTCACTGGAAGACCAGGTTTAGGCACATCATATTTGAGATGCTGACCAGACAGCCAAGTGAAGACATCAAGCAGGCACTTCTCGTAGGTCTGGGCTGACATGGGAATTGTTCATATGTTCATTGTCACTAAAGCCTGAAACAGGATGAGGGTCACCAAGGGAGGGGGAGCAGAGGTGGGGAGAGAGACAGAGCAGTATTATGCAAATATGTCCCAGGAAGATGATATGACACTTGGACTGGAGAGCCCTGCAGAATGTCTTCTAATGAGAACCGATGTCTCCACAGACCTCACCTTATTTGGAGTGGCCCTTGGGGGAGTGGCTAGGAGTGTGTGTAGTGAGGAAGGCCAGGCTCACCTGCGCCTGGATCATGGCCTCATCCCTGGGCTTGGTTTTCCAATGAAGGTATTTTTAGTTTCTCCAGGAAATATGTCTGTGAAATTTTAAATCACTCATGAAATTGAAATTAATTTAGAAGGTACCTAGAGTCCACATTGGCCCTAAAGGGACAGTCTGTGCCATTGCATTTGAAAGGTCATCCGAGGGCCTGGGGCTCCAAGTAGGCCAGAGTTTTAGGGTATGTGTGCTCGGTGCTGAGTGTGGAGAGGTGCGGGGCCTGCAGAAGAAGACTGACCGTGGGTCTCGTCAGGAAAAAGAATTGAGAGACCGAGCTGCAGGCTCTTGTAGGAAGTCTCTCTGCCCTGGGTATCTAGGTTGGAGGTTTCCTGAGCTGCCGTGCCTGACCTGGCCAGGCCCTGGGGAAGTGAGGAGCCCTCTCCCTGCTCCCGGGCCTCTCGTCACCAATTTGAGGGCACGACATGAACACTCGTGCGATAACTAAAGAAAGTTGAGGTTTCCTGAGTGCCTGTCACGAGCGGGCTGGTACCGGGTCTGCGTGGCTGTGCTGGGAAGCACTGCAGAATTCACGCCCGGAGCCTGATGCTGGCGTCCAGGACTGCCCCTGGCACTCAGAGCTTTGCAGCCCAGAGCCAGTTACCTGCCCTTCTCAGCCTGGGCTGTCTCATCTGGGCAGGGGCACTCGTGGTCCCTCCCTCAGAAAGTGGTGGTGGTGACTAAGGAACGATCTGGGGGGCATTGAAAGCTGTTAGGAACAGTGTGAACTTGGTCAAGTTGGCTCCGGGGAGTCACGCAGGCTTTGTGCAGGGGCCGCGTGGGGAGAGCACGGCTGCCCACAGAGGAAGCCATGTGCGTGTGCGTGTGCGTGTGTGTGTGTGCAGGAGGGGACTGGTGTGGGCTGTGTGGGGCAGGACCAGTGTGCGGGAAGGAAGGGAACCAAGGAAGGACAGGCACTGCTTCCCAGCGGGGAGTGTGGGATGGACGAGAGGATGGCGGAGGGAGGATGGTGGAAGAAGGGATCGCAAGGTTTCAGGATGTGTAGAGGCAGGAAATGGGGAGCGGAAGCAGGTTTTTCATTTACGTTGTTTTGTTTTTTAATGGGTTCAGTTTTAAATCTGTCGATCATAAAGTGCAGTAGGACTTCTAAGTAAAAATGTCTTGGGGGGCGCTGCTTCCGAGGGGCGTCAGGGATGGTTCCTGGGGGCAGAAAGGACTGTTGGTCAGCCCGCGTCGGAGCCCAGGGTCTGTCCCAGGATCTGTCCTGTGTCTCGGGCTGGAGAACGTCCAGAAGAGGGAGGGTGAGAGCAGAGGAGGAGACCGAGGGTGGGCAGAGGCGTCTGGCTGGCAGACGGTGTGTATTTTCTGCATCACCGTCTTGCCTCTGCGCATTTACAAAAACATTCCCCCGTCAGTGATCTCATCGTGGAGTGTAAACGCTGTCCGCTTACCGAGGCGTGCTGGACTGTCGGTTGGTGTCGGTTAGCTTGGTTGTTAGAAACACGAAACACGTTGGCATTCCAGCAGGGAGGTGGAATAGGAAGTTGGTAGAGAAAAAGTGTGCTGTGAGGCAGCGGGGGGTGTGAGAGGTAGAGGTGAACTGGCAGGGGACATGTGCCCTGAGCGGTCTCACCGTGGCCTGACTCCTCACTGCTGCTGTGGCCGCTCCTCCTGTCTTTATGTGCTCATCTCCGAGTTTTGTCATCCTGTGTGACAGTGTAGACTTATTATTTGTCTGGAATAGGGTGATGTTCCTGGGCTGTCAGCGTCTCTAGTGTTACAGCTTCAAAGCTTTTAGACGGGAAGTCTAGGCAGAAAGAACTCGGACAGGGAGGCACTGTCGCATGGAATTGTGCTGTGGTGCTGACTCCCCACCCTGTGACTGGAGGGTGTCTCTGCTCCCCAGGCCCCCCCCCAAAGGAGGCACCCTAAAAGGTTTACTGCTTGTCAGGAAATGCAGACGGAGCGGAAATGAGGCTTGTTGCCCACCCTGTCCCAGCAAGCCTGGTCACCGGGGTGGTTGTGCCTGGCGACATTTTCTTAAGTAGGGGCTGCTTTCTCTGTCTTTTTTCTGAATTGGGTGATGCTTGATTTTCTAATTTCTTGCACCAGGAAATTTTCTAGTAAAATCAATTTAAGTGGAAGTTTTTATTTGCTGTTTATTTGTTTTTAGAGAGAAGCAGAGAGAGATAGAGACAGGAACATCAAGTTGTTCCTCTGTGTGCCCTGATGGGATCAAACTGGTAAACTCTGCACTTTGGGACGATGTTCTGACCAACCAACGAATCTGCCCAGGGCTTAATTATATATTATATATATATAATAAATATATATATATAGTGTGTGTGTGTGTTTACACATATACATACACACACACATATATATGTATGTATTTTTTAGAGAGACAGAGAGGAAGAGAGAGAAGGGGGAGGGGGAAAGGAAGCATTTATTTGTTGTTCCACTCAGTCATGCATTCACTGGTGGCTTCCCATGTGCCCTGACTGGGGATGGAACTGGTCATTTCGGGATGACGCTCTAACCGACTGACGTGATCGGCCAGGGCCGAAAGTTTGGGGAGAAAATTGGGGAGACACGGGGAGGGTGGTGTGCTGCCGCTTGGTCTTGTGCTGCGTGGTCCCTTCCTTAAGTCTCTTCAGGATCCTTCTCACCTGCTAATAATAACTGTGCTTTTGTAACCATTGACAATGTGTTCTAAAAATAAGACATTTAAATAACACTACTCTTATTCTGTTTTCCTCTGCTCCCAAGTAACCTCCCTCTCTGCTTTAGCCTCGGCTGGGAGCCCTTAGTCCTCAAAGCCTTGGCCCCATGGGGTTCAGGTTGCCCTGAGAGCAGCAGAATGGGGTACCATGCATGACCTTGTGTAATTTTTTAAACAACCTCAGGTTACAGAAGAGGGGCCGGGGCACCCTCGCCCGCTGCCCTCACATTGGCCTCTCGGAACCGGGGCACACTCAGCACGACTGGGAGACCAGTGTGGGTGCAGTGCTGTCTTCACTGACTGCACGCCCCAGGGTCTCGTCCCTTCAGTCTGTGGAAGGTTTTCAGAGTGAGAAGGCCATGTGCAGCTGCGGGGAGACCTCCCCTTCTGCAGGGTGTCAGCGTGCATTTCAGAAGTGCTGGGGCAGCGCCCAGAGCCCGGACACCTGGGGATAACAGACAAGTGACAGAGGAGACCTTGTTCTCCGCCAGCACTGCATTGCACAGGGCTTCCCCGGAAGGGCTTTCGTGGAGCCGTTCCCCTTAGCTGCCCTGCTTCCCAGAGCCTTTCCCCAGGGAGCGGCAGTTACTGCTGGGGCGAGAGCTGTGACCACTTAGGCAGGTTCCCCCTCCCCAGCCTCAGTTTCTCCATGTGCACATTGAAGGGGGTGGACTTCCTCCCTGAGGTAATTTCTGGCTCTAATATTTTAGGGCTTTCAGGCTTTATAATCTCTGGGTCTAAAACCTAGCTGGGCCCAGGCCACTTCATCCACTGGCTGTCTCTTCTCACACACAGCAGAGTCGCATGTGGCTCAGTCATTGGGCCTGAGCCCTAAAGGAAAAGCTTGAGGTCATTCCTATATTTCTTCAGGGTGACACTGACCTTCACCATCACTTGCCCAAAGGCCTGGCCGGTCCAGCTGGAGAGAACAAGGCCACGTTGGCTTATGGGCCCCACCTTTGCCCTGAGATCCGCCCAGCTGGCATCTGGCCTTGTAAGGGAAAGGGTGTGTGTGTGTGAGCCTCCGACCACAAAGCAAATAACCTTATCCTGTTGGTTCAAAGCCTGTCCCTCCCCCTCCTGGGGTGGGGGGTGTGCTGTTACCTATGAGGCAGGAGGAGGCAGAAAAACTCCCTCCTGCTGTCTCAGCTTCCTAGACCAGGAAGTGCTAGAGGCGTGAAAAGCAAAGGCAGAGGATCCCTCCCCTGGCTCTCATCTCTCTGGGTTTACGGGCTCCTCTTCAGGCGCCAGGGCGGAGTCAGCCCCCTCTGTGTAGTAGAGTTGGAGTAGAGCAGCCTTGCACATGTGTGTTGTCATGTCTGAGGCCGCCCCGCCCCTAGGACTGGACATGGCCGTGTGTCCTGCTGAGCCCCACACCTGTGTCTTCTGGCCTTCACCGATTTTTCGTTAGTTTGCCCACTTCTGATGGAGGGAGTTATAAAAGAGCAGTGACACCTACCCCGCCTCCTTCTTCTCCTGACCAAGGGACAAGTAGGGGTGACTAAGAGGGGACCCGAGAGGGTTAGTCTTCGGATAGGTTTCCGTGTTGGTGCTCAGTTACGGAAAACTGCAGGCAGCCTGCTTAGTTGCACCGAAACCAGACCCTCACAGTGGAGGTCAGGGAACAGAACCCTGCGGGTCCATGGGAAGACCAGGTAGGGAAGGTGGTGCTGGCGGCACCGGGAGTCCCCAGTCTGGGCCTGAGTGTGACAGCTGGCAGGGAGAGCTGTGTGCTTGCACGGGAGTGACTCCGGGGCCTCCAGCATGGCTCTGCTCTGCTCTGGCGGCTGGAGGTGGGATGTGTGGAGAGGGGTCCGGCCCTCCGTGTGTGGTGTGGAGGCGTGTGCCCTGTGTGGGCATGGAGGACAGCCTGTCGTCCTGCCACAAGGGGTAGGGTTTGGCTGGCGCTGCCAGGTGGCAAAGGCCCTTTTCATGAGCATGCCGAATGTCACCCACTCCCTGCAGGGGCCATGAGGTCACTGAGACTGTGTTGTCAGGTGGGTCACCTGGTTTCAGAATAGGCCCGATTCTGAGGGGAGGGGTGGCAGGTGGGGAGGGCCTCCTGTGGGCTGAGCTGCCCCTGCTGCCCCTCACCCTGGCTTCTGCCCCGCAGGCTGGCGCCCATGCGGCTGTACACGCTGTCCAAGCGCCACTTTGTCCTCGTGTTCGTCGTCTTCTTCGTCTGTTTTGGCCTCACCGTCATTGTCGGGATCAGAGGTAAGCTGCAGATTTTGATCATCTTCTCATATACTGTTACCCTGGTCCAGCCTGGCCCAGCTGAGCCCTGTTTCCTCCACCGAGGCCCATCTTGGGGGGTGAAGCCATTTCTCTCCGCACCTGCTGGGTGGAGTGACCCTTGTCCTGCCCCGCACAGCAGCCAGGGCCTGAGTCCAGTGTGGCAGCCCTGGGCGGCTTTCACTGTGTACGTTTGACTGGTCAAACATTTCTGGAGAGTCTCTTGTGTGCCAGGATTGTGTTTGGGCGCAGGGAACCCGGGGCATGCTGGCTGACGCAGGAGACAGGCCGTGTGAGCGTCCAGTGCGCGAGTGGGGGGAGGGCCCGAGATGGGGGAGCATGCGGCTGTGTGGCTGCAGGGGTGCGGGGAGGCCGCTCTGGTGACACCCCAGCTCCTGGCAGGAAGGAGCCTGTGAGTGGCTTTGGCCTTGTCAGGGCCCCAGGTGCCCTGTGGACCCTTAGTGTGCTGTTTGAGCGGAAGAGAAATGGATTTCTGAGAACCTCGTGAAACCAGCCGACTTCTCTGGTCCTCAGTTTTTCATCTCTGGGAGAGGGGGTTGAACAGGACCATTTAAAGGGCATTTTTGAAGCTAAAATTGTTATGGTCTGTGCCTCAAAAGACTAGTTCCTTAGGCTACACTGAGACCTGGGTTGGCGGACAGACTGAGGAAACTGGGGAGAGGGTATCATTTCAGTGCCGTTTCCCTGCTGCTGATGAAGATGATGATGGTGACAACGGCGACTATAGCCAACCTCATTTTCCTTCCCCCGAAGTCACCAAGGAATAGCAATTCCATTAATCACAGCTCAAGACAACAGTCATCATCTTACTTGATTTTCACAGCTGTCCCTTAAGATGGGTAGGGGAGCATTAGTATTCTTGAGGTCTGCCGTCTCACGGGACCTCAGCCAGCTCTTGTTTCCTTCAGCCACCTCTCAGACATCCGGGACTGCGTCCACCTTCACTCTTGCAGAAGTGAAAGGCGGTGCTTCCAGGCTGAGATAAGAAAAACAATTGTCTGGATTTTCTCATCCTTTCCCTTTTTCCATAGAGCACTAGAATTGGTCAGGGTTCTCCAGAGAAACGGACCAATAGTTTGAAACAGACCCAGAGGCTGTCTGGAGGTCCAGATCTAGTATAAGGAGTAGCCCATGTGACGATGGAGGCCTAGGAGGGCGGATGGAGGCCCAGGAAGGCGGACGGTGGAGTTGCAACCTGTGTCCCAAGGCCTGAGAGGAGGAGGGCTGGTGCTGTAAGTTCCGATCTAAGTCCAAGTCCAAAGACCAGAGAGACCGATGTCCCCACTCGAAGACAGAGAGCGCAGATTCTCCCCCAACTCAGCCTTTCTCCTTCTAACCCGGCCTCCAGTTAATTGGATGGGGTCCAGCCTCTTGGGGAAGGCAGACTGCTTTATTCACCTGCCCCTTCAAGTGTCAGCCCCATCCACAAACAGCCCCCCACACACTTAAGAGTGACGTTTAACCTAATACATGGGCACCCTGTGGCCTTGTCAAGTTAACATATAAAATTAACCATCACAAGTCTACCCCTTGTCTGCCTGGCATCCATATGCATCTCGTTTAAATCGTAATCAATCTCCAGATAAAGACAATAACAAGGCATAATCCCACCTGATGTGGCACAAGCACCCTGCATACAACCAAAAACACACAAACCCTTTCCCCAGAAGAGAGTAAGTCCTTGAGTGATGTTCACTCTTCGCATATCCTGTAACTTAAATACTGTGATGTAAAGTTAATGGTACTTAAATACTGTGTTATAAAAAAATACATCTCTAGCCTGACCAGGCGGTGGCGCAGTGGATAGAGCGTCGGACTGGGATGCAGAGGACCCGGGTTCGAGACCCCGAGGTCGCCAGCTTGAGCGCGGGCTCATCTGGTTTGAGGAAAAGCCCACCAGCTTGAACCCAAGGTCGCTGGCTCTAGCAAGGGGTTACTCGGTCTGCTGAAGGCCCGCGGTCAAGGCACATATGAGAGAGCAATCAATGAACAACTAAGGTGTTGCAATGCAATGCGCAATGAAAAACTAAAAATTGATGCTTCTCATCTCTCTCCGTTCCTGTCTGTCTGTCCCTGTCTATCCCTCTCTCTGACTCTCTCTCTGTCTCTGTAAAAAAAAAAAAAAAAAAAAAATACATCTTGTGTTACTTGATTAGGGAATAAGCAAGGTATGAAAACAGATGTTTGCTTTATATATATTTATGCATACAACAGACATGTGCAACAAAATAAGGAGGAAATACTTAGGACAGTCCAAGTCCTTGTTTCTGTTACTAGTTACGTGGTCCTGGCTGGACTCCTAACTGCCTGTCCCACTACCCTTTGCCTATCCCGCTGCCTTCAGCAGGCATCTCCGGTGGTCATGGCTCTTTACCTGGTGGGGTGACCCAGACCTTCCTTCCTGAATGGTCCTAGTCCTCCACTGGCTGCAGTCACAGGACGTGGTGATCCGAAGAGACCGCGCCAGGAGCCCAGTGTCCCCTGGCAGTCAGGACCGCCCCGCCCGCACAGGAACTCCCTTTGTTTATCTAGAAGCACAAGGAGCCCCAAGTGCCCGCATAGCAGTCTTAGCCTCCGTTTCAGCGGAATCATCGTCGTGTCTCCTGGTAGAAGTAAGGCCTCCAGGGAACAGAAGCAAGCATGGTGCTGTGGGGTCCCTAGGGGTCACTAGAGGTAAGAGTGAGTGGTGGTGCCACTCCCAGTTTTACCAATTACTCCAGTGGAGTTTGTTTTCCCAACTCGGTGGCCGCAGTGCCCACTGTAAGTGAGGTCTGGCTACAGAGAAGGCAGTCATGGGCTTTAAGGATGCTGGGCTCCCCTCACTAATCTGCAGAATGGTAAAAGAGATGTCTCTGAACCTCACAGTAGGTCTTAAATGGCAAATCCCCCAAGCCTCTGAATCCCTCCCTCCACATTAAAGCGAGGCAGGTGCCACATTTCTGATTGGCTCACTGGGGACCATGGTTTAGCCAACCAACCAACCAAATTGTTCGGGTCCTTCCTAACTCCCCGAGCTACAGCGCTCAGTGCAGAGCCTCTGCGGGGTGAGCCGTGTCTCCCAGTTCGGCCTGCCCCTGCCTTCCGTTCCTTCCACCGCACGTTCTCTGATGTCTGTCCGTGGAAGTCAGGAAAGTCAGGGAGTTCTTTTGGGGTATAGCACACCTCCTCACAGGTCACCCTTTGTACCTCTCCTAGGGGCCAGGGGACTTGAGTCCAGTTAGAGTTATGGAAGCAAAGAGTGAGGTCCTGAGAAGACTCAGAACTGTCCCGTAGGCAGTGGCCGAGGCTGAGGCCACTACCATTTTTGTAGGCAGTTCAGGGTTCATTTCACGGAGGTGCAAGGCCGCTTCCTCTGGAAGTGGGGACTCTGCCACTGACGAAGAGGACGCGTCAGAATGTCGTGGCTCAGGGTCCTTCCTCCCCTGGTTTCTCAGGATCTTCCCAGTCAGAGCCCTCGCTTGGCCCGTGGGACACCTTGCGAGGTGGGGAGCTCCCGGGGAGGTGCGGTCAGCCAGCTGCAGTGCGGGTTCGGGTCGGTTTTCAGCAGTCTCGGCCCGTGGCTGCGGAGGCACGGGGCTCTCAGGGCACACAGGAGCTTGCAGGTCACTGATGCCGCACTTGAGCTGGGAGTGCAGCCCCTGCTCACCCGTCTCCTCCACCATGTCCAGTAACATCGGGAGCCACCAGACAACCTCATTACACTTGTGAGCTGAGCATACATGTTCCCAAGTGTCATAAACAGTCTCTGAACTCCTTGCTTCCATCGGGGTTGATTGAAAATGTCCGACAGAGATCTTGAGCATATTTGCATGGACTGTCAGCGCTCTCTTTACTGCTGGGCAGAGTCATTGGCATCTTTAAATTGGAGCAGGTTAGAGACCCAATCCCAGAAACCCCAGAACCAATATATGGGAAACCCACCCTTAATAATTTAATCCTCTAGAACCCAACCAACTCTGTGGTATTCAGGGCGTCCAGAGACGGGGCCGGCGGCAGGCAGGGGGGTGGGGGGGGGTCACTGAGGCCGCTCTGGAAACTGGCATCAGGCTGAGTGTTTGTCTCCGGGCAAATGCAGCTCTAAACTGGATGAAGTCAGAGTCACAGTGTTTCCTTTGAGCTCTCCTTTGAAGAACAAAGCTTAGAAAAACTGCCGTGTAAGATTCTGTGAAGCTTCTTTATCAGTTATTTCGGGAAAGGCCTTGAGTACATATTAGCCGTTATGCTTTTCTATATACGCTACTTAATATTTTTTGAGGACTGGATTAACTAGATGAATAGGTAAGTGTCTTAGTTTTTTAGCAGAAATCTTTATGCCTTATAAAGTAGAGAGCTGCTCACAAATGCTTCTTGGACCCAGAGTGCAGAGAGCCCTCGGCGCGAGCAGAGAGGCTCGCGCACGGACGGAAGCGTGGAGATTCTCTGCATCATGTGGTGGTCGTGCTGGGCTCACCCAGTGGTGCTGTGTGTCTGTGTTTGGGTGCCGGGGTTTTACATATGGATGAAACCTCTAAAGGCCGGCCAGGAAAATAAGATCACCTCCATAGAATGTATGTCTTTCCTGGCATTTGAGAAAAACAATATCAATAAATTTATTACCAATGTGGGATATAACCTGCTTTTTTCCTTCTCTGTTTACACTTCAGGGCCCAAAGTGATCCAGACTTCTGAAGCTAATTTTTCACTGAATAATAGCAACAAGGTAAGACTGGGTGTGAGTGGCAGACGGTGGGGCGTGTAAACTCTCAGGTCACCGGGAAATGGACCTGCCTGGGAGGGCCCGCCGTGCCCTGCAGGGTGCTTCTCCGGCAGCCCGTCTCCGGGTCCCCACTGGCCTGGCGCAGACTGCCTTTCTGCTGGAGGAGGGGCCTCGGCACTGGGGAGGTCGTGGGTCATGTTGGGTGCAGCCGTTCAGCTCGGAGGGTGGATAAACTCACCCGGCTCACTCACGTCCTGTCTCACTAGGCTCTGAGTTCTGACAGCGCTCACTTTGTATGTGCCCAAGTGAAGACGTCATCTCCCTGTCCAGTGTCTAACAGTAACAGTTCTTCCTTACATGAACTCAGTTCCAATGAAATATCCCTTTTCCTTTTTAATTGTCTTCCATTCTTCACCATCTTTAGGGAAAAACAAAAGTCCTTCCAACCAGGGCCCTGGCTGGTTGGCTCAGTGGTAGAGCGTCGGCCCAGCATATGGAAGTCCAGGGTTCAATTCCCAGCCAGGGCACACAGGAGAAGCGCCCATTTGCTTCTCCACCCCTTCCCCTCTTCTTCCTCTCTATTTCTCTCTGAAGCCAAGGCTTCCCTCCCGCAGCCAAGGCTCCATTGGAGCAAAGTTGGCCCGGGCCCTGAGGATGGCTCCATGGCCTCTGCCTCAGGCGCTAGAATGGCTCCGGTTGCAACGGAGCGACACCCCAGATTGGCAGAGCATTGCCCCCTGGTGGGCATGCCGGGTGGATCCCAGTCAGGTGCATGCGGGAATCTGTCTCTCTGCCTCCCTGTTTCTCACTTCAGAAAAATACAAAAAAAAATAGGTCTCCTAACCAGGGAATTTTGTTATTCTTTTACAAACACCAACTTGTGAGAGCTCAAACAACTAAACCCTTTTATTTTTCTGCATATCAAACATACTGTTTCTCTGTAAATTGAACATACTTGCCTTCTCATGGCACCATAACTGTGTGGCTTAAATCTGATTATCTGACCCCTAATATCCCCTTGTGTGGTGTGTGCTCCCTGCTGTGGTTCCACCCTTCCAATTTTCAAATAGGCAAAAGGAGAGAAATGGCCTGAAACGTACACCTTTTAATTCTCCTCTTTGCTGCTGCTAGCTTGGAAGGGTCCCCTGCGTAGCCTATTTTCTTGTCGTCTCCTCCTCGTTTTCTTTAACGCTCAGTCCAAGAAGGGGATTTGAAGAGGTGCAGCCATGGTTTCCTGACTGTAGTTTGGTCTTTTGCATTTTCTGTCTCTCAAGATGTCAATCCTTTTTTTTGACACTGAAATGAGCAGCAGTCCCACAGAACTGACTTGCTTCCTAAGGATCATCCTCACTTCTAAAAGGTGATAGATTATCCCTTGGAAGTACGAAAACACAAAGAGCATGCATTCCTGTTCAAAGACTGCATTTCGACAGGGCTTTTCTCTGGGACCGTGGGTGAGCTGCTTAAGCAACTCTCTCCCTCCCCTCTGCCGTGGACACTGGCACTGTTGTGTTTTTTAACAGACAATTGCAGAAGTCTCACTGGCAGTCCCCTCTAATTTTTATCCCCATGGGTGTTAAGACTTTTCTAAAGTTGAGAGTAACAGACATCAAACAGCGACATGTCTGGCATAGTGATACTAAATCAGTGATTCTTGCAAATATATTTCTTTGGTGTCCATATTATCTTATTATACCTCGTACTATGCGCACTTTGAATTTTCTCCCCAAGCTGGCCTGCTCTTGCTATGTAAGTAGGGTATTGTCCCAGGGCAGCGGGTGGTAGAAACCGCCTGTCTAGAGATTCTCATGAGGCACAGAAGTGAACTGCAGCAGCACGTTAGTTCTTTCTCTTCCTGCAAGGTAGAATTTTACTCACATTGTCAAAAGGAAAACTGCATGCTGTTTCTATTTCAGCACTAACGCTCAAATTATTTTGCTAAATGTAGATTTTGGATGTTGAGATGAGGTATTTGGTCGGTGCAATGACAAGGTCACATGGGTTACTTAACTTTTTTTTCTTTTCCCTCAGCTAAAGCCAATTAAAGTGTATTCAAATCCACTGTCTACATATAATCAGCAACTGTGGCTGACATGTGTTATTGAGTTGAATCAATCAAAAGGTAAGAAGCCTGACATTTGGTCTGATGTTTATTTGTACAAAGCACCATACAGAATTTTAAAAGTTGAAAGAACTTTGAAATCTTTTAAAAGGTGTTTTAAGGTGGATTACAAGGATGGTCTTTATTCCTTATAATAGTAACAAATTGGAAGTCCTTCAGATGCCCTCATGTCCTCCAAAGTGAGTTATGATGCAGCCTTTGGAGTGCTGGTCCGGTCCCCCCCCCAGGGAGTCCCCCACCTCCAGGGAGTGCTGGTCCTCCCCCAGGGAGTCCTCCACCTCCAGGGAGTGCTGGTCCTCCCCCAGGGAGTCCTCCACCTCCAGGGAGTGCCGGTCCTCCCCCGGGGAGTCCCCCACCTCCAGGGAGTCCCCCACCTCCAGGGAGTGCTGGTCCTCCCCCGGGGAGTCCCCCACCTCCAGGGAGTCCCCCACCTCCAGGGAGTGCTGGTCCTCCCCCGGGGAGTCCCCCACCTCCAGGGAGTCCTCCACCTCCAGGGAGTGCCGGTCCTCCCCTGGGGAGTCCCCCACCTCCAGGGAGTGCCGGTCCTCCCCCGCGGAGTCCCCCACCTCCAGGGAGTCCCCCACCTCCAGGGAGTGCCGGTCCTCCCCCGCGGAGTCCCCCACCTCCAGGGAGTCCCCCACCTCCAGGGAGTCCCCCACCTCCAGGGAGTGCTGGTCCTCCCCCAGGGAGTCCCCCACCTCCAGGGAGTCCCCCACCTCCAGGGAGTGCCGGTCCTCCCCCAGGGAGTCCCCCACTTCCAGGGAGTCCTCCACCTCCAGGGAGTGCCGGTCCTCCCCCAGGGAGTCCCCCACCTCCAGGGAGTCCTCCACCTCCAGGGAGTGCCGGTCCTCCCCCAGGGAGTCCTCCACCTCCAGGGAGTCCCCCACCTCCAGGGAGTGCTGGGCCTCCCCCAGGGAGTGCCCCACCTCCAGGGAGTCCTCCACCTCCAGGGAGTCCTCCACCTCCAGGGAGTCCCCCACCTCCAGGGAGTCCTCCACCTCCAGGGAGTGCCGGTCCTCCCCCAGGGAGTCCTCCACCTCCAGGGAGTCCTCCACCTCCAGGGAGTCCCCCACCTCCAGGGAGTCCCCCACCTCCAGGGAGTGCCGGTCCTCCCCTAGGGAGTCCCCCACCTCCAGGGAGTCCCCCACCTCCAGGGAGTCCTCCACCTCCAGGGAGTCCCCCACCTCCAGGGAGTCCCCCACCTCCAGGGAGTGCCGGTCCTCCCCCAGGGAGTCCCCCACCTCCAGGGAGTCCCCCACCTCCAGGGAGTGCTGGGCCTCCCCCAGGGAGTCCTCCACCTCCAGGGAGTCCTCCACCTCCAGGGAGTGCCGGTCCTCCCCTGGGGAGTCCCCCACCTCCAGGGAGTCCCCCACCTCCAGGGAGTGCTGGTCCTCCCCCAGGGAGTCCCCCACCTCCAGGGAGTCCCCCACCTCCAGGGAGTCCCCCACCTCCAGGGAGTGCCGGTCCTCCCCCAGGGAGTCCCCCACCTCCAGGGAGTCCCCCACCTCCAGGGAGTGCTGGGCCTCCCCCAGGGAGTCCTCCACCTCCAGGGAGTCCCCCACCTCCAGGGAGTGCTGGGCCTCCCCCAGGGAGTCCTCCACCTCCAGGGAGTGCCGGTCCTCCCCCGGGGAGTCCCCCACCTCCAGGGAGTGCCGGTCCTCCCCTGGGGAGTCCCCCACCTCCAGGGAGTCCCCCACCTCCAGGGAGTGCCGGTCCTCCCCCAGGGAGTCCCCCACCTCCAGGGAGTCCCCCACCTCCAGGGAGTGCTGGGCCTCCCCCGGGGAGTCCTCCACCTCCAGGGAGTCCCCCACCTCCAGGGAGTGCTGGGCCTCCCCCAGGGAGTCCTCCACCTCCAGGGAGTCCCCCACCTCCAGGGAGTGCTGGGCCTCCCCCAGGGAGTCCTCCACCTCCAGGGAGTCCCCCACCTCCAGGGAGTGCTGGGCCTCCCCCAGGGAGTCCCCCACCTCCAGGGAGTCCCCCACCTCCAGGGAGTCCCCCACCTCCAGGGAGTGCCGGTCCTCCCCCGGGGAGTCCCCCACCTCCAGGGAGTCCTCCACCTCCAGGGAGTGCCGGTCCTCCCCCGGGGAGTCCCCCACCTCCGGGGAGTCCCCCACCTCCAGGGAGTCCTCCACCTCCAGGGAGTCCCCCACCTCCAGGGAGTGCTGGTCCTCCCCCAGGGAGTCCTCCACCTCCAGGGAGTCCCCCACCTCCAGGGAGTGCCAGTCCTCCCCTGGGGAGTCCCCCACCTCCAGGGAGTGCCGGTCCTCCCCCGGGGAGTCCCCCACCTCCAGGGAGTCCTCCACCTCCAGGGAGTGCTGGTCCTCCCCCAGGGAGTCCCCCACCTCCAGGGAGTTCCGGTCCTCCCCCGGGGAGTCCCCCACCTCCAGGGAGTCCCCCACCTCCAGGGAGTGCCGGTCAGCTTAGATCGTTCAGCTCAGCGGCCGCACAGGGCAGGTGCTGCTGCTGCAGCCTTTGTCGGGGGTTCTGGGAGAAAACTAAGTCCTGGTGTCCCAAGGCCAAGGCTCTGTTCCCCGGGACACTTGGAAGTGTCTGGAGACACTGTGACATTTTGATTGTCACAACTGGGAAAAGAAGGAGGTGGCTAGTGGGTGGAGGCCAGGGAGGCTGCTAGATACCCCGCAGTGCACAGGACAGAGCCCCACAGCAAAGACTCGCCTGGCCTCCAGTAGCAGTGGTGCCGGGACTGAGAGCCTGCCCAGAGCAGCCGCGGCTTCTGCTGGGTGAGCTCTGCCCGCCCGGATGGGCACTAGCTATGCACGCCGGGAGACCAAGCGGCGTCACCCACGCCGGTTTCTGCGTTCATTCACAGGAGGTGCTCTGGTTGGGAAAGAATTTGAAAAGAACCCTTAGCCACAGTAAATTAAGTGAAAAAAATGCACATTAGAAAAAAACAATCCTCTTTTTGGTAACATTTTAAGAAGATAGATTTGATATTGCCATGTATTCACACTGCTCACAAAAATGAGGGGATATTTCAGAAATGAAGTGATAAAATAGCCCTAGTTTTTGTGGGCAGTCTGTATGCCTAGAAAGTGGTCTGGGAGGCTGGCCACATTCGTGGTAACTGGTTGTCTCTCGGTGGTGGGAGTGTAGTGTTTAATGCCATCTGTGCAGGTTTTGTTCTGATTTTTTAAAACAATGAGCATGTAATCAGAAAAAGGTATTGTCTAATCAGAAAAAAAATCTGTTTTTATGTTGGTATAAAATTATATTAAAAATGTATGTGGAAGCCCTGGCCGGTTGGCTCAGCGGTAGAGCGTCAGCCTGGCGTGCAGAAGTCCCGTGTTCGATTCCTGGCCAGGGCACACAGGAGAAGCACCCGTTTGCTTCTCCACCCCTCCCCCTCTCCTTCCTCTCTGTCTCTCTCTTCCGCAGCCGAGGCTCCATTGGAGCAAAGATGGCCCGGGCACTGGGGATGGCTCCTTGGCCTCTGCCCCAGGCGCTAGAGTGGCTCTGGTCGCAACAGAGCGACGCCCCGGAGGGGCAGAGCATCGCCCCCTGGTGGGCAGAGCATCGCCCCCTGGTGGGCGTGCCGGGTGGATCCCGGTCGGGCGCATGCGGGAGTCTGTCTGACTGTCTCTCCTGTTTCCAGCTTCAGAAAAATACAAAAAAAAAATATATATGTGGAAAATGAAAAAGAATTCATTAGCTATGAAATATCTGTCCTTTTGTGAATGGAACTGATGGACCTGAAGTGTGGGCGTTGACACAGGCCCTGGGGAAGGACTGCAGACAGAAAGGGTTCCCTTCGCGGCACGTGGGGGGTTCTCGAAGGTGCCGAGGCGCTCACGACCCTCCTGGGTTGTCGCAGAGCCAGGCAGGCCCCTTTTCCCGTTGGATGGGGTCCCTGACACTGAATTTCTTTCTTTTGTAGAGACGTCTATTCAGACAAGCTTTCCCATGACTGTAAAAGTTGATGGTGTAGGTAAAGATGGAACCATCATGTTCATTCACAACAAAGTTCACAATCGGACCAGGACCCTCACATGCGCAGGGGTGAGTGTGCTCGCGTGGTTCGTGATTACTTACCATGCTGCTTGATCACAGACTTGCTTTCTTAAGTAAAAGAATTCATGCCACTGTTGGTATGGAAAACTCATCTAACCACTGACACCCTTAGTAACGTACACACGTGATAGACACACATGCACAAGCACACACATAAACATGTACACAGACACACGCACACCTACTACATGCACAGACAACAGACACACAAACACCCCCCCGAGTACATGGATATCTGCTTTCACTGTTTGTGTAACTTATCCCCTGCGGTGTCCGTGGATGACTGTCGACAGGCTGCTGTCGCATACGAAGGCCTGCCACCGTCCCGTGGTCAGTTTGATCGCGGGCTCTGCGTTTTCCGCCATGGGATGAACGCCCTGGCCCATCTGGGCTGAGACACAGGCCTGTGGGAAGAGTGGCCTGCTGTTGAGCGTGTACTTCACGGGCAGCGTGTGGCGGTGGGCCGGGAGACCTGCTGCCCAGAGCAGGAAAGGAGCCCTCACCCTCGATTTCGTCAGCACCTGCTGTTGTCAGAACTGGGAGAAGCAGGCCAGGTCCCTGCGGTAGCCGTCAGTACTGCATGGTGGTGGGGGCGGTGGGGAGCACCGGGCAGAGTTTGCGTTTCAGCCCAGGGTCAGGACGGCGCTTCCCCTGCTGGGCCTCGTGCCAGGTGCTCCCCGGACGGCACTGCCTTCATCCCTCCCAGCGGGCTGCAGGGCAGGGCCTGTTATTAGAGCCCCTTTCCTATAGGAAGGACCCAAGACTCAGGGAGTCAGAACACTGGCCTCGAGCGACCCAGATGGTGAGGGCGGGGCCAGGGTTTCCGGCCATGCTCCTTTGTTCTGCAGATGGTGGCCGCAGCACGCACGCACGCACGCACGCACGCACCTCGTTGACAGCACGGAGACGCGGCCTGCTCGTCCTGGCCAGCAGGGTGCGGGTAGGGAGGACTGCTGCTCAGTGGTGGGCCGGGCTGTGGTCTCTCTCTGCTGACGGCTCTAGGACACCCTGAGGTGGGACGGAACCACTGCCTGAAGGGGCTGGGTCATTGAGGAGGAGCAGTGCTACCCTCTCCTGGCCGAATCATGGCCGTGTCCCTTCCCAGACCTGAGCAGCGGCTCTGCCGCGCTGGGCCGGCAGGTGCACAGGTGGGTGCTGCCTGGGGAAGCACTGCTCACGCCTGCCTCCACTTACCACTGTGACGGGGCGGTGCTGAACTGCAGCTCAGCAAAGCGGGACTGCACCTCTGCCTGTCTGTGCACAGGGCTCAGGTCGCATGTCGCCTGAGAGCGGGCAGTGTCGGCGCCTGCAGGAGGCATCCCCCGATCCCCACCGTGCCTGCGCACAGTAGGTGTGCATCAGGGCTGCTGAATCAGCAGGAAGGACTGCGGGTGTGGAGTCCGAAAGGACCACTGCCCAAGCAGCCGCCTGGAGTCTGGCCTCAGTACCTGGGCTTGCTGCTTCTTGGACTGAGCGGGTGATGAACAGGCGGTCAGTGACTTTGTCCTGAGTCTGGTGTGACTGATCTTGCTGGTTTATCTGAAACCAAAGGGTTGCCCAGGACTTCCTGTTTTAAATGGGAAAGTCTCGGGCCCCGTGGGGTGACTCGGCCGCCCTGCCCCCCGAAGCCTGGGCTTTGACTAGAACCAGGCTGCCCAGAGGCCACTTGTCTCCCCTGCTGCTGCTTGGAAGCACCTGCCATGCTGTGCACCTGACGGTGGTCCTCCGTGCCTCCCCGTGGTCCCCTCGCTGTTGGTGGCCTGCAACAGTTTACACTGTGTCAGTGTGGGGGACTTCTCTTTCCGTGGTTTCTCTCTGCTCAGGTCTCCCCTAACCCTGCCAGGAACATTGCCCTGACTTAAAAAAAGATGGAATTTTTATGTCACAGAGACATTGGCCACATTTTTTCATATTACCTTTTTTGATGTAAAGAAAAACACGGTCGACCTAAGGTAACAGGTGGTCTGCACCCCGCAGGTGAGAAGGTTGCAGTGCTCTCACGACGAGTTTCAGAGGGGCTTGTAATCAGCGCACTCACCACGGCTTGAACTCGGGGCCCCCAGATCCTCAGGTGGTTTCACTGGAGGGCCGTAAACATGGAGAGACATACAGCCTGAGATAGGACTCTTGTTAGCTGAAACATCCCCTCTAAATCCAGACGGTTCTTCACCGTCAGAATCGCTGTCTACGCAGCACAAATATATATGTTCACTAATGCAAACCTTCATCCTGCGGAGTCCTCACTGCCTCCCCCACCATCCTGGGCCCGACTGTTGCAGACGAAAGGTGGGTTTGGTTTCTCTGAGACCAGGGCCCCACACTCACGCCCTGAGAACAGGCGGCCAGTACACAAAGGGACGTGGACTGGGTGGGCGAGAACTTACAGCTCAGACACAATATGAACAGCACCTGGCTGGGCATCCACTGTGGGCGAGCAGGGCCAGGGCATCGAGAGCTCCTGTGCCTCCCAGGCCCGCTGTGTGGGCTTCATGAGTCCCACGTCACCCGGTCGCCTGAGGGTTTTGAGAAGTGTGACTGGTACCATCATGTTGTCTTCACAGCACACACAGGTGCCTTTCTCTGCCTTTCCTATCTCTCAGGTCAGCATCCCCCGCCAGTGGTCTCTCAGGTCCGCTCCCCTCCCAGGTCTCTCAGGTCCACTCCCCTCCCAGGTCTCTCAGGTCAGCTCCCCCCCAGGTCTCTCAGGTGGGCCCCCCCCCAGGTCTCTCAGGTGGGCTCCCCCCAGGTCTCTCAGGTCGGCTCCCCCCCCCAGGTCTCTCAGATGGGCTCCCCCCAGGTCTCTCAGGTCCGCTCCCCTCCCAGGTCTCTCAGGTCAGCTCCACCCCCAGGTCTCTCAGGTGGGCTCCCCCCCCAGGTCTCTCAGGTGGGCCCTCCCCAGGTCTCTCAGGTGGGCCCCCCCCAGGTCTCTCAGGTAGGCTTCCCCCCAGGTCTCTCAGATGGGCTCCCCCCAGGTCTCTCAGGTGGGCCCCCCCAGGTCTCTCAGGTCAGCTCCCCCCCAGGTCTCTCAGGTAGGCTTCCCCCCAGGTCTCTCAGGTGGGCCCCCCCAGGTCTCTCAGGTCAGCTCCCCCCCCAGGTCTCTCAGGTGGGCCCCCCCAGATCTCTCAGGTCGGCTCCCCCCCCAGGTCTCTCAGATGGGCTCCCCCCCAGGTCTCTCAGGTCGACTCCCCTCCCAGGTCTCTCAGGTGGGCTCCCCACCAGGTCTCTCAGGTCAGCTCCCCCCCCGATGGTCTCTTAGGTCAGCACCCCCCCAGGTCTCTCAGGTCAGCTCCCCCCCAGGTCTCTCAGGTCAGCTCCCCCCCAGGTCTCTCAGGTCAGCTTCCCCCCCCCGATGGTCTCTCAGGTCAGCTCCCCCCCGATGGTCTCTTAGGTCAGCTCCTCCTCCCCCGATGGTCTCTTAGGTCAGCCCCCCCGATGGTCTCATAGGTCAGCCCCCCCCCATGGTCTCTTAGGTCAGCCCCCCCCCCCGATGGTCTCTTAGGTCAGCTCCCCCCTGCTGATTGTCATCCTATCTCTGTAGGGTTTCTTATGTATCACCCAGATCTGTTTTCCTACCTTGGCTTGGACTTCCCTGGCTTGGGAAGCCTTTGATTAACATGAAGGGTGATCCTGCCTGTTTAGAGCCACCCCTCTAGCAAATGCCACCAGAAAGCCACAGAGTGCCTGTTTGGGGCATACATGGCGCCTTGTGTCAGATACTGAGAGAAGTTCTGGGGCAGCTTGCTGGCCAGGCCGGGGCCAGCGTGACTGGGCAGAGGGCTGTGGGCAGAATCCCTCATCACCTGGCCACGAGTACACATCTGGGTCCCCCTGCCACTCTGAAAGGAGGAGACACAGTTCTTAATTCTAAAGGACAAAGAAAGGGGCTCTGGGGGAACTGGGCACCCTCACCAGCATAGTCACACTAGCTCTTCTCACAGTCTCTGCCTTGGATGGGTCCTGACCTCCTGACAAAGACTGCAGGTGACTCCCTGTCGGGGTGACAGGCCAATAGGAGAGAGAGAGAAAAACCCAGTCTGCTCCCTTTGTCGTTACAGCGATTGCAGAAGTGGGCCAGGGGTGGGGGAGTGGGGGGAGGGTCTGCTCGGTGGTGTCTCAGCTTACATCCCCCTGTGCAGGTGTGTTTGTGGAAATGTCGGGTTTGTCTTAACTGTTCACTTTTTCATGCAGGTGCGCATTATTTTGAATCATCCAAAGTAGAGGCTAAAGACTGTAAATCATTTTTGTTTGTTTCCAAAAATACCCATTTGGGTCTTTTCTTTCTAAGAATTATTCTTGGCTGGCATCTGAAGTTTTCTGGGCTTCTGACAAGCTTCTTAGAGATGATGTGTTCACATCATCTGTTGCTGAAATGTGTCACTTCGTGGGTCACTTGGTGGGAGAGTGAGTCTTGCTCGCTTTAAAGACACAGTTCTTCCTTGTGCATTTGCAGAAGTGTGCAGAAATGATCGTGGCTCACCTTGGCTACTTGAATTACACTCAGTATGCAGTGATTGTAGGATTCGAACACCTAAAGCTGCCCATCAAGGAGGTGATCTTCACAGTGAGTATCGCAGCTGACCTTGTTTTCATGGCTTATTTGTTTAGCTCCCGTTCTGCTGAGTGAGGGAAATAACAGCATCGAAGTCAGGTTACTTTGGATAGTGGGAAACGTGGACAGTTTTAAAAAGTTATAGGAAAACTACAGTTTCTTTTTTTAAATAATATTTTTGTTTTTCAGTTACATCTGATGTACAATATTATAGTAGTTTTAGGCATACAACCCAGTGATTAGACATTTATATTACTTATACAGTGCTTACCCTGGTAACTCTTACACATCTGGCACTGTACATAGTTATTACTGTTATTGACCATATTCCCTGCACTGTACTTTACTTCCTTGTGACTACTTAGTCATTACCAATTCGTGATTCTTAATCTCCTCACCCTTTCACCCCTCGCCGCACCCCACTCCCCTCGGGCAGCCGTTAAATTCTCTTTATCTGAATGTGCTTCTGTTCTGCTTGTTTGCTTCTTTTGGGTTTTAGATTCCACACCTGAGTGAAATCATCTGGCATTTGTCTGTGATTTATTTCACTCAGCACAGTATCCTCTAAGTCCATCTGTGTTGTTGCAGATGACAAAATTTCATTCTTTTTTATAGCTGAGTCCTATTTCACTGTATCTGCACCACGTCTTCTTTATTCACTCATCTGTTGATCGACACGTAGGATGCTTCCCTATGTTGGCCATTGGAAACAGTGCTGCTATGCACATACGGATGTCTACGTCTTTTCTATGTAGTGTTGTGGGTTTCTCCAGGTACATACCCAGAAACAGAATCGTTGGGTCCTTTTTGTCTCATTATATAGCCTTTGTTCTAAAGACTATTTTATTTGACATAAGTATTACTACCCAAGCTTTTTTTTTTTCCTTTTTTTTTCTTTTTACATTTTCATGAAATATCTTTTTCCATCCCTTTTCTTCCAGTCTGTGTGTCTTTCAGTCTGAAGTGAGTTTCTTGTAGGCAGCATATGTAAGGCTCTTTTTTTGTTATCCATTTAACCATCATATATCTTTTGATTGAAGCATTTTGTCCATTTATATTTAAAGTAATTATTGATAGATATAGTTATTGCCAATTATTATTCATAATTTTTATCTTTTTTATCTTCTAGTTCTTTTTTTTTTGCTATAGAGACAGAGAAAGGGACAAATAGGGACAGACATACAGGAAGGGAGATGAGAAGCATCAAGTCATCATTGCGTCACCTTGGTTGTTCATTGATTGCTTTCTCATATGTGCCTTGACCAGGGGGCTACAGCAGAGTGAGTGACCCCTTGCTCAAAGCCAGCGATCTTTGGGTTCAAGCCAGCAACCATGATCCCAAACTCACGCTGGAGACCCCGCGCTCAAGCCGGATGAACCCATGCTCAGGTTTGATGAGTCCACGCTCAAGCCAGTAACCTCAGGGTTTCAAACCTGGGTCCTCTGCATCCCAGTCCAACGCTCTATCCGCTGCACCACCACCTGGTCAGGCTCTTTCTAGTTCTTAAGACTTTTTACATTTCTTGTAATACTGGTTTGGTAGTAATGAACTCCTTTAGCTTTTTCTTGTCTATGAAGCCCCTTACCTGTCCTTCGATTCTAAATGATAGCTTTGCTGGGTCGAATTGTCTTAGTTATACTCCTTGCTTTTCACCAACTTGAATATTTCATGCCAGTCCCTTCTGGCCTGCAAAGTTTCTGTTAAGAAGTCAGCTCACAGTCTTATGGGAGCTGCCTTGTAGGTAACTGTGTTTCTCTTGCTGCTTTGAAGATTCTCTCTTCTCCTTCAACCTTTGGCATTTTAATTATGATGTCTCTTGGTGGGACCTCTTGGGTTTGCCTTGTCTGGGACTCTGTGCTTCCTGGGCTTGTGTCTCTTTCCTTCACCAGGTTAGGGAAGTTTTCTGTCATTTATTCAATTAGGTTCTCAGTTTCTTGCTCTCTCTTCTTCCTTCCGGTAACCCTCCCCCCCCCCCCCCCATGTGAATGTTGGTATGCCTAAAGTTGTCCCAGAGGCTTCTTATACTGTCACTTTTTTGGATTAATTTTGCTGTTCTGATTGGGTGTTTTCTGCTTCCTTATGTTCTAAGTTGCTGATTTGATCCTCTGCTTTATCTGCTCTACTGTTGATTCTCTGTAATGTAGTCCTTAGTTCAGTTACTGTACTCATTTCTGACTGGGCTTTTTAAAATTAATGTGTTCTGTTTCCGTTTTTGTTACATATATCTTTGTTGATGTTTTGAGATTGAGCATCTTTATTTTATCTTTTTTGGGGGGGGGGCAGAGACAGAGAGACAGATAGGGAGAGAGATGATAAGCATCAATTCTTTGTTGCGGCACCTTAGTTATTCATTGATTGCTTTCTCATACACGCCCTGACTGGGGGGCTACAACAGACCGAGTGACCCCTTGCTCAAGACAGCAACCTTGGGCTCAAGCTGGTGAGCCTTGCTCAAACCAGATGAGCCTACGCTCAAGCCAGCAACCTTGAAGTTTCGAACCTGGGTCCTACGCATCCCAGTCCAATACTCTATCCATTGCGCCACCGCCTGGCCAGGCTGAGCATCTTTTTAACCTGTGAAAACCATTGTATTTTAAGGATTTGGAACCAAGAGTAGCTTAAAGAAACAACATGAAATTGGAAAATCTTTGTAGTGTTCTGAGATTTAGAACGAGAGAGTAGAGCATTGTGCTTCCAGGTGAAGGGTGGTTAAGAGGTCACCAGGTGAACCTTCCTAGGAAGGCAGGGCTCCCTTCTCCAGCCCCATGAGTGGGCCCTGCCAGAACCCCTGGGAGCCACGGCATTGCTCTGACGTGGCAGTTCTATTAGACCTTCCTTCTCGTGTCCCCTGAAGGCAACCTCCTTATTTCTTCCACTCACTGGGACTCAGTATAACCAGCACAGTGACTGGGAATACAGATTTCAGATTGGACAGGCGAGCTGGGGTCACACCCTGGCACCGCCCTTTATAGTTGGACATTGGTAAGCCACCACTTCCTTATCTGTACAATGGTTACCTCGTAAAGCTGTGACTGCTCTGATGGGTTCCTTCTTTAAAATAATGCTTCATTATTGAACTCACAGAACCTGAGATCGTTCCCTTTAAAGTGGACCCTTCAGTGGTTTCCGGTGCACTCACTGAGCCGCGCGCCTTCCCTGCTGCCTGATGCTGAGCGGAGTGTCTTCCCACCCCGCTGCGTGTCTGTCAGTGGTCGTTCCCACTCCTCCCCCGGCCCCCGCAGTCCCTGCTCCTCTGTCTGTCCCTGTGGGCTTGCTTGCTCAGGACATCTCTGGTGAGTGTCGTCAGTGTGTGGTCTTCTGTGAACGACTCTTTTCACTAAGTGTAACATTGTCAGAGTTCACCTGTGGTGTTGTGGGTGTCCGTACCGCATTGCTCTGTTGGCCGAAAAACATTTCACGCCGGGTGTGTCTCGTATGTTTTGTGTGTCCCGCCATCAGTTAGTGGCATCTGGGCTGTTTCCCTTTTTGGCTGTTAGGAATAATTCCTGTAAATATTGTAATAAACTGCCCAGAAGGATGTCTCTGGGTGGTGGGCTTAATGTTTATTTTTTTCTCTTTCCTTTTTATAATGAGCTCTTATTATCTGTACAATCAGAGGAGAGAATTATTTTTTTAAAAAGGCTCCTAAGGCAAAACTTGAAGGGGAAGTCCAGGATACACTCTGGCCATTCACTCTAAAAAGCTCAGTTACTGGAAAGCTACCTCAGAATCATGGATAACATTGTATCTGCAGCTTGTACAGCCCCGTTCAGCAATTAGAGAACCTCACGCAATGCCTGTCTGTCTCTGATGAAGTTCTCCTTGAGGACAGCACGCGTCCCGCCTGGTGGGAACCGTGACCTGACCCTCCAGACGGAGCTCCTCTTGCTCGTTTGTCGGGACCCCGTTAGTGAAGGAATGGAGCTGTGGGCCCGTCACACGGCCCGTGCGGTGTCAGCTGCTGACATTTCAGAAGTGAGTTTTATGCTGAATTGGAGTAACTACTATCATTCTGGCATAGGTTTCAGGTGTAGTTATTTACCCTCTTTATTTATATTCTTACCATTCAAAAAACTAAAAATTTTTTCTGTTGAATCTGGTTTTTGTATTATAAGCTGCCTTTATTCCTTTTGGAAGTAAACTACGTATAAGCAATAAAATGCATCTTAAAAGTATGTTGTGACACTAGTAAACACATGCCAGAATGGCTGAGTGACAATGACGAGACAAGGCCTGAGCTGGCAGGGGTGCAGGTGTCAAATCTCCTGCCTTGCTGGGGCGAGTGAGACTAGCCACGTGAGAGCACGGGCGCGGACCGGCCACCTGGGAGCACGGGCGCGGACCAGCCACCTGGGAGCACGGGCGCGGACCGGCCACCTGGGAGCACGGGCGCGGACCGGCCACCTGGGAGCACGGGCGCGGACCGGCCACCTGGGAGCACGGGCGCGGACTGGCCATAAGACATGCATTACCCATCCGTCTCGGCGGCACAGTCCTCAGTCACTGCAGACCGTCACTGCTCAGCACACTAGGAGCACACAGACTGGTTTGTCCCTGAAACAGTACTACACAGCAGCCAAACGAGTGAGTGCAATGACATGCAGCATTGCGGGTGACTTCCATAAGCATCCTGTCGAATGAAACAACCCAAACAGCAATACTAGTACAGAGTGGACAATTCCATTCATATAGATGACAGAGGCAGGTAAAACGAATCTGTGCGGTTAAATCAGAATTGTGTTTCTCTTGGCAGGCGAGTGACTCAAAAGGGCTGTGTTTTCTGATCAGAAATGTTGACACTGGTAGGCCCTGGCCGGTTGGCTCAGTGGTAGAGCGTCGGCCTGGCGTGCAGAAGTCCCGGGTTCAATTCCCGGCCAGGGCACACAGGAGAAGCGCCGATCTGCTTCTCCACCCCTCCCTCTCTGTCTCTCTTTTCCCCTCTCGCAGCCAAGGCTCCATTGGAGCAAAGATGGCCCGGGCGCTGGGGTGGCTCCTTGGCCTCTGCCCCAGGCGCTAGAGTGCCTTTGGTCGCAACAGAGCGACGCCCCGGAGGGGCAGAGCATCGCCCCCTGGTGGGCAGAGCAGCGCCCCTGGTGGGCGTGCCGGGTGGATCCAGGTCGGGCGCATGCGGGAGTCTGTCCGACTATCCCCGTTTCCAGCTTTAGAAAAATAGAAAAAAAAAAAAAGAAAAAAGAAATATTGATACTGGTGTGTTCAGTTTGTGACAGTTTACTGAGCTGTACGTATAGGAGATATGTACCGGTTTTGGTAAGTGTATTATCTTTCAGTGAAAACTTAACAAAATACGTACCGCACTGTAAGAACCAGAGCTCATCAGGAGAGTGTCTGTTCCTTTTCTTGGCGTTATTTTGAAACTTTTGGCAACTGGAGTTTTGAGTTCTGAGTTCTCAGAGTCTAGGGTCCGTTCCCACCGTGCGTCGTGGTGCCCTGGGCTCTTCCGCAAGAGACCAGGGCCAAGGGTCACCTTCCTCTGGGCTCAGCAGTTGTTTCACTTGCCAGTTCTTCCTCCTCGAGGAAGGTCAAGTTCCGAGTGAAAATGACCCTAGTTGTCTCTGTACCCTGTGGGGGGGATCCTCACCGGGCAAGCCCACCGCGGCCGGCCGATGCTTTGTTTTCAGCACAGCGCGTCTGCCCTGTAGCTCAGTCTGGATGGCTGACACCCCCTTCCTGTCTCAGCCTGCATGTAGGCATCGAGGTTTGTCTGGCCTTGTCACCTCCCCTGAACTTGAGAAGCTTTATTTCTCTCCTTTTGTCTTGAACCGCAGTTCTGTGATCATTTGGTTCATTCTGCCTGTTTTATCGACTCTTAGTTTTCTGAATGCGTCCTGCCCACCTCCATTGCCACTTGCAAGTCAAGACCACCCTCCAGGTCTTGCAGGTACTTAGGAGATACTATTTGTCTTTTGTGTTTTTTTAAAAGTTTGTTTTGTCTGGCCTGTGGTGGCGCAGTGGGTAAACCTTCAACCTGGAATTTCGAGGTTGCCGGTTTGAAACCCTGGGCTTGCCTGGTCAAGGCATGTGCCACAAACAAGCAATGAACAACTAACATGAAGCAAGTATGAGTTAATACTTCTCATTCCATGCTCCCTTCTCTCTCTCTTCTCTCTGTAAAATCAATAAATAAGGTATTTAAAAAATACAACTGATTTAAAAAAGAAAAAGTTTGTTTCATTGGCCACACTCTGCATATGCAATGGAATGTAGACTTTAGGCCATGCGGGTTGCTTCTACTCTATTTTCTGTCATTTTGTCCTAAATCTTGTGAGAATCTGCTTTGCACACATCACATCAGTTCCTGTGTCCTCACAGCTACGCTGGCCACTTACCCCTCTGGCTAAGTGTTCTTCAGGTGGGTTCTTGAGTGACTCTAGCAGCTGTTCACAGCTTGTTTCCTCCGCTCTCTTCCTGAGCCACGACCTTCCACTGCGGGGTGAGACGGAAACACCCGTGTTCCCTAGTCCTTCAGCTTCCTGTCCAGTGGACACTCTGGGCTCCCTGTGGTTGGGAAGACTGGCTTGATGAGCACCGACTGACTGCTGGGACCACACTCTACATTGTTCTCATGAGACAGATTACAAACGCACGTGCTGGGCTTTCCCCCCAAATGGTTCTGTGTCGTATCATTCACTTTGGTGTTCAGGCCTTGCAGCTGAGCATGGGAACGGCTCCCGGGCGTTGCTGACCGCTGCACAGGCGGCCGGGAGCAGCACGGGTCTCCCGGGTGTGTGCGTCCGCCAACCCTTCTCACCCGGGCTCCTGAGCCTTCCCTGTCGGAGGACTCTGAGCGTGTCATAAGATCTCTGTTCTCTGCCAAAACATTAGCTCCTGGAGGCATTTTTACTGATTACTTTTTTTTAAGTTTAATCGTTACATGTCCGCACAAGATTCAACGTCATATTTGCCCTTGTATAGTCAGAGTAGGTGCTCAGCAAATGTTGAACACCTGGACCAGAACCTGGAGATTTTAATGAGGGTGAAGTGACCCAGGTCATAAAATCAAGGCTCATTCCAAATGTCAGTTCACAGTATGACACGGTGAGCCCAGTCTCTGAAAGGACAAAGACAGCTTTTTGGAACGCAAAGGATCTTGACACAGAAGCCAAGAAGGGATCAGTAAGCTCGTAAGATGTTCAAGTAAAGTCTAAAGCCTGCGTGTTTGCTGGGGTTTTACTCTATTTCCTTTTTCTTATTTTACTTTTTAGTTTCAAATATACATTTTGGTGCTTAAAAATAACTGCAAAAACCACGCCCCCTAGTTCCATAGAATTAGGTCCATACAGTGGCCTCTGTCCTGACTGTGTGGCTGGCGCAGGCGTGGCCAGCTGTTTGGTAGACTCTCTGTGGAACTTTCTCCTGCCGGCCCTGAAGGTCCCATACCCGGGCAACCAGAAGGCTGCTGTCTGTAGTGGAGGGCCAGGGCCTGTTCTCTGAGCTCACTCAAGGGAAGAGCCTGTTCAGACTGAGCTGTGCACATAGTCTGGCCTCGGAGGAACACAGAGGTGGTTCATCTCCACGGCTAACGAGGCGGCGTCCCAGAGGGCAGTGGTGTGAGGAGGTGGGTCCCTGGGTCGGAAGGGACAGGGACGGAACAGCAGGAGGACGGGAAGCCCGGGCTGGGTGCCAGACAGGCGCAGGGGGCCCGCTCTGCGTCAGACACTGGTGCGTGCTCTGGGCCCACACTGCCTTCCCCGTCCCAACTCCGCATCTGCCTCCCCTCCCTTCAACTAACTCCTTGTAGAACTAAAACGCGGATTTCAGGTTGAGTTTCCTTTATTGAATGAAGCGTTGTTTTCTCGTGCTAATTTTTAAATTGAGTTGATTTGTACTGCTCTGAGAGAATCTTAAGACAATCTCTCCCACTCTGTCAGGGGAACTCATGGTTGTTTTCTTTCTTACGAGTTACAGTCCTTTAATCCATTGCAGGTAAAAATACATACCTTCTTCACTGTTACTTTAAATACATTTTGTGAGTTTTTTCCTGATGGCAACATTTCTTTATTCTCTTCTTGATTATGCCTTAGAATGTATTTTTTCAGTTGTTATGCATTATACCTTTTCTAATTATGTTCACACCAACCCTCATCAATGCTCATAGTGACTCCCATGATCATTTTGTAAATGACACCATTGCACAGTTAAACACTTAGCAACAACTATAGTTGTTTATGTTTTCTATTTATAATAGCAGCTATTGTTTCTTGAACTTTTCCTCTTTGCCAAGCACTCTGCTAAACTTTTATATGCATCACCTTATTTAAGTGTTGTAATAATTTACAGAGTAGGTAATAGTATCCCCATTCTGTGGAGGAGAAAACTGATGTTCAGGGAGAGTAAGTCAGTTGCTCAACTAGGAAACAGGAGAGCTGGAATTTGAACCTGAGTCTCCGACTTCACAATCATGTGCCCTGAGTCTTCGTCCTTCACTTCCCGGTGGACATCAACTGACAACTGTTGGTTTTTGTTTGGTAGCTTTATTGAGGTATAATTGACATACAGTGAAGTCCACTTATTTAAGATACAAAATTTGATCCATTTTGATACATGTATGTGCCTGGGAAACCATCACCATAATAAGATAGCAAGCATCTCCATCCCCTAAAAGTGTCTCATCCCTCGGCCACCACTGATCTGTTTTTATTAGAGATTCTTTTTTTTTTTTTTTAGAATTTTACACAAATAGAGTCATAATGTGCTTGAATTCTTTCTCTCAACATAATCATTTTGAGATCGATTGGTGATGTTGGACATATGAATAGTTTATTCCTTTTGTCTTTTGAGTGATATTCCACCGTGTGGATACAGCAATAATGCTTTATGCCATCAGCTGTTTCCAGTTCAGGAATGCTGAAAACAAAGCTTCTGTGAACATCTGTACACAAATCTTTGGACACGTGCTTCCATTTCTCTTGGGTGAATACAAGGAATGGAATGGCTGGGTCACCTGTTAGGAGTGTGTTTAGCTGTCAAAGAAACGGACAGACTGTTCCAGAGTGGCTGCATTGTGTTCCATTGCCAACGGCAGTGCAGGAGCGTTCCAGGTGCTTCACAGTCTTGTCAACACCCGATGGTCCGTTTTTAGTTTTGGCCGTTTCTGATGGGTGTATAGTGGTGCTACATTGTGGTTTTCACAATGTTTTGAAACTGTTGTCTTTTGACTTGCATTTTTCTGGCAAGATACCTGCTATCCTTCTCTTTGTTCTTTGTAATAATGCCCCTCCCCTCCCCTTTGCTTCCACTTTTAAGATTTTCCCTTGTACTTTCTTAAACAATTTGATTATGGTATTCCTTGGCGTACTTTTTCTCTTAGTTCTTATACTTAGGGTTCATTGAGCTTCTTGGATTTGTGAGTTTACAGTATTCATCACATTTAGAAACATTTTGGCCGTTTTTCTTTTCAAATATTTTTTCAATCCTTCTGCCCCCCCCCCCCCCCCCCCCCGCCCCAGAAAGTCAGGGTCACCAGTTATACATGTGTTGGGCGACCTGGCGTGGCCTCTCAGCGTGCTGCTGCTCTGCGACGTTCTGGCTCGTTCCTCTGCTGTGTGCTCTCGGTCCCGGTCTCGGTGCGTCTGCTGGGCTGCCCGGCGGGCAGCCTTTCCAGGTCTCCGCTTCCTGTGCCCGGCCTTCCCTCTGCTTCCCGGGGTCCCTGCGTCAGTTCTGCCGTCAGTGACTTCTCGGGCAGTTTTGATTGACTTGTTTTTTCCTCATTATGGTTCGTATCCTCTTGCTTTTCTGCATGTGTGGTATTTTGACTCCGTGCCAGACACTGTTGACTATTAGCGCTTGTATTCTTATACATATTGGTGAGCTTTGCTCAGGGCTGTTGTCAGGTTACTCAGACGTGGTTTGATCTTTTCAGGCCTTGCTTTTCCACTTCACGAGGCGGGGCCAGAGCAGCATGAGCCTAAGACTAATGCTGACTTTCTCCCACGGAGGGAACAGAGGGAACGGCCTGGGAGCGCGGCCCCCGCCCCTGTGGCCGTGGTCCTCCCTGCGGGGGCCAGGCGCTGCTGTGGGCCTGTGGGAGCGCCAGCAAGCCCTCTGGGGTCTTCCCGGCCTTGGGTGGTTTGTTCACACTCGTGCGCTGACTGGCGCCCAGGTGAGGCGGGTGGGGACCACGCTGGCAGGTGTCCACACTCTCTCTGCTGCTGTCTTCTCCGTGCTCTGTCCTGGGAGTCACAGCTGCTGAGTTTCTCCCTGGATCGCAGCTGTGTGTTCATGGCTCAGGGGCCCATGGGTTCAGCTTGGGTTCCCCCACCCTAGAGTAGCAGAGGGTGCACCTCCCCGTCAGCCAGGGATGATCATCTTTCATTGCCTCGTGTCCAGTGTCTTAAATTGTGTGTGTGTGTGTGTGTGTGTTTTAATGTTTCAGGCAAGTAATTTTAATCTAGTGTCTGTCACTCTGTCCTGAAGTGGGTTTTTAAGACAGCTCAGATGATTTTAGTTCAGTGCACTTAGTGATGGGGCTCACTGGCCCAGTGCGGGGCAGTGTTCTGGGCTCTGCTGGTGACTCTGGCCTGTGGCTGGGGCTGGGAGGGCCGCCTTCCGCCCGCTGTCAGCACGTGGTGCTCTGTCCTCGGCTCCGGGTGGTGACACGGCTCAGTCAGCATGCGGACCGACAACCGATTCCACTGTACTTTTCAGGTGGATATGTTTACCTTTCACTTCATCTTTTTTTAGAACATCCTACCTACTCACAGTTTACATCTTTTTAAAAATCTGTTTCTTTTCATAGAAAGTCTGGCAATCTCTAATAAAGCGATTGACAGTGTAGATTTTCTTATAAGATTTAAAAGCCCAGTGCTCTTATTATGATTATAGACTAATTTAGCTGCCAGATGCATCATTAGTATAATGCCATTGGAAACTATTCAGATACAGAGAACATTTTGACTGTTGCCGGATGGGAGGGGGGGGACTGGGTGAGGAAGGTGAAGGGATTAAGAGGTACAAACCGGAGGTCGCAGAACAGTGCCGGGCTGTGCGGTACAGCACAGGGTGCCCAGGCGATAGTGTTCGGAACACTGTGTATGGTACCCGGTGGGTACTGGACTCGTCAGGATGAGCACTTAGTAAGTTATATAATCTCTAACCACTGCGGTGTGCAACTGCAACTAATATAATATTGTATGTCAACTGTAGTTGAAAAATGAAAAATGATTAGAAAAAAAACTTTTCAGCTCTAGGTAATTAATATTTTCAAAGTCTGTGTTCTTTAATATAAAAATAAAATGTACCAAGTGTTAAAATTTTAGGACATATAAGAAAGTTATAAGAAAGGAGAACATTTTAAATTATCTGCAGTCTTGTATCTATAGATTACTATTATTAATAATCTGGTATACTGTACTTTTTTTTTTGCTTTTTATTTTAGTTTTAGTTTTCAGTTACAGTTGACACTGAGTATTATTTTGTGTTAGTTTCAAGTGTACAGCGTGTGGGTTAGACAAATGTACTTACAAGTGGTCTCCCCTCCCCTGCCCACCTGGCTTCATGCATAGTTATTACGGTATTCTTGACCATTCCCTATGCCGTGGTGTACTTCTTATAGATGCCTTTTTTGGTTTTCTCAAATGGTTTCCCCTCTTTCCGTTTCAGTGGAAGACTTACAACCCTGCATTTTCCCAGTTGGAGATTTGGTTTCGGTTCGTGTTCGTGGTGCTCACCTTCCTTGTCACTGTGAGTACCGTTCCCCTGACAGACACGCCAGGTTCCTGACAGGGCAGCGTCGGTCTCTGATCCACACAGTGCGCCCCGCAGGGTAGCGTGCTCTGAGCTCTGAGGCACCCCATCTGGCGGCCGGCCTGGTGTTACCGAATATTCCGCGTGTCTGCCGGATGCCGCAGTGCGCATGGCCACGTGGTGACGTTAGCAAGGACTTCTGTGTCATGTGAGAGTAATCTCAGACCACCGACTTGCAGGTAAACTCGTCAGTGTGCAGTGACAGTGCCCTGACCCCAAGTGTCAGGGAGGCCGCCCTGTTTGAGCGCCCTTTGCACACGGAGGAGGCTCATTCCTGGGCTCTTGCGTTTGGAGAATTGTACGGCACCGTTCCGTCTGGGCTTTTTGGGAGTGAGGCCCAGACGGGCGGCTTTGGGATCTGCGCTCAGTGTCCACAGGCGCATCGTGATTGGGGAAGTGCTTACCCCTCCCTGCTGCCCAGCAGCCCCTACAGCAGCCCCATCCGTGGAGATGGGGTTTATGAGCTGGAGGAGGGGAAGCGTGCCTCACGCATGGGGTGGCTGACCCCCATCTGAAAGGTGGCATTCCGCCCGCACCTGCTGCCTAGCCTGTGCTGTCGCAAAGGGCATGCCATTTAGGAGATGTGTTCACTCCCGTTGCCACCTGAGGAATGCTTAGTGCTTTGCAGACTAGCCATAAATAGAAGGACACAGCTCAGGGGGAAATGAGAGAGGTGCCAGGCGATGGTGGCCTGGGTCCTGCTGCACGGAGGGCAGGACACAGCTACTGGAACACGCAGAGAGCTGGGGCTCGGGCCAGACCCAGGGCTTCCCTCGTGAACTGACCACAGGATGATGGAGAACCGCCCTCTGTGGCTGGTCAGCCAGCAGTCCTTGCTGTCTCTGGAAGCGCTCCTGGTGCCTGGGATTCTGCTTCTGCAGTCGGGCCTGGAGCACGGGCACCGAAGGCCCCGCGCTCTTACACAGGGAGACGGCCTAACACGTAGACTAGCGGAAACGGCCATCTGCTCAGGAAGTCCACATTGCTGAGAAATGATTGGCTTGTATCATGTTATAGAAAAGATAAAGCAAAAACTAACCCCAACCCCCCCCAAATCCCAAATTATATAATGTTTTAAAGCAGTTTAAAGAAACATCTCCCATAAGCCACCACACCTTCTTCGAGGTTTTTTAAAAAGAAACGTATCCTCTGATCCTGGCTGTAGGACTTGTTTCCCTAGCTTCTCCTCTGGGAGTCCTGTGCCGTCTGGCAGCATTGTCCTGCTGGGATCCTGCTGGGACTGTGTGGCCTGTGCCCTGGGGAGTTCTCCGTGTGGCTCTGGTCCCCTCCTGGCCCCTGACCTGGCCCCTTTGCAGCAGTTTACCATCTCGTCTCAGTTGGCACTGCAAGGGGTTAATGCGGTGTTCTCCGCGTGTCTGGCGAGAGCCACCCCGCACCCGGCCAGGTGAGCCCGTGGTGACTGCCCGCTCTGCTTTGCAGTGTCTGTTTGCGCATTCCCTCCGCAAGTTCTCCATGCGGGACTGGGGCATCGAGCACAAGTGGATGGCCATTCTTTTGCCTCTGCTACTGCTCTACAACGGTAGGTGCCATTTCTATTGTGGGCTGTCCCCTGTAGGAGTGAAAGCTGGGAGGCACCCGAAAGGTGGGCTGGCCCTGCTTCCAGAAGTGCCAGGGCCCCTGGAGGAGCAGGTAGAGCACCCCCCAGCGTGGGAGGGGTGTGCTGTACAGGGATCGGAGGACGCCCCGAGCATTCACAAACGAGAGACTGCTCTGCAGGCAGAAACTTGGAAGGCCGCAGACACAGCCTCCTGGGAACTTGGCTGAAGGCCACGAGCGTGCCGTCTGTTCCTCTTCCCGGGCTCCGGAGCTGCAGCCTCAGGGTTCCCGGCCCGCAGAGGCGCGGGTGGCGGGAGCAGACGGCATTCTGTAACCACCACTGGGCCATCTGTTCACTGGCTTTTAGGTGTTTTGAAAAACAAAACAGCCTTCAGTGCACCGGCTTCACCAGGCCCTCTGGCTCTGCTTTCCAGATCCGTTCTTCCCACTCTCCTTCCTGGTGAACAGCTGGGCCCTGGGCATGCTGGACGACCTCTTCCAGTCCGTGTTCCTGTGCGCCCTGCTGCTCTTCTGGCTGTGTGTGTACCACGGGATCCGGGTGCAGGTGAGTGCTAGCCCTTGGCACCGCACCACCGAGGGAGCGGGACCCTGTCCCTCTCGGCCCGTCTCCGCCGGTCGGCCTGGGGTGAGCTTGTCCCGGAGAGTCTGTCTTCATTCACCTCGTAGTTGAGAGAAGACTGCATGCCATGCGGAAATGATGTCAGAGTCTGTGGTCCAGCTGGACTGTTAGGGGCTAGTGGTTTGCTAGAATTACTAACCTCGATTTCTTACTCTTTTTGCTTCGTAGGGAGAAAGGAAGTGTTTGACTTTCTATTTGCCTAAATTCCTCGTTGTTGGACTGTTGTGGTTGGCTTCTGTGACCCTAGGAATATGGCAGACGTGAGTACTTTATCGTGTGTGAGACTTGTCCTGGAAAGCATTTAGCGCTGTGGACAGATCTGAAGGCTGTGTGTGTTGTGTGCTCATCAGAGAAGCTCTGTCACCGAGTTTCATGACTGGGCAGTGTGACTTGAACTGAGGTGTCATCTCTGCCAGAATGGCATGTGGGGATACACACGATCCTCCTAACCTGCGGTGGAAAACGGAAAGGCCGTGTCGTCTCGGAGGCCTCCTGCAGGAAGGCGAAGACGCCTTCGTTTATCTGTAGCAGTGACAGTCAGTCGCTCCTGGCCTGCCACTGGCCACCAGACGCTTGTGCTGCTCCTTTGTCGTGTGTCCATAAACTTCCCGTCCGTGCACCACCCTCTGGGGCTTACCTTTTCCACATCCCTGGGCTCCTGTAAAATAGTACCGCCGCAGCAGCCTGGACTTTCTGCGGGAACTAGCTCCCTGTTAGGGGCCTGATTTCTGTACTTGGCCCATGAACTTCGTGGCACAGTAATGACAGGACTGAGCTCACACCTTCTCTACTCCTCTCCCCGCCTACTGTCCTCTCTGCCACCCGGTCTCACTTAGCAGCAAGAGTCACGGAAATTTATATTTCCTTTTACTGCTTTTTCTGTGTCCTCATCTGTTTGCTAGTGCCCACATATGTCACTGACAGGTGCTTGGGAAACAGCACTGAAAATTGCAAGAGTAACAGTTAGAAGGGTTTTCATAATGAAAATACTTCGCTTCCCAATATTGACTGTGGACAGTTACATTCATAGCTTCGTATGTGTCGTCAGTATGAAGTTTAGGTCTTCTAAATTTAGGATTACTTTTTACAAGTCCTTTACTATTGGTTAGCAAGTAGTTTATGTTAATAAGTTTTTAAAAATCCAAGTGAAAGTATAAGGTAAAAAGCAAACTAGTTTTTAATCTGTGTTTTTTTAAATAATATATTTTTAGAATTAATGAATTACACGATCCAATGTACCAGTATCGAGTCGACACGGGAAATTTTCAGGTAAGAACTGTTCATGACCAGTGAGGGTTGTTTTTTCAATGCTGTTTTTAAAAATGACTGAATTTTGTAACAAACAGTGCTGTTGACAAGAATTTGCTAACTGGCTATTTGGGAAGGAGTATAGAAAGTTCACATGGAGACCTTAGAACAACGTGTTTAAATTGTATGAAAACTAAATTTTTAAAAAATACATTGTTACTCCCAGATCTTGGCTTATGGTTGAAGCACCAGGGCCAGAAGGTGTGTTAGACGTTGGGAACATTGTAGCATTAAGAACACATTTTTGCTCATTTAATTCTGTAAAGGAGCAGGAGGTTTCTAGCAAGTGGACAGCATGGCCAGGCTGCTGCCCCGTGAGGTGCTGCACCATCTCTCTCCTGCAGTCCCTGTCCTTTTTTTTTATTTTATTTTTATTTTATTTTATTTTTCTGAAGCTGGAAACGGGGAGAGATAATCAGACAGAATCCCGCATGCACCCGACCGGGATCCACCGGGCACGCCCACCAGGGACGAAGCTCTGCCCACCAGGGGGCGATGCTCTGCCCCTCCGGGGCATCGCTCTGCCGCGACCAGAGCCACTCCAGCGCCTGGGGCAGAGGCCAAGGAGCCATCCCCAGCGCCTGGGCCATCCTTGCTCCAATGGAGCCTTGGCTGCGGGAGGGGAAGAGAGAGACAGAGAGGAAGGAGAGAGGGAGGGGTGGAGAATCAAATGGGCGCTTCTCCTATGTGCCCTGGCCGGGAATCGAACCCGGGTCCCCCGCACGCCAGGCCGACGCTCTACCGCTGAGCCAACCAGCCAGGGGTGCCTTGATTCTTGACTGGCATCCGCTAGGGTTGCCGGCACCTTTCCAGTCGATGACTTACACGTTGGAGGAGTTGTGAAGGTCAGTGAATGTATGTATGCCTTACGGACAACATTCCATGACCTTTGCCCTCAAATAACGTCTGACCCTGTGAGGGAGAAAAGGCACAGAAAACAGGCCAGGACCACCAAGTGTGCAGTGCCCAGCCAGAGCATCCCGTGGACAGAGGGCCCAAGTGACTGCCATCTTTGTGTTTTGTCCTTTTTCTTTGTCTCTTCACCTTAGAATGCTTCAGTAAGTTTTAAGGGGGGCAGGGAAGAGCAGCTTGAGCCGGAGAGGAGGGGGAGGCCTTCAGGGCCAGGGAAGAGACACTGGTCCAGGACGTGTGGACGGCCGGGGCGGGTCAGTCCGCCTGCGGCTGGCAGGGAGGCCCAGGCAGGCGGGCGCGTAGGGCCGTGCTGCAGAAGGAATCGCGTGACCTTGGAAGGCAGAGGCCACGTCACATGAGGGGCAGGGCCCCAGAGGGGGCTTCTCTAGTTGGGAACGGGGACACTGAAGGAAGGGAGAGGAAGGACTGCTGTGACACGTTCCTAAGGCAGGCCCTGCAGGCCTTGGTGACAGATACTCTGAGGCTACTGGTTGGGTGTAACCCTAGACGTAGATAAAATGATACAGATTCACACTCCTCGGCTGTTTCCAGGGCTTCTGTCTGGCACGGTCCCCTCATTGTCCGTGTGAGGAAACAGGGCGGGGACGAAGGTGCTTGTCCTGGGTCCCCGGCCACCAGGGCTCCCAGACGCTTGAGTTGGGAGCCATCCTGGAGGGCAGTCCCCACTTAGGCCTCTCGTTTTCATCTGTACGATGGGGCGACAGTGGAATGTCCGCTAAGGAGTACCTGGGAAGGCATCTGTCCCCACGGCCACCGGCCGTCCCCCTCAGGCGGTGGGGAAGCAGCCGCTCGGGCTCAGGAGTCGTCGCAGCCCCTGGGAAGAACAGCGTGGCCTGGTCTGTCCCCGGAGGAAACACGGAAGGAGACTTCCGGGAGCTGAAGGACGCTCAAGAACCACAGCTGGTGTGGTGAAGCCCTCTGGTCTTCCAGGCAGGAAGAGGCAGCCCAGACAGAGTCACAGGCTCTGCCCAGGCAGAGCAGCTGCCCGGCCCCGTGGCTGTGGCCGGCAGGCCCGTGACGTGGAGGGGTGCTGGCTCGGAGAAGAGGGCACGGATGGGGCGGCTGGGAGCTCGAACAGCAGAGGGTGTGCCACGCGCCATGCGGAGCTGGTCCTGTGGCGTGCCACAGCCCCTAACCTCAGGACAAAGTGTTCTTGTCTTTTCTGCAACAGAGTTACAGACCCACCATCCTCTAATCTAGAGCAGTGACTTTAGTCCCCTCATTTTACAGATCAGAAAACCGAGCTCCAGAAAGTTGAGACCTGCCTGAGGAATTCTCAGGATCAGGTTGTGGAGTCTGTCTCTGACATGTGCCACGACCTTCATGGGGGGGGCGGGGCGGGGAGCTGGGCCCACCCGGGTGCCCCCCAGGGGGAGCGAGCAGGAGCCACTGCCGTGTCCTGTCACCCACAGCACTCCCGGCCCTGCGTGGGCTGGGCTTCCTGTCTGCAGGGGAAGGAGCTCGGACTCTTCCCAGCCCATGAGCGGGCGCCCTCACTGGGCGGCCACCTGCACTGGCAGAGAGGGTGCAGGCTGAGCCTGGACAAGGACAGTTCGCGGTGGGAGCGCATTCTCATCCTGTTTTGTGGGCACCTTCAGGCTCTCCGCCGCTTTTCAAAATGCTTGCCTTTCCCCTTTGCGGTGTGGCGTGGGAAGGTGAGGCCACCTTGAGGCCCCATTCCTACTCAGGTGCCCATGTGGCTCTATTGCAGGGAATGAAGGTCTTCTTCATGGTGGTGGCGGCTGCCTACGTTCTGTACCTGCTGTTCCTGGTCGTGCGGGCCTGTTCTGAGCTCCGGCACATGCCTTATGTGGGTAAGCACCACCTCACAAATGCCCGGTGTCAGGTGGGTCAGGCTCAATTCACACGTGGGAGGAGCGGCTGCAGGCCACCAGGCTAGTGGCCTGACCTGGAAGGGGGGACCCAAGGACTTGCCCCTCTCCCACAGGCCAGGACCAGCACTGTCGGTCCCTGGGGAGCCACAACGGGATAACTCTGAGCCATATGGACAGAACCTCAGGCCAGCGCAGGAGGGAGGCCTGTGGGCAGGAAGCCAGCTGGGCCCTGGGTACCAGTGTGGCCATTGGGCCTGCCTGGATCCTTCCAGCGTCACACCTTGTGGAAGGGCTGGCTGGGTGCTTTTCTTAGTCCTTGAGTCAGGAAACATCACACGATGTCGTGGAGGAAACATCACACGATGTCGTGGGGTCCTCTCCCCCAGTCTGTCTCAACAAATCAGAATGGCATGGCCTCGCTGGGTCCCTACCCTCTGGCTTCTGGGGACGTGGGAGCATTTCTCCTGGGCTTCAGGTACAGACGGGTGTCAAATCCAGAGAGAAGACGGTTTGTTCGGGGGGGTTGCTTTATTTTTGTCTGAGGTCTAAGTGGAACGCACCATCCGTGGTGGTGTAACGGGAGCATTTCTTTCTCTTTCAGATCTCAGGTTAAAATTTCTGACTGCATTGACTTTTGCAGTGCTTATCATTAGGTAAGAGAACTTTATTCCGAAAAGAAGCAAGACTGCATTTTTATTATACTCTCACGATCGCCCTTTCTCTCCTTTCACGGAGTTAAGTGTTGGGTCTTTGCAGTCAGATGTGTTCAGTGAGTCAGAGAGGGCACACGGTTTGTGGAAGTGCCCGGGGGAGTGCAGAGCGTGACTGCAGCGTGCTGTCCGGCGCTGGTGGAGTTACTGACCTGCTCTGACGCTGGCCACGCAGGGCGCAGACAGTGGAACACACGTCTGACATGAGAACACCGTGCGATGTCCTTAGCACCGGCATCCTGCTGATGCTCTGAGGACAGGACTCTGAGCGAGAGCTGTTTCTGTTTAAATTCCGCACAGCAGACATCACTGAGCTGAGCACAGCCCAGAGAACAGGGCCTGAGAGAGCCGCAGCGGGGGCCGCGGAGGCGCCCGGGAGGTTGTGTCTTTGAATGCGTTCCATGTCATTGTTTGGTGGTTTTTGGTTTCTCCTTCTCCTAAAATCAAAATCCAGAGGGGGGAAAGCTAGTTCTCTGCATTTCTCCCTTGGTGGTTTGGATGGCAAGTAAGTGGCCATCAACCTCTTCCCTGGGTGGGAGCCACGCGGGGACTCTGAGAGGCTGGCTTCCCCGGTTGAGTGGGGACTCCTGAGGGCATCCCACCAGGAGGCGCGGCGTGCTCACCTGAGTGGGAGAGCTCCGTGGGCTTGGGAATGAGCTGGAGATGTGCTCAGCATCTGACTTCACCTGGAAGTGTAGAGCGTGTATTACATGTGGTCCCTGCAGCGTGGCTCTGAGCCACATTGTCTCTGAGCTTCTTACACACTCAGGCCATTACACACACTTTACTCACAGCCATTACACACACACTCCTCATAGCTCATTACACTCACACACCATTACACACACGCTCCTTGCAGCCCGTTACACACACTCTCACACACATTATTACTTACACTCCTCACAGCCTGTAATATATTGTACTCTCATACGCCATTACACACACACTCCTCACAGCCCATTACACACACTCTCACACCCTATTATACACTCCTCACAGCCCTCACACATCTGTGCCTGAGCTACCCCGGACACAGGTTGGGAGCTAGTGTCTACTTGTGACCTCTGTGCAGTCTGTCTCAGAAGTTGTTATATTTCTGTGCTCTTTGTCACATACATTTCAAGGGGGTTCATTTATGTACCCGACAAACGCATATTGAGTCCCCACGTGGTACCAGGCAGATGGCCTCCCCGTCGTGGCGTTTGTGTTGCTGTTGAGGAAGACAGTGAGAACAAGGAGACGGGTAGTCTGAGTGCTGTGACGCAGACACAGCAGAGGTGACAGCGGCAGGAGGAGGACAGTGAGAACAAGGAGACGGGTAGTCTGAGTGCTGTGACGCAGACAGCAGAGGGGACAGTGGCAGGAGGAGGACAGTGAGAACAAGGAGACGGGTGGTCTGAGTGCTGTGTTGCAGACACAGCAGAGGGGACAGCGGCAGGAGGAGGACAGTGAGAACAAGGAGACACGTAGTCTGAGTGCTGTGACGCACACACAGCAGAGGCGACGGTGGCAGCAGGGACGGCGCTGCTGTAGGTGGTGGGGAGGGGACGGCTCTTCGGAGGTGACGTTGGGCCAGGGCCCGAAGGAGGAGCCCTGGAAGTACATGGCTGTCTGCCCAGGCAGAGGGGACAGCAGGTGGCCGGGGAGCAGGAGGAACAGCAGCATCCCAGCAAGTGAAGATACGAGGGAGGGTGGTCGCTGGAGAGGTCAGGAGAGGCTGGGGGGCCCACAGGCCGCCGGCAGGGGCCAGGCTGTGACTCTCAGTGACGGGAACCCACTGAGGGTGTTAGGCCGCAGGTGAAGGAGCCAGTGTACACTTTTGTCTGTGTGTGTGGAGAATGGACCGCGGGGAGGGACAGGAAAGCCAATGTGGGGTGGAGAGTCAGGGCGGCTCGGGGCAGAGCCTGGCTGCCAGCTCCCCTTCACAGGCCTCTGCCATTCGGTGTTGGCTCAGGTGTCTGAACAGAGGCATGTGGTCACTGGGCCGGGCGGGGGTTGGGGAGGTGGTTGTGGAGAAGCAGGCTTTCCTCGGGAGCTGGGAGCTGTTGGAGAAGGCCTTGATGACAGGAACTAAGCAAGTGAGAGACAGGGGTCAGCCAAGGTGGGTGCCAAGGCCCCCAGTTTGAGACTATGACGTGTCCGACATCAGGACTAGCTGACTGTCCCAGCGGCAGGCCCCCTAGTGGCAGAGATTGGGTGTGTGTGTGCCTGGACACATTTCCATGCAGCAAGAATAGTAACAAGACTAACTGTTAATAGGGTGAATGTAACAACTTCCTGGAGCCAGTGCTATTTCTGTATATTTCACATATTTCTCCCCCTTTTTTCAGCATCGTCATCCTTTATTTAAGGTTTGGAGCACAAGTATTGCAAGACAATTTTGTAGCTGAACTGTCAACTCACTACCAGAATTATATCCTTTTCATGAGAAGACATCAGGCCTCAGGAACGCCTTCTAGATGGAGTGGTTAGCGTGTTAGGTCTCTCAGCCTAGAGAAGAGGCACGTCCCCTCCTGTGGCCTGTACTGCAGAGCACCCAGGGGACCCCACACCTGTCTGCAGAGAGGTGTGTTCACTTTCCCCCGACAAATACACACACTCAGCCCCGAGACCTGTTGTTCCTCCACAGGCAATAGCCCGGCCTCCCGGTCCGTGACCAGGTAGATTCAGGCCCAGGGACCTTGTGTCTGTGGCCATTCTCGGCCTGTCTGACCAGTGCCCAGGGTTGTGGCAGTTAAGCCGGAGCCTGTCTGCAGGAAGGGCTCCTGACCCAGTGGGCCCTCCGTGTGTCTGCGTGGGCGCCTGTGGCCGGAGCCTGCACGGGACACCGTCAGGCACGTGGTAGGTAAGGGTGTGAGTCCACTCGCCCTGTGAGCGAGGGCCTCCCGGGCAGGCTTGGGGGTTACTCCTTTACATCTTGGGTTCTTTCCCTGGGGCCTCTTGCATCCTTAGAATTAATGCATGATTTTTCAAAGTTTCGTGAATGTCGCACTAACCTTTTCTCCGATTCTCAAAGGGTTTTGTAATCCAGAAAATGGGTAGGAATGACTGGTTTGGGGTCTGTGTCCAGTTCTTCACCTCATTCTTGATTCACCCCTACGTGGGCAGCCTTCCCGTCCTTTGCTGGATCACGCTGGGTCCATCCCCCTTGAGAGGTCCCATGGGTAGCAGAGAGCAGTTAACCTGACTTGCAGGGAACCGTGAAAGGTTACTGCAGCCTCTGGCCGTGGGCTTTCCCTGTGTGTCCCAAGGCCCGGCTTTGGGGCCCCGAGGTCTGTGGCGGTCAGCAGTAGTAGGAAGGGCCGTGGTGGTGAGAAGGAGCCGACAGGCGGGAAGCAGAGATGCTGACCAGTGTTGGATGTGGAGTGTCCAGGACGGCTTGCTTTCCTTGACAGTCAGTGTCACCAGCTGAATTCTTATCTTTCTATGGCTTGCTGAACTTTTACCTCTACACCTTGGCGTTTGTGTACTCTCCATCGAAGACTGCCCTGTATGGTAAGCCGCCCCGGGGTCAGACAGCTTGGAAGTTCAGGACCCGCCTCCTGGCTTTCCCGTTGGTGCCAGGGCCGTGACTCTGTCTTCGTTCTCTCGCAGAGAGACACGGTCACGTTATTTATTTTTTTATTTTTTTTATTTTTTTTACAGAGAGTCAGAGAGAGATTGCTAGGGACAGACAGACAGGAATAGAGAGAGATGAGAAGCATCAATCATTAGTTTTTCGTTGCGACTCCTTAGTTGTTCATTGATTGACTTCTCATATGTGCCCTGACCATGGAGCTACAGCAAACAGAGTAAGCCCTTGCTCAAGCCAGCGACCTTGGGTCCAAGCTGGCGAGCTTTGCTCAAACTAGATGAGCCCGTGCTCATGGTGACCTCAAGGTCTCGAACCTGAGTCCTCCGCATCCCAGTCCGATGCTCCGTTCACAGCGCCACCGCCTGGTCAGACCCACTTTATTTTTTATTTTCCTTATTAAGTGAGAGGCAGGGAGGCAGAGAGACAGGCTCCTTTGTACACTCCGACTGGGAACCACCTGGCAAGCCCCCTACCAGGCCATGCTCTGCCCATTTGGGGCCACTGCTCTATTACTCAGCAACCAAGCTATTTTAGTGCCTAAGGTGAGGCCATGGAGCCATCCTCAATGCCCAGGGCTACTTTGCTCGACTGTTCGAGTCATGACTGTAGAAGAAGAGGGGGGAGGGATGGAGAAGCAGATGGTCACTTCTCCTGTGTGCCCTGACTGGGAATCGAATCTGGGGCTTCCATATGCCTGGCTGATGCTCGACTGCCGAGCCAGCCAGCCAGCCAGGGCCCTGACACAGTCACTTTAAATAGCGATCCCAAGTTTCAGAACACAGCATGTGTCATGACAGCTCAGGATGAAAAAACCGTGAGGGGGTCCCAGCACAGGCATGGCCGTCAGCCACATGACAGAGTGTTGAATACTAGTGCTGTGACCACACAGAAGAATGTCAGAATGTCCAGCCCCCCCCCCCCCCCCCCCCCCCCCCAGGAAGCAAGACCAGAAACAACAGCTCAGTCGCACAGGGAACGAACAGGATGGGAGCTTCCTGGGCCCCGGGCAGGGGTCTAGCATGTCAGGACCGCCCTCTGACTTTTACATCTGTGACTTCTCAAAGCACCTCGTGAGAAAGTCTGACTTGATCCTCACGGGATAAAGGTGCAGCCCCTCCGGTTGAGGGATGGAGAAACACCTGCTGTGGCCCGAGGGATGGAGGGTGGGCCCAGGCCTGGCTTGGCTGCTCTCCTCCGAAGAGGCAGCTCCATGTGAGTGGCTCCCTGTGGGGGCGGCGCACTCCCGGGCACCTAGCGGGGACGCTGCCTGTGCAGGAGGTGGCACAGCAAGCTCAGGGCAGCATGACAGGTGTTGCGTTCCGGTCACACAGACAGTGGTGGCAGCTGGATCGGAATCCAGCTCTTTCCGACCGTCCTGCCAGGCTGATAACATGAAACACGCTCTTGTCGGTTTGCAGAGTCCCAGCTGAAGGACAACCCCGCGTTCTCCATGCTCAACGACTCTGACGACGATGTCATCTACGGGTAAGTCCCACCTCTGGAAGCCCCCCCCCCCCCCCGGGCGGGCGTTCATCCTGGTTTCCCACCTTTACTGAGCAGGGGGCTAATCGTTCCAGAATGATTTCCAAGGTATTATAACATTTCTTTAGCTGGCAGTGTCTTGTGGTTTTGTTTCTGTGTGTTTCAGGCTTAGATTCAGTGGTATCCTTTTTGCTGAACAGGCCCAGCAAGTGACCACAGAGAGGCCAGTTTCGTCTGGGCGAATGGCCCTGGTGGTGGAGGGGGGGCCCTACAGCTGGCGTTAGAGGAGGGAGCTGTGAGCTGCGTGCCTGTGAGCGTGGCTGTCAGTGCGGGAGGCTGAGAGCCATCCAGGCGGCCCCGTGTCAGCAGTCCCTTTTCTAACAGGAGTGACTATGAAGAAATGCCCCTGCAGAACGGCCAGGCCATCCGGGCCCAGTACAAGGAAGGCTCCGACAGCGACTGAGCTGGGTGGCCGGCACACCCAGTGGCCACCCCCGCCTTCCCCGTACCTGCCCGTGCTCAGACTCTCTTATAAGCAGAGTTCCTGGTCCTTATTTGTTTACATATTTCTGAAAGGAAAACCAAAACCCAGGACAAATGTTAAGTAACATCTGGCCAACTTTATTGTTAGAGTGGCTGCGTTTATTTGGGAAGAAAGACCATGGTCAATCGCCAAATTCTTTTTCAAACATTTCAGATGAGAGATAGCTTGCTTTCAGTGGTGGGGAGGGAATTACTCTTGTTTTGTTTGTTTGTTTTTTTCATTTTTCTAAAGCTGGAAACGGGGAGAGACAGTCACAGACTCCTGCATGCGCCCGACCGGGATCCACCCGGCACGCCCGCCAGGGGCAATGCTCTGCCCACCAGGGGGCGATGCTATGCCCGTCCTGGGCGTCGCCATATTGCGACCAGAGCCACTCTAGCGCCTGAGGCAGAGGCCACAGAGCCATCCCCAGCGCCCGGGCCTAATTTGCTCCAATGGAGCCTTGGCTGTGGGAAGGGAAGAGAGAGACAGAGAGGAAAGCTCAGCGGAGGGGTGGAGAAGCAAATGGGCGCTTCTCCTATGTGCCCTGGCCGGTAATCGAACCCGGGTTCTCCGTACGCTAGGCCGACGCTCTACCGCTGAGCCAACCGGCCAGGGCCTACTCTGTTTATAGTAAAAAGAATTAGGTACTTATTTAAAAATAACTTCCTAACTTCCAGTTCGTGGACAGCTCTTCTGAATGAGGTCCACAGCACGGCACCGTTCCTTTCCTGCGCTGCCCAGGGCTTCCAGTGCTTTGACCCTTTCAACTCCCAGGGAAGCCTGTTTGTGTGGCTGCCTCACCAGGGCGGTCCTCCGCCACTGAGGGGCCTGTGGCTCTGGATAACTGAGCACCTGAAGTGACCATAACTCCTGTTGATGTGAAATGGGGAGGTGGTGGTGGCAGATTCCAGCCCCTTGCCCACCCACGCAGTAGTGTTGTGGAGCGTGGAGGGGTCTGATAGGGTTTCTAAGGAAAGGGGAAGATAGGCTGCAGCTCCAGTGGGAAAGGTCTAGCTGCCATGTGGTGCTCCCGTGGTTGTGTGCACACGTGTGCACGTTACATACATGGATACATGTGTGTCCCTGTGGCCAGGTGGGGAGGAGAGTGTCCATTCAAGTACAGAAAGCAGGCATTTCTGCAGCTCTGCTGCAGTTGCCGCCCAGTAGGTTGGCTTTTTCAAAATGAAAGCTAAACAAACGGTTGGTTTGTTACAGATTCTTGACTGCCAAAAAGGGTTTGCAGTTTCTTATTTGGAGACTGGATGAAAGAAAGTAAAGCATTTTAGATGGTTTGTGGAAGAACGTCTTTGGGTAGAAGGTACCTGCTGGGACTGTCATATGGCCGCGGTCAGTGAGCCCCTGGATCGCCCTGGGGGAAGCGGTCTGGAGCTGCTGAATGTGGCATCACAGGGCCTGGGGCCTTCCCGTTCCTTCTGTCAGGCAGCTTAGAACTCTGTGCAGATGCTCCTTTGCTTTGGCTTTGACATGCTCAGTAGTGTCTCCACCTGTTAACATGGGATTCTGCAGACGTCCTGAGGGAGGCCCTCTTGGCAAGTACAGAGGTCTAGGACGATTGTTCTGCCCTGCAAACAGCACCTTCATCTCCTCCTGTGCATTAACTCTCAAATCCCAGCCTAGCCGAAAACTAGACTCCACTTAGGTAGTGCTGGGACCTTGCAGAGGTTCATGAGAGACTACTCACTACCACGCCACACTTTCTTTTTTAATTTAAATAGTAATGACAACATACCTTTAATGTGGATTCCATTTGTTTATAAAACGCTGTAAATATGAGTGCTTGAATTGAGCAACTGTATTATCGCAAGGGTAATTCAAATTTGTTTTTTTATATTTGCAATGGTGTGATTCTTTTGATTGTGTGCTCAGAGGTATTGGAAAATTTTGTTACCAAATTTCACAACCTCTGTTAAGACTAACTATAAATAATTTTATGTAAATTGATAAAAACTTCTACTGATTAATGTATTCTAGTATGCAATATAGTTTACATTTTAATCATTATAAAAATAATTGTCCATAATTAGGAATGCTGTTATCAGTAAATGTAAAATGTTTGAGGGCTTTGGCCGTACAACGTAGAACTCTTTAAAACCTGTTTCTGTCCTACAGTATCATGATAAACTGATGATTTATATCTTCATATATTGATTCACATGCCATCAAGTCAAGGAAATGAACAATATGGGCATATTTATTTACATTTTGTAACGAAGTTGGAAATAAAAAATTACAGAAGTACGGAAGGGGAAAAAAGGTTCTTAAATCATGCATTTTTAATTTCTCTTCCTGGAGTATGATCTATGTCAATGTAGTACCTAATCCATGTAAAATTTTGCTGAAAGTATACTTAGCATGTACTATATGTGCCGTTGGTGTTAGGTTAAAATGCTAAAGTCTGCCAGAAACTTTAGACAGTAGTAAATTTTTTTTTTCTTGGAGAGCATCAAAGTTTTGCAAACTGAAATTATAAAGTCAAAGGGCTAACTTTAATTCTTTCATGGTAACAGCTTAAATAAGATCATCTTTGGGATGAGTGTGTAGACCGGTCCCGTCTAGGGGAACCTGGAGGGCACTCACTGGGGTTTCCTTTTCCCTAGGGAGAGCGGCATTATCCGTGTGGGTAACCGGTCCGCTTGATTTACTATTAAATCATCACTGCAGCAAAGTGATGCGGGTCTCTCTCTCAACCCCATTGGAAAGGCTAGAGAAGGGGACACATAAAATACATTCAAGATTTGTCAGGCCGCTCCTGGACCGACTGCAGTAAGGTTAGATCCATTGTGTACACCCAGCCCACTACATGGGAACATAATTAAGACAAATGTCACCAGCCTCAAGTCTTTCATGAACTATTTAATAAAGGTATAGTCATGTTAAATAGGTTATAATGTGGTCAGTAACTTACTTCCTGGACTTCTTTTCACAGAGAAAAACACAAATCTACGGAAGGGATGATTAAAAGGGATGTCTAGTGAAGACTGGACTTAAAACACTAAAGTATATTTATGTATTTTAAGGGTATTAGAAACCAGTTGCCTTAGAGATTAGACTTTTGAAAAAAATCTTTTCCCCGGGCCAAAGGGAAGTTGCTTCCGTCTGTGACATCTCGTCCTGTTCACCGTAATTTTGTTTTAGATATACTGGTAACTCTCATGCCATACTATGAAACACAGGATCGTGTGCTACTGAAAACTGCCTTTTTACAAAGACTATAAATATCTGTAAATAAACCAAACTGAAGTTCAAGCTCCAAAGGAGAGAGCTGTGAATTAGACCCCGGAACTCTGTCCATGAGCACAGGCAACCTAGCTACAATGAGCACTGTAATCAATTAAAAGGTAATAAATGTTTATTTATGGCAAACTTTGGGAATGGCTTCATTTTGATATTTGGATACTACCTTTTGGGTAAATGTTAATAAATTTTTAATATTTGATCTTTTTTATGTATACTGATTTTTTTTGCTCTTTGCATATGGAGTTAAGTGAACTACTCACACATGAATGCGTCAGGGACGAGAGAGAGCTTTTCCTTTCGGCAGGCGAGTGGAGGTGCCGTTATCACCACGTTCCTGTGACTGGAGGAGTGCGATGAGGCCCCAAGGCCTGCATTTGAGGCCCACCTCCTCACTCACTCGGATATCCTCCAGACACTTTCTGATTCATAAATGATGGTGTGATTGTTACAGGCACAAAGTGAATGATTGGGAAGGCATTCTGCAAACCCTGAAAGACTACAGCATTTTTCTGTGGGTGTGACTGTTCCTGTACATAGAGAACACAGGAGCTGCAGACCCAGGCCCGTGTGCGCTTTAGCACCCCCTGGCTAGCGGAGTCAGCTTGCCTGCTTCCCACCGCCCAGGCTCCCTAGGAGGGGACTTGAGGATGAAGGGTGTGATTCCCCGGGCAGACAGAAGTCTAACCAGAACACAGCTAAGCTGCCCGGACCCTGGTCTCATGGGGGATGTTAGCAAATCCTAGGACTGGAGAGGGCCAAAGACAAATCGCAGCTTTGTTTTTTCACTTTTTACGGTTTTAGAGGTGCTGAGGCCGCTAAATATGAAGAATTCATCTGTGATACTATTTAGACTCTGAAGAAAAACACAAACTTTAAATTGGAATAATTTATTCTAACTTTTAAAAGTACAAAGTGTGAAAACTTAGCGTGAATGAGTAGAGAAAGTTTCACACTAGCAGATTTGAGCTTTTAGCACCTTTGAGCAGAAATCGAGTTAAGACAAGTGGCGGCCCAGGCTTCTACTGCCTATGCTGAACAACTCCTCTGACGAGGTGTGCCGACTGCAGAACAGTGCGGTCGTTTGGTGTTTTCTCTCCATTTTGAGAGTGCTACAAAAACAAAGAACGGGGAAGGTGCTCACTGAATTCACGGCTGGTGGTTAGCAGATGGAGGAGAGAGGGTGACAGAGGAGAAGAGCGCGGGCGACGACGAGGTCAGATGGACAGCCCGAAGGTGGTGATGATGCAGTACATGGTCTTGTTCTCCCACCGCACGGTGCAGCTCCCTGCGGGGCAGACGGGCAGTGGTCAGGAGGATGGCACCACCCGTCCCCAGTTCTCACCACAGGGCCGACACGCTCGAGTCTCCACCTCTGTGGAAAGCCTCTCTCTACAAAATGCTTTAAAAGGTGACTAACACGCATGCACCCCCAGACATGCGACAGCCCAGCACACAGGTCATAAAACACTGCTCTGGACAACCTAGATCTCAGAACAGTGCAAGAAGACACTGCAAACCCCTCAGGAAAATACCCAGACACCCTTGCGCCCAGTGAATGAGAACCATACCGTCAGTAGAGTTGTCCCAGAAGCAAGAACTCGCCGAGTGCAATCCTGCTCCGTTCTTCTGCATAATTACGCAGGTCACTTCAATGAAAACAGCTTTTATTAGCAAAATCTCCATGGCAACACAAATTCCCTTCTGCCACTTTTAGCATGTGCATGTTGATTTCATGGCTGAGGCTCATGATAAAAGTTCTAAGGGTAGATCGCCTCGTCCTACGACTTGGACAGCTCATGCACGTCCCTTTCCTTCCCTGGGCTCGTTCTACAGGCACCTGCCGTGAGATCCCGCAGCTGTCCCAGCGGCCACACAGGCCAGTTTAAGGCAGTACGACCTAAAGTAAAATCATGTGCACATCACAAGGGACACCTGTACCAGGAACTTGGAGGACGGGCTAACACCCGTCCCTCTTAACACTAACACCATCCCTCTCTTCTGACACCAGACCCTCCTCTGGTCAGTTCCCAGAACCAGCACCCACATATACAAGAAGCCCAGTCCCATTACCAATGTATTTAAATGGTTTTCCCAGCTTGCTGAGTTGGCTCAGAGTTTTTTCCACTACGTCATTGGTCCACTGGTTGACCTTGCTGTGCTGGTAGGCGCTGCCTCCGATGACACTTTCCACGGCCTGGAAGACAAAGCACAGAGGACGCCGTCAAGCAGGACACAGCCCCCAGACACCTTCGGGTGAGTAGGGAGCCCATCACCTTCAGAACAGCTGAGTCTGAATAAAGTGTAAGTTTATTTGTATTCACGAGTACTCCTTTGCATATATATTTTGTTAAATAACATCTTATTTAGGTTTTATACTTGTTTTTTAAGAATTCATAATTATATAGTGTCTGTTAACATTTTGACTTAATGTTGACTGTTGCTATTAGCACCTGGAGAATAGCAACAATTTTCCTACAACAGAAAATATTTTCCTTTGTCAATTCCTTTCTTAAAAGTATACTAGGTATAGGAATCTGTATCAGTTGTTCGTATGACTGACAGTATACAAACTTATCCAAATTCTCCTGTGTTTATAAATACTTCCTTTAGTCAGCATTTTCTGGGAATTTTTTGACCACATAAGGACATTTTTCAGATAAATGAAAAACAGCCTTATGTATCTTAAAATTTAAGTTGATGATGAATTCTTTCTTTCTTAGGAAACTCCCTGTCTTCTCTGTGTGCTGTTGGGGAGGGTGCATGCCGTAAGGGGTATTGAGGGTACGCAGGGTCCCTCGCCCCGACTCTGGCTCCAGTCTATGGTCAGGATATTCCTATTTTATGATTTTCTGGGCCTTCTGTGCTGATGCCAGTGCTCCGGCTTCTAATCTGTGTTCTTCTCCACTCCTCTTTTAACTTCTGCGCTAGAAACCAGAACGCGGAGTTTTATGACAATAGTGGCCTAAAACAGAAGTATTCGGTGCCTTTTGAGTTCTATGCTGGGGCACGCAGAGCAAGCCAGTGCCAGGGTCTGAGTTGTGCGCCTTTGGCGACGGGTCTGCTCCTTGGCATAAGCCCAGTGAGCCTGCTTTTGAGGAAGGAGGCACCGGCAGTCACACCCCAATTCCAGCCTACAGAACCCCTACTGCTCCCGGGACCACGAGCCATCACATGAAACCCAAGTCACCTGGCCCCCTGCTGCCTCCACCCACAGCCCACTGCCCGTTCTACCACAGCTCCTGCGTTCCCTGTCAGGTTCTTCCCCTCCGCAGCTCAGGGCACAACATGGGGCCAGGGGCCCTGGTTTAAAGGGGCCAGGTTATTACTAGATCTCGGCTCCGTCCAAGAACCTTTGCTCAAGCTACAGCTCAAACTCTGGGGACCCTCCACACACACTTTGGGAGTCACTGTTTTTCAGGGAAGGAGAAAAACCTGCCTCCCATTTTGGACCCACCCAATAGTTCAAATAGCTCGAGTAGCCATTTCCCTCAGCAGAGGAAAGCTGTCGAGGCTGGTGCTCACGGGAAAGTCACACCAGAGTGCTCCACACTTCCAGCGACACTGGCAAGGTCGGCCTCAGCTACACTGCTGCCTGGGAACCCAGTCACAGCCACTGCAGAAAACTGGGGCCAAAGGCTACTTCCTCACCAACGCCCCTCCCACAGGTCTGCTGTGATTCGACCACCTTCCAGCGCCCCCCACCCCTTCCATGGGAAAAACTATTAGACGAAGATGAATGTATAAATATATATACGGTAGAACGCAGTCACTCTGTTTTTTTTTTGTTTTTTTTTATTTTTTTCTTTTCTTCTGAAGTTGGAAACGGAAAGACAGTCAGACAGACTCCTGCATGCGCCCGACCGGGATCCACCCGGCATGCCCGGCATGCCCACCAGCGGCGACGCTCTGCCCACCAGGGGGCGATGCTCTGCCCCTCCCGGGGCGTCGCTCTGCAGCAACCAGAGCCACTCTAGCGCCCGGGGCAGAGGCCAAGGAGCCATCCCCAGCGCCCGGGCCATCTTTGCTCCAATGGAGCCTCGGCTGCGGGAGGGGAAGAGAGACAGAGAGGAAGGAGGGGGTGGGGGTGGAGAAGCAAATGGGCGCCTCTCCTATGTGCCCTGGCCGGGAATCGAACCCGGGTCCCCCGCGTGCCAGGCCGACGCTCTAGCGCTGAGCCCACCGGCCAGGGTCGTCACTTTGTTTTTGACGTTCACGGAACTAGGCTGTGGCTCTTGACCACTCTGGCAGCAGCCAGTCATCTGCATTAGGATCAATTCCACATCAAACGTGCCTCAAACGGGGCTGTTCCTCTCAGACCATCTGCTGGCTTTCTTTGAGCCAGTGGCTGCCCTGCCTGTTCCCCTCACTCCTGCAGGCCCCCTCCACGCGCCCCTGCTGGGCCGTGTGGCCCCTCTTCGCTGAGTTCGTGCTGTCCCAACTCTGGAGTCCAGCTCTGAACCCACCACCTACCGTGCAGTGACCGCACGGGGAGTGCAAGGTCACTTGTCCGACGTGGCTATCTGAGCAGCGCCTGCCCTTTCTGCCCCTACAAGTAAACTCCGTGACGGTCAGTCCTCTGCGTGCCCCCTTGATTTGTCTTTTTATTTACTGGCTGATTTTTTAGAGAGGGGAAGGGAGAGCAGGAGTCAGAGACATCGAGCTGCTCCTGTATGTGCCCTGACCGGCATCGAACCGGCAACCTCTGCGCTTCAGGACAGTGCTCTACCCAACCAGCTATCCAGCTCGGGCGACGGATTTTCTTTATTCAATGAAGACTAGCTGTCGATTTTTTGTCTCCCATTCTCATTACCAAGGGAAACAACCTGGTCAATGAGAAAGTGGGCAGTATAGGAATGTAAGAAAAATAAAACAAGCCTCAACTGAACCAACAGGAGGCCTTAAGGAACTGGCAGCTGGCTCAGTTTTTACATCCACTCTTTCTTCACTAAACACTGGAAACAGTTACTTGTATACCACCAGTCTTTCATGCTATAGTTATAGACTCAAGCCTTAGTAATATTCAACACTAATGCTTGTATATAAAAGTTCCTGTCTGATTTTAAATATATTTTACCCAATAAACACTCCAACCATACATACACGTAGTTTCTACAATATGGGAGTAAGTCTTATCTAGATATTCAATGAAGTAAAAACTGTTATTTGAAATGCCAAAACACAGGCTCCACTGAAACAATTCCAAGACAGTGTTTAAAACACATTCTTTCACTCATACAAGCCATTAATCAAGTATTTAAAAAGTAGGCATTTCTCCTCTTACCTCTTTTACAATGCTGCTCACTTCATCAACAATAAAAGTCGCCTGAAAGGAAAAAAAATGAGCTAAGTTTGATTTAAAAGATTCATACCCACTGTAGCATTGATAAATGCAAATTTTGGCAAGAAGCATACTTTAGAAATGAAGACCTTAGAAAGGATCTAACGGAACTGTTCATTTTACTGAGGAAAACACGACAGAAAGACTCAGAAACACTAAGTGGCTCTGAGCATCACAGAGCTGGGAGTAGCAGTCGGGAGACTACAATTCATGTATTCATAATATCAAAGGTTGTTTTACTTTGGCTGTGATCATGCCATGATCCAAACGACTGACTTGAAACTAGAATTTAATAATCTCTCCATCCATTTCAGCTAGGATCACTGACAAAAAACAAAGTTAATGAGTTATTGACTTGTATAAATTAACTGACTTTCCCTGATATAAACCGATAAGGAAGCTTGAAACTTAAGATGTTCGGGGTTGTTTTTCTTTCTCAGCGCTGTCCTACTTTGGGGACTAGACAACCAGCTGCTAGCACAGCCATGAGGTCGGAATGGGTGAGGTGGGCTGCCAGTGGTAGTCTAGTGCCAGGAGTTTATAAGTGGCTTTATTTTCTTTCTTTTTACGTGTGGTACATATGAATGGGTACAGGTGTCACCTGAATCCTGGGAACAGTGCTCAGCTCTGAACATGCCTTGTGGAGGGCCACCCTGAGCGCTCAGTCAGTGTGCGCATCCTGGGGACGAAGGCAGCAGGCCCTGCCTCCGACACAAAGTTTTCTTCCCTGCTGTCGGCTGACCGCCATGGCCTGTTCCAGCGAGGCCCCTTTCTTTCTGGGCAGATCAAACACGGATGGCTGGAAGCCCTCTCACCTGCTCCAATCAGAAGTCAGACTTGGGAGTCCAAGTACCTTAGAGATTAAATTACTTCTCAAAGTTTAGAGGATCCTCCAAGGGACTTCAAAGACCCTAAACCATACAGGAAGGTCCCTAGATTACTTCCTGTGTGGTTAAAATATGAAAAAGCTTGAAGGGCATTTCAGTGGCCTTTTTGTGGGAAGCAGAGCAGGTGTCCAGAATCCACGGGGCAGTTTCAACTTCTGCGGGCAAGAGAAACAGTGACTCGAGAGTAGTTATTGAGGCCTAGGTGTCTACATGGAGTTAGGGGAGACGCAGAAAAGGCCTGGGTCAGAGGATGTCAGGAGGACTGGCACAAATTAATGAGAACTGAAGACGTGCCCACTGGAAGGAACAGTCATGGCTGCATCCCTGCAGAGCTGTAGCTTGTTGTCAACACAGGCCACTCTGTTAAGCCCCTTCTTTTCCCAGACCTGCAACTGAGCCCTGGAATAATGAAGTCACTCGGCCACCTCACTGAGGAGAGCCAGAATTAGGGTGCACAATATTCCAATGCCAGCAGTAAAGGCTTTCTCTGACTCTGCCATTTCCTTTTCTATAGTTGTACTCAATATTCCTATTACACGAGTCATTTCCCAATATTACGTCAGCTAACAATCTGCAGGGAAAAGCTGCTTCTGAAACCTGTCTTCTCATGATCCTTCGCTGGGTTGCGACCAGCATTCAAACTCTGCTGGTGATGCGGGCGCAGCGCTTCTGCTTGTTAAATCATATCAACACTGAAATCTAAGATCAGTCCTTAAGCCTTCTCTATCTGTTGCCTTCGAAACAGTAACAATGTCAAACCTTACCAAACTTACCTACAGTTTTTATTTTTGACAGGCTGCATAGTGCATAGGACTCAATTTATTTGAATTTCAACAAAAACTTTAGCAAGAAGAAAATGGGCAACCATTCTTCCAAAGTAGGAGCAGCCATCAGCTGTGTTCCCTGAACGCTGCTTTTTAGCCAGAAAGAAGCCCCCTTTAACAGCACTCAGCTACAATGAGTGTCTTCTGCTCGGCCAAGAACGGTAGGCTGTCCCCTGCTTCTTCACAGAGGCAAGGAGAGCCTCTGTCCCCACAAACAGGGGCTCTCTTTCCCCCTTCTCCAACTCAGTCAGCGACGGGGCCCGGGTGGGAGTGCGCATGGCACTGCAGCGCAAGGTGGGGACCGGCAGACAAAGGCAGGTCCTCCTATCGTGCGCTTCTGCATTTTGCAGACAGCCCGAGCATCCGATCCGCAAACGAAGGGACCTGAGAGACGGGACTGCACGGGCGTGTCACGCGTGCCTGTTACTCTGGAGTCCCACGTTAAAGACGGTCCCAGCCAGGGACCTTGTCTCCCACCCCTGGACGAGCAGCCGGTCCTGCAGCACTGAGTACGAGGGGCCCGCGGGTGTGGAGGGACGGGGCGCGCCCCGCGCCGGCAGTGCCTTTGTCGCCCCGCCCCCCCGCAAGTTGATTGACAACACCCGGGGCAGGCCAGGCCGGGCCGGGGTCACCGCAACCGCTCCCCCCACCCCCCTGCACGCTGATTCACAACACCCGGGGCGGCCGGGCCGGGGTCACCGCAACCACTCGGCAGGGGGCCGGAGTCGCCAGCCTGCGCGGGGGACGACCCCTCCCGGCGTCCTGACGCCACCCGGGTACTCACACACACACCCACTTGGCTGCCGCCGCCCACCTGGCCCGGCGACCCCGGCCTCCACCCTTCCAGTCGCCGACCCGGCGGTTACCTCTTCGGAACTCTGAAAGTCTTCCATCTTCCCTCCGACGCGTCGCCGCCGCCTCGCGGAGAGGAGCGCAGTGCGCCGGCGCACTTAGGCCCCGCCCCGCCTTCCTGGCCACGCCCTCTTTGGTCCCGCCCTCCTCGCTCGAGGGCCGGACCCTCCCCGCAGTGCGTCTGACGCACGGGGACACGAGGTCGTCTCTCCTCTCGTCCTCCCCGATTGGTGGTTTCCACGGGAGCCTGTCTGAGTATCCTGCCCGCGGACTAGACCGCAGCAAGTAAAACAAATGCACGAAGCCAGTTCGGGAGGGGAGAGTCGTCCTGGCCTCTTCCGAGTCTAGCCTGTTCTGTAACGTCTGGGTTAATCTGCATATCCAGATGGGCTTGGGCTCCTGGTAACAAATGGTAATGTGACTTCTGACCTTGATGGGCAGCGTGAGATACTGATTCCAGCCCCTCGGGGCTCCAAGGTTAGGAACCTTTAGTTCTGATGGAAACTTTCCTTCCTTTGGAGAGGCAAGTTTCCCATATAATTTATTTTTATTTTAAGCACCATTTAAAAAAACATTTTTGGATGTTAAATCTGGTAAAATGCTACGCACTTTCTGGCTGCCTTTATCCGTAATGACATACACTTGACGTGTGTACAGCAGTCCTTATGCAAATCAGCACTTGCACAGGGCTCTGATTCTCCAAGAAGGGCTGGGATGTAGTCACCTGCTTGCATGGACTCCGAGGTTAAGATCTTGGACTTTGCAGACTGCTTTTCTGGTTTCACCATACCCCTGAAGTCAAGCTGTAACTTCTTAACTCTCAGAGGCCCAGCTGCTGAAACCCACATCCCATCCCCCACCCGGGGAGAGCTGACCACGAGACCTGGGAGTAGGTGGGATTAAGCTGCAGGGTCCATATTCAGCCCATCGGCAACCTTTGTTGTTTGTACGGTATTGAATCTCATTTTCATGCAGGCGGAATCTGTTTTATTCACTGTCACTTCAATTGTGCCTGGCACGTAGTAGGTAGAGACACAATGAAATTGTATTGAATGGATGCACGCTCTCCCCACAGGTGTTAGTGCTGCCCATACCCAAGAGCAGAGAGCTGGGGAGAGGAGGAAGGTACAATTGCCTGCCTCCTTTTAGGAAACTGGGGTGGGGAGAAGAGGGCAGAGCTGGGAAGAACACAGGCTGCTGGACACCTGGCCTGAACAAGGAGACCTGCTGGTGGGACTGGGTGCTTTCCAACACCTGGTTTCTGCTTCTCGAATTCTGAACATGATTTACTTTTTGAGTTTTGTTCTCTTCCCATTATCTGGCTTCGTCTCACCTGTTCCAGTATTTGTCTTGTGCCTCATGGTCTACATGTGATTCTAATTCTGACGTGTCTTTGTTTTGTCTTCCTGACACCCCAGCTGCCCCTGAGATCCCTGTTAGGTGTTCTCCTTTCCCTTGAGCCCACCTTCCCGGTTCCGGGCCCTCAGTGGCACCACGCTTCTGAAAAGGGGCCCTTTCATTCTCTTCCAGGTTTCTCCTCCGCTGAGGACACGGAGGAGCTGCATGTCTCAGAATGATGTGCAAAGTGAGAGTGAGCAGGCAGACGAGGTTTAGAACATATTTTAAGAATTGTGCCACAGCCTTTTAGGAACTTCTTGGTCCCAATAAGCGTCCTGAATGACGGGAGGATGGTTAGTCAGCAATGCAGAGCCCTAGCGATGTCATAACGGACAATCACCGCATGTAAGAAATCAACAGAAAACATGTAGATGTGAATTCTAAAAGACTTACATGACCTTAGCTTTTATGTATTGGGTACCACTCTCCAATTATAACCATCCAAGAACATTCGTTAACTGCTCATGGTGTACAGCATATTGCGTCTGTCCCAGAAGTGGGTAAGTCGGTCTGTTTATATTGTGAACTCTTTATTTACTTTTTCTTCTTCTTAGTTTACTGTTTTAAACAAACTTACATTAAGCACTGGCTTTGTGCCAGTCTGAAGTGGCGCTGAGGCTACAAAGTTGACTAAGAGATGTCTCCATGGAAAGTTTTTTAAAACTACTTTTCTGTAAGTAGGATTTGAATTCTCTGGGCTCAGTGATGTTGTAGCTCTTGGGAAAATGCAGCAATATGGCATTGTATTGTGGGTGTCCACTCTGGGGGGGCTGAGGAATTTCAAATCACTGGGACTAGCTGCCATTACCAGCTCCCCCGACTGCCCAGGAGTGGATGTCCAACACACTCATAGCTAGCTGCTCGTGAACCTCTGGGACCCAGCCACATTTTAGAGTAATGGTTAGTTTCTACGCAGTCAATCAGCGGAGTAATCTTGGGTTTGCCTTTCAATCTGGGAGTCAGCCGTAGGTTGGCAGGTACTGCATGCTTTCTTCCTTTGAGCCAAGTCTCTTAACTACGGACTCTTTAGACATAGGGATTGACGTTGCCAATGCCTTTATTTAGCAAGTGCGAGCCTAATAACCCTAGCCCTGTCACCTCGGGTGGTAAGTCAACGGGCACCATTGAGTCTCACAGTGCTGCCTGTGATGTGCGCTCCCCACCATCCAGGTGCAACCCTCTGGATGTTCGAGTGGTTCTTCCTTTTTCTGTGCCTAGGAGAGTGTTCCTGAGACACACTGTGGAGTCGTGCCAAGCCAGGAATACTGGTGGTAATACAGTGAAGCCGACAATGCCGAAACCCTCCAGTCTGAGGGATTTGAGGCTGTAAGGAGGAGAAGACAAAGCTGTGGCCGACACACACCTGAGGTGAGACTCCAGGCTGAGGAATGACATGCTCGTGAGATGCTGTCAGCTGGGAGACTGTGATGTGTCCGACATCAGGACTAGCTGACTGTCCCAGCGGCAGGCCCCCTAGCGGCAGAGATTGGGTGTGTGTGTGCCTGGACACATTTCCATGCAGCAAGAATAGTAACAAGACTAACTGTTAATAGGGTGAATGTAACAACTTCCCGGAGCCAGTGCTATTTCTGTGTATTTCACATATTTCTCCCCCTTTTTTCAGCATCGTCATCCTTTATTTAAGGTTTGGAGCACAAGTATTGCAAGATATTTTTGTAGCTGAACTGTCAACTCACTACCAGAATTATATCCTTTTCATGAGAAGACATCAGGCCTCAGGAACGCCTTCTAGATGGAGTGGTTAGCGTGTTAGGTCTCTCAGCCTCGAGAAGAGGCACGTCCCCTCCTGTGGCCTGTACTGCAGAGCACCCAGGGGCCCCCACACCTGTCTACAGAGAGGTGTGCTCACTGTCCCCATACACATACTCACACACACTCAGCCCCGAGACCTGTTGTTCCTCCACAGGCGGTAGCCCGGCCGCCCGGTCCGTGACCAGGTAGATTCAGGCCCAGGGACATAGTGTCTGTGGTCATTCTCGGCCTGTCTGACCAGTGCCCAGGGTTGTAGAAGTTAAGCCGGAGCCTGTCTGCAGGAAGGGCTCCTGACCCAGCGGGCCCTCCGTGTGTCTGCGTGGGCGCCTGTGGCCGGAGCCTGCACGGTACACTGTCGGGCACGTGGTAGGGTAAGTGTGTGTGTCCACTTGCCCTGTGAGCGAGGGCCTCCCAGGGAGGCTTGGGGGTTCCTCCTTTACATCTTGGGTTCTTTCCCTGGGGCCTCTTGCATCCTTAGAATTAATGCATGATTTTTCAAAGTTTCGTGAATGTCACACTAACCTTTTCTCCGATTCTCAAAGGGTTTTGTAATCCAGAAAATGGGTAGGAATGACTGGTTTGGGGTCTGTGTCCAGTTCTTCACCTCATTCTTGATTCACCCCTACGTGGGCAGCCTTCCCGTCCTTTGCTGGATCACGCTGGGTCCATCCCCCTTGAGAGGTCCCATGGGTAGCAGAGAGCAGTTAACCTGACTTGCAGGGAACAGTGAAAGGTTACTGCAGCCTCTGACCGTGGGCTTTCCCTGTGGTGTTCCAAGGCCTGGCTCTGGGGCCCCGAGGTCTGCGGCAGTCAGCAGTAGTAGGAAGGGCCGTGGTGGTGAGAAGGAGCCCACAGGCGGGAAGCAGAGATGCTGACCAGTGTTGGATGTGGAGTGTCCAGGACGGCTTGCTTTCCTTGACAGTCAGTGTCACCAGCTGAATTCTTATCTTTCTATGGCTTGCTGAACTTTTACCTCTACACCTTGGCGTTTGTGTACTCTCCATCGAAGACTGCCCTGTATGGTAAGCCGCCCCGGGGTCAGACAGCTTGGAAGTTCAGGACCCGCCTCCTGGCTTTCCCGTTGGTGCCAGGGCCGTGACTCTGTCTTCGTTCTCTCGCAGAGAGACACGGTCACGTTATTTATTTATTTATTTATTTTATTTTTTTTACAGAGAGTCAGAGAGAGATTGCTAGGGACAGACAGACAGGAATGGAGAGAGATGAGAAGTGTCAATCATTGGTTTTTCATTGCGACACCTTAGTTGTTCATTGATTGACTTCTCATATGTGCCCTGACCATGGAGCTACAGCAAACAGAGTAAGCCCTTGCTCAAGCCAGCGACCTTGGGTCCAAGCTGGCGAGCTTTGCTCAAACCAGATCAACCCGTGCTCATGGGGATCTCGAGGTCTCGAACCTGAGTCCTCCGCATCCCAGTCCGATGCTCCGTTCACTGCGCCACAGCCTGGTCAGACCCACTTTATTTTTTATTTTCCTTATTAAGTGAGAGGCAGGGAGGCAGAGAGACAGGCTCCTTTGTACACTCCGACTGGGAACCACCTGGCAAGCCCCCTACCAGGCCATGCTCTGCCCATTTGGGGCCACTGCTCTGTTACTCAGCAACCAAGCTATTTTAGTGCCTAAGGTGAGGCCATGGAGCCATCCTCAATGCCCAGGGCTACTTTGCTCGACTGTTCGAGTCATGACTGTAGAAGAAGAGGGGGGAGGGATGGAGAAGCAGATGGTCACTTCTGTGTGCCCTGACGGGGAATCGAATCTGGGGCTTCCATATGCCTGGCTGATGCTCGACTGCCGAGCCAGCCAGCCAGCCAGGGCCCTGACACAGTCACTTTAAATAGCGATCCTAAGTTTCAGAACACAGCATGTGTCATGACAGCTCAGGATGAAAAAACCGTGAGGGGGTCCCAGCACAGGCATGGCCGTCAGCCACATGACAGAGTGTTGAATACTAGTGCTGTGACCACGCAGAAGAATGTCAGAATGTCCAGCCCCCCCCCCCCCCCCCCCCCAGGAAGCAAGACCAGAAACAGAACAGCTCAGTCGCACAGGGAACGAACAGGATGGGAGCTTCCTGGGCCCCGGGCAGGGGTCTAGCATGTCAGGACCGCCCTCTGACTTTTACATCTGTGACTTCTCAAAGCACCTCGTGAGAAGTCTGACTTGATCCTCACGGGATAAAGGTGCAGCCCCTCCGGTTGAGGGATGGAGAAACACCTGCTGTGGCCCGAGGGATGGAGGGTGGGCCCAGGCCTGGCTTGGCTGCTTTCCTCCGAAGAGGCAGCTCCATGTGAGTGGCTCCCTGCAGGGGCGGCGCACTCCCGGGCACCTAGCGGGGACGCTGCCTGTGCAGGAGGTGGCACAGCAAGCTCAGGGCAGCATGACAGGTGTTGCGTTCCGGTCACACAGACAGTGGTGGCAGCTGGATCGGAATCCAGCTCTTTCCGACCGTCCTGCCAGGCTGATAACATGAAACACGCTCTTGTCGGTTTGCAGAGTCCCAGCTGAAGGACAACCCCGCGTTCTCCATGCTCAACGACTCTGACGACGATGTCATCTACGGGTAAGTCCCACCTCTGGAAGGCCCCCCCCCCCCCGGGCGGGCGTTCATCCTGGTTTCCCACCTTTACTGAGCAGGGGGCTAATCGTTCCAGAATGATTTCCAAGGTATTATAACATTTCTTTAGCTGGCAGTGTCTTGTGGTTTTGTTTCTGTGTGTTTCAGGCTTAGATTCAGTGGTATCCTTTTTGCTGAACAGGCCCAGCAAGTGACCACAGAGAGGCCAGTTTCGTCTGGGCGAATGGCCCTGGTGGTGGTGGGGGGGCCCTACAGCTGGCGTTAGAGGAGGGAGCTGTGAGCTGCGTGCCTGTGAGCGTGGCTGTCAGTGCGGGAGGCTGAGAGCCAGCCAGGCGGCCCCGTGTCAGCAGTCCCTTTTCTAACAGGAGTGACTATGAAGAAATGCCCCTGCAGAACGGCCAGGCCCTCCGGGCCCAGTACAAGGAAGGCTCCGACAGCGCCTGAGCTGGGTGGCCGGCACACCCAGTGGCCACTCCCACCTTCCCCGTACCTGCCCGTGCTCAGACTCTCTTATAAGCAGAGTTCCTGGTCCTTATTTGTTTACATATTTCTGAAAGGAAAACCAAAACCCAGGACAAATGTTAAGTAACATCTGGCCAACTTTATTGTTAGAGTGGCTGCGTTTATTTGGGAAGAAAGACCATGGTCAATCGCCAAATTCTTTTTCAAACATTTCAGATGAGAGATAGCTTGCTTTCAGTGGTGGGGAGGGAATTACTCTTGTTTATAGTAAAAAGAATTAGGTACTTATTTAAAAATAACTTCCTAACTCCCAGTTCGTGGACAGCCCTTCTGAATGAGGTCCACAGCACGGCACCGTTCCTTTCCTGCGCTGCCCAGGGCTTCCAGTGCTTTGACCCTTTCAACTCCCAGGGAAGCCTGTTTGTGTGGCTACCTCACCAGGGCGGTCCTCCGCCACTGAGGGGCCTGTGGCTCTGGATAACTGAGCACCTTAAGTGACCGTAACTCCTGTTGATGTGAAATGGGGAAGTGGTGGTGGCAGATTCCAGCCCCTTGCCCACCCACGCAGTAGTGTTGTGGAGCATGGAGGGGTCTGATAGGGTTTCTAAGGAAAGGGGAAGATAGGCTGCAGCTCTAGTGGGAAAGGTCTAGCTGCCATGTGGTGCTCCCGTGGTTGTGTGCACACGTGTGCACGTTACATACATGGATACATGTGTGTCCCTGTGGCCAGGTGGGGAGGAGAGTGTCCATTCAAGTACAGAAAGCAGGCATTTCTGCAGCTCTGCTGCAGTTGCCGCCCAGTAGGTTGGCTTTTTCAAAATGAAAGCTAAACAAACGATTGGTTTGTTACAGATTCTTGACTGCCAAAAAGGTTTTGCAGTTTCTTATTTGGAGACTGGATGAAAGAAAGTAAAGCATTTTAGATGGTTTGTGGAAGAACGTCTTTGGGTAGAAGGTACCTGCTGGGACTGTCATATGGCCACGGTCAGTGAGCCCCTGGATCGCCCTGGGGGAAGCGGTCTGGAGCTGCTGAATGTGGCATCACAGGGCCTGGGGCCTTCCCGTTCCTTCTGTCAGGCAGCTTAGAACTCTGTGCAGATGCTCCTTTGCTTTGGCTTTGACATGCTCAGTAGTGTCTCCACCTGTTAACATGGGATTCTGCAGACGTCCTGAGGGAGGCCCTCTTGGCAAGTACAGAGGTCTAGGACGATTGTTCTGTCCTGCAAACAGCACCTTCATCTCCTCCTGTGCATTAACTCTCAAATCCCAGCCTAGCCGAAAACTAGACTCCACTTAGGTAGTGCTGGGACCTTGCAGAGGTTCATGAGAGACTACTCACTACCACGCCACACTTTCTTTTTTAATTTAAATAGTAATGACAACATACCTTTAATATGGATTCCATTTGTTTATAAAACGCTGTAAATATGAGTGCTTGAATTGAGCAACTGTATTATCGCAAGGGTAATTCAAATTTGTTTTTTTATATTTGCAATGGTGTGATTACTTCTTTTGATTGTGTGCTCAGAGGTATTGGAAAATTTTGTTACCAAATTTCACAACCTCCGTTAAGACTAACTATAAATAATTTTATGTAAATTGACAAAAACTTCTACTGATTAATGTATTCTAGTATGCAATATAGTTTACATTTTAATCATTATAAAAATAATTGTCCATAATTAGGAATGCTGTTATTGGAAAATTTTGTTACCAAATTTCACAACCTCTGTTAAGACTAACTATAAATAATTTTATGTAAATTGACAAAAACTTCTACTGATTAATGTATTCTAGTATGCAATATAGTTTACGTTTTAATCATTATAAAAATAATTGTCCATAATTAGGAATGCTGTTATCAGTAAATGTAAAATGTTTGAGGGCTTTGGCCGTACAACGTAGAACTCTTTAAAACCTGTTTCTGTCCTACAGGATCATTATAAACTGATGATTTATATCTTCATATACTGATTCACATGCCATCAAGTCAAGGAAATGAACAATATGGGCATATTTATTTACTTTTTGTAACGAAGTTGGAAATAAGAAAAAATTACAAAAGTACGAAAGGGGAAAAAAGGTTCTTAAATCATGCATTTTTAATTTCTCTTCCTGGAGTATGATCTATATCAACGTAGTACCTAATCCATGTAAAATTTTGCTGAAAGTATACTTAGCATGTACTATATGTGCCGTTGGTGTTAGGTTAAAATGCTAAAGTCTGCCAGAAACTTTAGACAGTAGTAAATTTTTTTTTTCTTGGAGAGCATCAAAGTTTTGCAAACTGAAATTATAAAGTCAAAGGGCCAACTTTAGTTCTTTCATGGTAACAGCTTAAATAAGATCATCTTTGGGATGAGTGTGTAGACCGGTCCCATCTAGGGGAACCTGGAGGGCACTCACTGGGGTTTCCTTTTCCCTAGGGAGAGCGGCATTATCCGTGTGGGTAACTGGTCCGCTTGAGTTACTATTAAATCATCACTGCAGCAAAGGGATGCGGGTCTCTCTCTCAAGCCCCATTGGAAAGGCTAGAGAAGGGGACACATAAAATACATTCAAGATTTGTCAGGCCGCTCCTGGACCGACTGCAGTAGGGTTAGATCCATTGTGTACACCCAGCCCACTACATGGGAACATAATTAAGACAAATGTCACCAGCCTCAAATCTTTCATGAACTATTTAATAAAGGTATAGTCATGTTAAATAGGTTATAATGTGGTCAGTAGCTTACTTCCTGGACTTCCTTTCACAGAGAAAAACACAAATCTACGGAAGGGATGATTAAAAGGGATGTCTAGTGAAGACTGGACTTAAAACACTAAAGTATATTTATGTATTTTAAGGGTATTAGAAACCAGTTGCCTTAGAGATTAGACTTTTGAAAAAAATCTTTTCCCCGGGCCAAAGGGAAGTTGCTTCCGTCTGTGACATCTCGTCCTGTTCACCATAATTTTGTTTTAGATATACTGGTAACTCTCATGCCATACTATGAAACACAGGATCGTGTGCTACTGAAAACTGCCTTTTTACAAAGACTATAAATATCTGTAAATAAACCAAACTGAAGTTCAAGCTCCAAAGGAGAGAGCTGTGAATTAGACCCCGGAACTCTGTCCGTGAGCACAGGCAATCTAGCGTCAATGAACACTGTAATCAATCAAAAGGTAATAAATGTTTATTTATGGCAAACTTTGGGAATGGCTTCATTTTGATATTTGGATACTACCTTTTGGGTAAATGTTAATAAATTTTTAATATTTGATCTTTTTTATGTATACTGAATTTTTTTTGCTCTTTGCATATGGAGTTAAGTGAACTACTCACACATGAATGCGTCAGGGACGAGAGAGAGCTTTTCCTTTCGGCAGGCGAGTGGAGGTGCCGGTGCCGTTATCACCACGTTCCTGTGACTGGAGGAGTGCGATGAGGCCCCAAGGCCTGCATTTGAGGCCCACCTCCTCACTCACTCGGATATCCTCCAGACACTTTCTGATTCATAAATGATGGTGTGATTGTTACAGGCACAAAGTGAATGATTGGGAAGGCATTCTACAAACCCTGAAAGACTACAGCATTTTTCTGTGGGTGTGACTGTTCCTGTACATAGAGAACACAGGAGCTGCAGACCCAGGCCCGTGTGCGCTTTAGCACCCCCTGGCTAGCGGAGTCAGCTCGCCTGCTTCCCACCGCCCAGGCTCCCTAGGAGGGGACTTGAGGATGAAGGGTGTGATTCCCCGGGCAGACAGAAGTCTAACCAGAACACAGCTAAGCTGCCCGGACCCTGGTCTCATGGGGGATGTTAGCAAATCCTAGGACTGGAGAGGGCCAAAGACAAATCGCAGCTTTGTTTTTTCACTTTTTACGGTTTTAGAGGTGCTGAGGCCGCTAAATATGAAGAATTCATCTGTGATACTATTTAGACTCTGAAGAAAAACACAAACTTTAAATTGGAATAATTTATTCTAACTTTTAAAAGTACAAAGTGTGAAAACTTAGCGTGAATGAGTAGAGAAAGTTTCACACTAGCAGATTTGAGCTTTTAGCACCTTTGAGCAGAAATCGAGTTAAGACAAGTGGCGGCCCAGGCTTCTACTGCCTATGCTGAACAACTCCTCTGACGAGGTGTGCCGACTGCAGAACAGTGCGGTCGTTTGGTGTTTTCTCTCCATTTTGAGAGTGCTACAAAAACAAAGAACGGGGAAGGTGCTCACTGAATTCACGGCTGGTGGTTAGCAGATGGAGGAGAGAGGGTGACAGAGGAGAAGAGCGCGGGTGACGACGAGGTCAGATGGACAGCCCGAAGGTGGTGATGATGCAGTACATGGTCTTGTTCTCCCACCGCACGGTGCAGCTCCCTGCGGGGCAGACGGGCAGTGGTCAGGAGAACGGCACCACCGGTCCCCAGTTCTCACCACAGGGCCGACACGCTCGAGTCTCCACCTCTGTGGAAAGCCTCTCTCTACAAAATGCTTTAAAAGGTGACTAACACGCATGCACCCCCAGACATGCGACAGCCCAGCACACAGGTCATAAAACACTGCTCTGGACAACCTAGATCTCAGAACAGTGCAAGAAGACACTGCAAACCCCTCAGGAAAATACCCAGACACCCTTGCGCCCAGTGAATGAGAACCATACCGTCAGTAGAGTTGTCCCAGAAGCAAGAACTCGCCGAGTGCAATCCTGCTCCGTTCTTCTGCATAATTACGCAGGTCACTTCAATGAAAACAGCTTTTATTAGCAAAATCTCCATGGCAACACAAATTCCCTTCTGCCACTTTTAGCATGTGCATGTTGATTTCATGGCTGAGGCTCATGATAAAAGTTCTAAGGGTAGATCGCCTCGTCCTACGACTTGGACAGCTCATGCACGTCCCTTTCCTTCCCTGGGCTCGTTCTACAGGCACCTGCCGTGAGATCCCGCAGCTGTCCCAGCGGCCACACAGGCCAGTTTAAGGCAGTACGACCTAAAGTAAAATCATGTGCACATCACAAGGGACACCTGTACCAGGAACTTGGAGGACGGGCTAACACCCGTCCCTCTAACACTAACACCATCCCTCTCTTCTGACACCAGACCCTCCTCTGGTCAGTTCCCAGAACCAGCACCCACATATACAAGAAGCCCAGTCCCATTACCAATGTATTTAAATGGTTTTCCCAGCTTGCTGAGTTGGCTCAGAGTTTTTTCCACTACGTCGTTGGTCCACTGGTTGACCTTGCTGTGCTGGTAGGCGCTGCCTCCGATGACACTTTCCACGGCCTGGAAGACAAAGCACAGAGGACGCCGTCAAGTAGGACACAGCCCCCAGACACCTTCGGGTGAGTAGGGAGCCCATCACCTTCAGAACAGCTGAGTCTGAATAAAGTGTAAGTTTATTTGTATTCATGAGTACTCCTTTGCATATATATTTTGTTAAATAACATCTTATTTAGGTTTTATACTTGTTTTTTAAGAATTCCTAATTATATAGTGTCTGTTAACATTTTGACTTAATTTGACTGTTGCTATTAGCACCTGGAGAATAGCAACAATTTTCCTACAACAGAAAATACTTTCCTTTGTCAATTCCTTTCTTAAAAGTATACTAGGTATAGGAATCTGTATCAGTTGTTTGTATGACTGACAGTATACAAACTTATCCAAATTCTCATGTGTTTATAAATCCTTTAGTCAGCATTTTCTGGGAATTTTCTGACCACATAAGGACATTTTTCAGATAAATGAAAAACAGCCTTATGTATCTTAAAATTTAAGTTGATGATGAATTCTTTCTTTCTTAGGAAACTCCCTGTCTTCTCTGTGTGCTGTTGGGGAGGGTGCATGCCGTAAGGGGTATTGAGAGTACGCAGGGTCCCTCGCCCCGACTCTGGCTCCAGTCTATGGTCAGGATATTCCCATTTTATGATTTTCTGGGCCTTCTGTGCTGATGCCAGTGCTCCGGCTTCTAATCTGTGTTCTTCTCCACTCCTCTTTTAACTTCTGCGCTAGAAACCAGAACGCGGAGTTTTATGACAATAGTGGCCTAAAACAGAAGTATTCGGTGCCTTTTGAGTTCTATGCTGGGGCACGCAGAGCAAGCCAGTGCCAGGGTCTGAGTTGTGCGCTTTTGGCGACGGGTCTGCTCCTTGGCATAAGCCCAGTGAGCCTGCTTTTGAGGAAGGAGGCACCGGCAGTCACACCCCAATTCCAGCCTACAGAACCCCTACTGCTCCCGGGACCACGAGCCATCACATGAAACCCAAGTCACCTGGCCCCTGCTGCCTCCACCCACAGCCCACTGCCCGTTCTACCACAGCTCCTGTGTTCCCTGCCAGGTCCTTCCCCTCCGCAGCTCAGGGCACAACATGGGGCCAGGGGCCAGGGCCCAGGAGCCCTGGTTTAAAGGGGCCAGGTTATTACTAGATCTGGGCTCCGTCCAAGAACCTTTGCTCAAGCTACAGCTCGAACTCTGGGGACCCTCCACACACACTTTGGGAGTCACTGTTTTTCAGGGAAGGAGAAAAACCTGCCTCCCATTTTGGACCCACCCAATAGTTCAAATAGCTTGAGTAGCCATTTCCTCAGCAGAGGAAAGCTGGCGAGGCTGGTGCTCACGGGAAAGTCACACCAGAGTGCTCCACACTTCCAGCGACACTGGCAAGGTCGGCCTCAGCTACACTGCTGCCTGGGAACCCAGTCACAGCCACTGCAGAAAACTGGGGCCAAAGGCTACTTCCTCACCAATGCCCCTTCCACAGGTCTGCTGTGACTCGCCCACCTTCCTGCGCCCCACACCCTTTCCATGGGAAACACTATTAGAGGAAGATGAATGTATAAATATATATATGGTAGAACGCACTTTGTTGTTTTTTTTCTTTATTTATTTTCGTTTTCTTCTGAAGCTGGAAACAGGGAGAGACAGTCAGACAGACTCCCGCATGCGCCCGACCGGGATCCACCCGGCATGCCCACCAGGGGCGACGCTCTGCCACCAGGGGGCAATGCTCTGCCCCTCCCGGGGCGTCGCTCTGCGGCGACCAGAGCCACTCTAGCGCCCGGGGCAGAGGCCAAGGAGCCATCCCCAGCGCCCGGGCCATCTTTGCTCCAATGGAGCCTCGGCTGCGGGAGGGGAAGAGAGACAGAGAGGAAGGAGGGGGTGGGGGTGGAGAAGCAAATGGGCGCCTCTCCTATGTGCCCTGGCCGGGAATCGAACCCGGGTCCCCCGCGTGCCAGGCCGACGCTCTAGCGCTGAGCCCACCGGCCAGGGTCGTCACTTTGTTTTTGACGTTCACGGAACTAGGCTGTGGCTCTTGACCACTCTGGCAGCAGCCAGTCATCTGCATTAGGATCAATTCCACATCAAACGTGCCTCAAACGGGGCTGTTCCTCTCAGACCATCTGCTGGCTTTCTTTGAGCCAGTGGCTGCCCTGCCTGTTCCCCTCACTCCTGCAGGCCCCCTCCACGCGCCCCCGCTGGGCCGTGTGGCCCCTCTTCGCTGAGTTCGTGCTGTCCCAACTCTGGAGTCCAGCTCTGAACCCACCACCTACCGTGCAGTGACCGCACGGGGAGTGCAAGGTCACTTGTCCGACGTGGCTATCTGAGCAGCGCCTGCCCTTTCTGCCCCTACAAGTAAACTCCGTGACGGTCAGTCCTCTGCGTGCCCCCTTGATTTGTCTTTTTATTTACTGGCTGATTTTTTAGAGAGGGGAAGGGAGAGCAGGAGTCAGAGACATCGAGCTGCTCCTGTATGTGCCCTGACCGGCATCGAACCGGCAACCTCTGCGCTTCAGGACAGTGCTCTACCCAACCAGCTATCCAGCTCGGGCGACGGATTTTCTTTATTCAATGAAGACTAGCTGTCGATTTTTTGTCTCCCATTCTCATTACCAAGGGAAACAACCTGGTCAATGAGAAAGTGGGCAGTATAGGAATGTAAGAAAAATAAAACAAGCCTCAACTGAACCAACAGGAGGCCTTAAGGAACTGGCAGCTGGCTCAGTTTTTACATCCACTCTTTCTTCACTAAACACTGGAAACAGTTACTTGTATACCACCAGTCTTTCATGCTATAGTTATAGACTCAAGCCTTAGTAATATTCAACACTAATGCTTGTATATAAAAGTTCCTGTCTGATTTTAAATATATTTTACCCAATAAACACTCCAACCATACATACACGTAGTTTCTACAATATGGGAGTAAGTCTTATCTAGATATTCAATGAAGTAAAAACTGTTATTTGAAATGCCAAAACACCGGCTCCGCTGAAACAATTCCAAGACAGTGTTTAAAACACATTCTTTCACTCATACAAGCCATTAATCAAGTATTTAAAAAGTAGGCATTTCTCCTCTTACCTCTTTTACAATGCTGCTCACTTCATCAACAATAAAAGTCGCCTGAAAGGAAAAAAATGAGCTAAGTTTGATTTAAAAGATTCATACCCTCTGTAGCATTGATAAAAGCAAATTTTGGTAAGAAGCATACTTTAGAAATGAAGACCTTAGAAAGGATCTAACGGAACTGTTCATTTTACTGAGGAAAACACGACAGAGAGACTCAGAAACACTAAGTGGCTCTGAGCATCACAGAGCTGGGAGTAGCAGTCGGGAGACTACAATTCATGTATTCATAATATCAAAGGTTGTTTTACTTTGGCTGTGATCATGCCATGATCCAAACGACTGACTTGAAACTAGAATTTAATAATCTCTCCATCCATTTCAGCTAGGATCACTGACAAAAAACAAAGTTAATGAGTTACTGACTTGTATAAATTAACTGACTTTCCCTGATATAAACCGATAAGGAGGCTTGAAACTTAAGATGTTCGGGGTTGTTTTTCTTTCTCAGCGCTGTCCTACTTTGGGGACTAGACGACCAGCTGCTAGCACAGCCGTGAGGTCAGAATGGGCAAGGTGGGCTGCCCATCGGTTGCCTTCGAAACAGTAACAATGTCAAACCTTACCAAATTTACCTACAGTTTTTATTTTTGACAGGCTGCATAGTGCATAGGACTCAATTTATTTGAATCTCAACAAAATCTTTAGCAAGAAGAAAATGGGCAACCATTCTTCCAAAGTAGGAGCAGCCATCAGCTGTGTTCCCTGAATGCTGCTTTTTAGCCTGAAAGCAGCCCACTTTAACAGCACTCAGCTACAACGAGTGTCTTCTGCTCGGCAAAGAACGGTAGGCTGTCCCCTGCTTCTTCACAGAGGCAAGTAGAGCCTCTGTCCCCACAAACCGGGGCTGTCTTTCCGCCTTCTCCGACTCAGTCAGCGACGGGGCCGGGTGGGAGGGCGCATGGCACTGCAGCGCAAGGTGGGGAGAGGCAGACAAAGGCAGGTCCTCCTATCCTGCGCTTCTGCATTTTGCAGACAGCCCGAGCATCCGATCCGCAAACGAAGGGACCTGAGAGATGGGACTGCACGGGCGTGTCACGCGTGCCTGTTACTCTGGAGTCCCACGTTAAATACGGTCCCAGCCAGGGACCTTGTCTCCCACCCCTGGACGAGCAGCAGGTCCTGCAGCACTGAGTACGAGGGGCTCGGGGCTCCGGGCTCGGGGCCCCGCTCCAGGGCGCGGGGGTGTGGAGGGACGGGGCGCGCCGCGCCAGCAGTGCCTTTGTCGCCCCGCCCCCCCGTACGTTGATTGACAACACCCGGGGCAGGCTGGCCGGGGTCCCCGCAACCGCTCGCCCCCCCGCACGCTGATTCACAACACCCGGGGCAGGCCAGGCCGGGCCGGGGTCACCGCAACCGCTCGCCGCCCCCCCCCCACGCTGATTCACAACACCCGGGGCAGGCTGGCCGGGGTCCCCGCAACCGCTCGCCCCCCCGCACGCTGATTCACAACACCCGGGGCAGGCCAGGCCGGGCCGGGGTCACCGCAACCGCTCGCCGCCCCCCCCCCACGCTGATTCACAACACCCGGGGCAGGCTGGCCGGGGTCCCCGCAACCGCTCGCCCCCCCGCACGCTGATTCACAACACCCGGGGCAGGCCAGGCCGGGCCGGGGTCACCGCAACCGCTCGCCGCCCCCCCCCCCACGCTGATTCACAACACCCGGGGCAGGCTGGCCGGGGTCCCCGCAACCGCTCGCCCCCCCCGCACGCTGATTCACAACACCCGGGGCGGCCGGGCCGGGGTCACCGCAACCGCTCGGCAGGGGGCCGGAGTCGCCAGCTTGCGCGGGGGACGACCCCTCCCGGCGTCCTGATGCCACCCGGGTACTCACACACACACCCACTTGGCTGCCGCCGCCCACCTGGCCCGGCGACCCCGGCCTCCACCCTTCCAGTCGCCGCCCCGGCGGTTACCTCTTCGGAATCCTGAGAGTCTCCCATCTTCCCTCCAACGCGTCGCACCGCCTCGCCTCGCGGAGAGGAGCGCAGTGCGCAGGCGCACTTAGGCCCCGCCCCGCCTACCTGGCCACGCGCTCTTTGGTCCCGCCCTCCCCACTCGAGGGCCGGACCCTCCCCGCAGTGCCTCTGACGCGCGGGGACACGAGATTGTCGTCTCCTCTCGTCCTCCGCGAGTGGTGCTTTCCGCGGGAGCCCCTCTGTGTAGCCTGCCCGCGGACTAGACCGCAGCAAGTAAAACAAATGCACGAAGCCAGTTCGGGAGGGGAGAGTCGTCCTGGCCTCTTCAGAGTCTAGCCTGTTCTGTAACGTCTGGGTTAATCTGCATATCCAGATGGGCTTGGGCTCCTGGTAACAAATGGTAATGTGACTTCTGACCTTGATGGGCAGCGTGAGATACTGATTCCAGCCCCTCGGGGCTCCAAGGTTAGGAACCTTTAGTTCTGATGGAAACTTTCCTTCCTTTGGAGAGGCAAGTTTTCCATATAATTTATTTTTATTTTGAGCACCATTTAAAAAAACATTTTTGGATGAAAAATCTGGTAAAATGCTACGCACTTTCTGGCTGCCTTTATCCGTAATGACATACACTTGACGTGTGTACAGCAGTCCTTATGCAAATCAGCACTTGCACAGGGCTCTGATTCTCCAAGAAGGGCTGGGATGTAGTCACCTGCTTGCATGGACTCCGAGGTTAAGATCTTGGACTTTGCAGACTGCTTTTCTGGTTTCACCACACCCCTGAAGTCAAGCTGTAACTTCTTAACTCTCAGAGGCCCAGCTGCTGAAACCCACATCCCATCCCCCACCCGGGGAGAGCTGACCACGAGACCTGGGAGTAGGTGGGATTAAGCTGCAGAGTCCACATTCAGCCCATCAGCAACCTTTGTTGTTTGTATGGTATCGACTCTCATTTTCATGCAGGCGGAATCTGTTTTATTCACTGTCACTTCCATTGTGCCTGGCACGTAGTAGGTAGAGACACAATGAAATTGTATTGAATGGATGCACGCTCTCCCCACAGGTGTTAGTGCTGCCCATACCCAAGAGCAGAGAGCTGGGGAGAGGAGGAAGGTACAATTGCCTGCCTCCTTTTAGGAAACTGGGGTGGGGAGAAGAGGGCAGAGCTGGGAAGGACACAAGCTGCTGGACACCTGGCCTGAACAAGGAGACCTGCTGGTGGGACTGGGTGCTTTCCAACACCTGGTTTCTGCTTCTCGAATTCTGAACATGATTTACTTTTTGAGTTTTGTTCTCTTCCCATTATCTGGCTTCGTCTCACCTGTTCCAGTATTTGTCTTGTGCCTCATGGTCTACATGTGATTCTAATTCTGACGTGTCTTTGTTTTGTCTTCCTGACACCCCAGCTGCCCCTGAGATCCCTGTTAGGTGTTCTCCTTTCCCTTGAGCCCACCTTCCCGGTTCCGGGCCCTCAGTGGCACCACGCTTCTGAAAAGGGGCCCTTTCATTCTCTTCCAGGTTTCTCCTCCGCTGAGGACACGGAGGAGCTGCATGTCTCAGAATGATGTGCAAAGTGAGAGTGAGCAGGCAGACGATGTTTGGAACGTATTTTAAGAATTGTGCCACAGCCTTTTAGGAACTTCTTGGTCCCAATAAGCGTCCTGAATGACGGGGGGATGGTTTGTCAGCAATGCAGAGCCCTAGCGATGTCATAACGGACAATCACCGCATGTATAGAAATCAACAGAAAACATGTAGATGTGAATTCTAAAAGACTTACATGACTTTAGCTTTTATGTATTGGGTACCACTCTCCAATTATAACCATCCAAGGACATTCGTTAAATGCTCATGGAATACAGCATATTGTGTCTGTCCCAGAAGTGGGTAAGTCGGTCTGTTTATATTGTGAACTCTTTATTTACTTTTTCTTCTTCTTAGTTTACTATTTTAAACAAACTTACATTAAGCACTGGCTTTGTGCCAGCCTGAAGTGGCGCTGAGGCTACAAAGTTGACTAAGAGATGTCTCCATGGAAAGTTTTTTAAAACTACTTTTCTGTAAGTAGGATTTGAATTCTCTGGGCTCAGTGATGTTGTAGCTCTTGGGAAAATGCAGCAATATGGCATTGTATTGTGGGTGTCCACTCTGGGGGGGCTGAGGAATTTCAAATCACTGGGACTAGCTGCCATTACCAGCTCCCCCGACTGCCCAGGAGTGGATGTCCAACACACTCATAGCTAGCTGCTCGTGAACCTCTGGGACCCAGCCACATTTTAGAGTAATGGTTAGTTTCTACACAGTCAATCAGCGGAGTAATCTTGGGTTTGCCTTTCAATCTGGGAGTCAGCCATAGGTTGGCAGGTACTGCGTGCTTTCTTCCTTTGAGCCAAGTCTCTTAACTACGGACTCTTTAGACATAGGGATTGACGTTGCCAATGCCTTTATTTAGCAAGTGCGAGCCTAATAACCCTAGCCCTGTCACCTCGGGTGATAAGTCAACGGGCACCGTTGAGTCTCACAGTGCTGCCTGTGATGTGCGCCCCCCACCATCCAGGTGCAACCCTCTGGATGTTTGAGCGGTTCTTCCTTTTCCTGTGCCTAGGAGAGTGTTCCTGAGACACACTGTGGAGTCGTGCCAAGCCAGGAATACTGGTGGTAATACAGTGAAGCCGACAATGCCGAAACCCTCCAGTCTGAGGGATTTGAGGCTGTAAGGAGGAGAAGACAAAGCTGTGGCCGACACACACCTGAGGTGAGACTCCAGGCTGAGGAATGACATGCTAGTGAGATGCTGTCAGCTGGGAAAGGCCGGCACAATGGGACCGAAATACCGTGGTACCGGCTGGGAATGGCTGATGCTCTGAGCCCCTCAGGACCCTCCTCCCCCCAGGCCTGGCTGCCCTGCGCGTCCCTCGGACCCCAGCCCCGAGAGAACAGCTAAGGGATAGTGCATGTCATAGCAGGAGCCTCCGCTGGCATGTCTTCTCACGACCGGTGGTTGAAGTTTAACCACCAGAAACTCAGAATGAGACATTCTGTTTGTGGAGACAGGGCCTTTAGAGAGGTGTTAAGTTAAAATAAGGCTGTTAGGGTGAGTCCTTGTGCAATCTGGCTGTGTCCTTATAGGAAAAGGGGACTCCGGCAGAGAGACACACAGAGTGAGAAGCACCTGAAGACACAGAGACAACTGTTAGCTGGCCAATCGGGTGGCCCAGGGAGCCAGCCCGCCCACACTTACCTCTGGTCTTCGGAATGCTGAGAAAACCCATTTCTGCCCTTCGGCTCTCTGGTCTACGGTATTGGTTACAGCAGCCTTAGCAAAGTAATAATTTTTGTGGGCAGTCTGTATGCCTAGAAAGTGGTCTGGGAGGCTGGCCACATTCGTGGTAACTGGTTGTCTCTCGGTGGTGGGAGTATAGTGTTTAATGCCATCTGTGCAGATTTTGTTCTGATTTTTTAAAACAATGAGCATGTAATCAGAAAAAGGTATTGTCTAATCAGAAAAAAAATCTGTTTTTATGTTGGTATAAAATTATATTAAAAATGTATGTGGAAGCCCTGGCCAGTTGGCTTAGCGGTAGAGTGTCAGCCTGGCGTGCAGAAGTCCTGGGTTTGATTCCCGGCCAGGGCACACAGGAGAAGCGCCCATTTGCTTCTCCACCCCTCCCTCTCTCCTTCCTCTCTGTCTCTCTCTTCCCCTCCCGCAGCCGAGGCTCCATTGGAGCAAAGATGGCCCGGGTGCTGGGGCTGGCTCCTTGGCCTCTGCCCCAGGCGCTAGAGTGGCTCTGGTCGCAGCAGAGCGACGCCCCGGAGGGGCAGAGCATCGCCCCCTGGTGGGCAGAACGTTGCCCCTGGTGGGCGTGCCGGGTGGATCCCGGTCGGGCGCATGCGGGAGTCTGTCTGACTGTCTCTCCCGTTTCCAGCTTCAGAAAAATACAAAAAAAAAAAAAAAAAAAATGTATGTGGAAAATGAAAAATAATTCATTAGCCATGAAATATCTGTCCTTTTGTGAATGGAACTGATGGACTTGAAGTGTGGGCGTTGACACAGGCCCTGGGGAAGGACTGCAGACAGAAAGGGTTCCCTTCGCGGCACGTGGGCGGTTCTCGAAGGTGCTGAGGCGCTCACGACCCTCCTGGGTTGTCACAGAGCCAGGCAGGTCTCTCATGTGGGCTTCCCCTCAGGTCTCTCAGGTCGGCTCCCCTCCCAGGTCTCTCAGGTCGGCTCCCCTCCCAGGTCTCTCAGGTCGGCTCCCCCTCAGGTCTCTCAGGTCGGCTCCCCTCCCAGGTCTCTCATGTCAGCTCCCCCTCAGGTCTCTCAGGTCGGCTCCCCTCCCAGGTCTCTCAGGTCGGCTCCCCCCCGATGGTCTCTTAGGTCAGCTCCCTCCCCAGGTCTCTCATGTCAGCTCCCTCCCCAGGTCTCTCAGGTCAGCTCCCCTCCCAGGTCTCTCAGGTGGGCTCCCCCCCAGGTCTCTCATGTCAGCTCCCCCCCAGGTCTCTCAGGTGGGCTCCCCCCCAGGTCTCTCAGGTCGGCTCCCCCCCGATGGTCTCTTAGGTCAGCTCCCCCCCAGGTCTCTCATGTCAGCTCCCCCCCAGGTCTCTCAGGTCAGCTCCCCTCCCAGGTCTCTCAGGTGGGCTCCCCCCCAGGTCTCTCAGGTCGGCTACCCCCAGGTCTCTCAGGTGGGCTCCCCCCCAGGTCTCTCAGGTCAGCTCCCCCCCAGGTCTCTCATGTCAGCTCCCCCCCAGGTCTCTCAGGTGGGCTCCCCCCCAGGTCTCTCAGGTCGGCTCCCCCCCGATGGTCTCTTAGGTCAGCTCCCCCCCAGGTCTCTCATGTCAGCTCCCCCCCAGGTCTCTCAGGTCAGCTCCCCTCCCAGGTCTCTCAGGTGGGCTCCCCCCCAGGTCTCTCAGGTCGGCTACCCCCAGGTCTCTCAGGTGGGCTCCCCCCCCAGGTCTCTCAGGTCAGCTCCCCCCCAGGTCTATCAGGTCAGCTCCCCTGCCAGTGGTGACTCAGGTTAGCTCCCCCCCCAGGTCTCTCAGGTCAGCTCCCCCCCAGGTCTCTCAAGTGGGCTCCCTCCCCAGGTCTCTCAGGTCAGCTCCCCCCCAGGTCTATCAGCTCAGCCCCCGCCAATGATCTCTTAGGTCAGCACCCCCCCTCAGGTCTCTCAGGTCAGCTCCCCCCCGATGGTCTCTCAGGTCAGCTCCCCCCCGATGGTCTCTCAAGTGGGCTCCCTCCCCAGGTCTCTCAGGTCGGCTACCCCCAGGTCTATCAGGTGGGCTCCCCCCCCAGGTCTCTCAGGTCAGCTCCCCCCCAGGTCTATCAGCTCAGCCCCCGCCAATGATCTCTTAGGTCAGCTCCCCCCCTCAGGTCTCTCAGGTCAGCTCCCCCCCGATGGTCTCTCAGGTCAGCTCCCCCCCAGGTCTCTCAGGTCAGCTCCCCTCCCAGGTCTCTCAGGTGGGCTCCCCCCCGGGTCTCTCAAGTTGTCTCCCCCCCAGGTCTCTCAGGTCAGCTCCCCCCCCAGGTCTCTCAGGTCAGCTCCCCTTTCAGGTCTCTCAGGTGGGCTCCCCCCCAGGTCTCTCAGGTCAGCTCCCCCCCAGGTCTATCAGCTCAGCCCTCCCAATGATCTCTTAGGTCAGCTCCCCCCCTCAGGTCTCTCAGGTCAGCTCCCCCCCGATGGTCTCTCAGGTCAGCTCCCCCCCAGGTCTCTCAGGTCAGCCCCCCCATGGTCTCTCAGGTCAGCTCCCCCCCCAGGTCTCTCAGGTCAGCTCCCTTCCCTGATAATCTCTTAGGTCAGCTCCCCCCTCAGGTCTCTCAGGTCAGCACCCCCCTCGATGGTCTCTCAGGTCAGCTCCTCCTCCCCCGATGGTCTCTTAGGTCAGCCCCCCCGATGGTCTCATAGGTCAGCCCCCCCCGATGGTCTCTTAGGTCAGCCCCCCCTCCGATGGTCTCTTAGGTCAGCCCCCCCCCGATGGTCTCATAGGTCACCTCCCCCCCCCGATGGTCTCTTAGGTCAGCTCCCCCCTGCTGATTGTCATCCTATCTCTGTAGGATTTCTTATGTATCACCCAGATCTGTTTTCCTACCTTGGGCTTGGACATCCCTGGCTTTTGAAGCCTTTGATTAACATGAAGGGTGATCCTGCCTGTTTAGAGCCACCCCTCTAGCAAATGCCACCAGAAAGCCACAGAGTGCCTGTTTGGGGCATACATGGCGCCTTGTGTCAGATACTGAGAGAAGTTCTGGGGCAGCTTGCTGGCCAGGCCGGGGCCAGCGTAACTGGGCAGAGGGCTTTGGGCAGAATCCCTCATCACCTGGCCACGAGTACACATCTGGGTCCCCCTGCCACTCTGAAATGAGGAGACCCAGTTCTTAATTCTAAAGGACAAAGACAGGGGCTCTGGGGGAACTGGGCACTCTCACCAGCATAGTCACACTAGCGCTTCTCACAGCCTCTGCCTTGGATGGGTAGAGTCCTGACTTCCTTAGGTCAGCTCCCCCCCTCAGGTCTCTCTGGTCAGCTCCCCCCCCAATGATCTCTTAGGTCAGCACCCCTCGCTGGTGGTCTCTCAGGTCAGCTCCCCCTCCCCCGATGGTCTCTTAGGTCAGCCCCCCCCCCCATAGTTTCTTAGGTCAGCTCCCCCGCCACAAAGACTGCAGGTGGCTCCCTGTCGGGGTGACAGGCCAATAGGAGAGAGAGAGAAAAACCCAGTCTGCTCCCTTTGTCGTTACAGCGATTGCAGAAGTGGGCCAGGGGTGGGGGAGTGGGGGGAGGGTCTGCTCGGTGGTGTCTCAGCTTACATCCCCCTGCGCAGGTGTGTTTGTGGAAATGTCGGGTTTGTCTTAACTGTTCACTTTTTCATGCAGGTGCGCATTATTTTGAATCATCCAAAGTAGAGGCTAAAGACTGTAAATCATTTTTGTTTGTTTCCAAAAATACCCATTTGGGTCTTTTCTTTCTAAGAATTATTCTTGGCTGGCATCTGAAGTTTTCTGGGCTTCTGACAAGCTTCTTAGAGATGATCTGTTCACATCATCTGTTGCTGAAATGTGTCACTTCGTGGGTCACTTGGTGGGAGAGTGAGTCTTGCTCGCTTTAAAGACACAGTTCTTCCTTGTGCATTTGCAGAAGTGTGCAGAAATGATCGTGGCTCACCTTGGCTACTTGAATTACACTCAGTATGCAGTGATTGTAGGATTCGAACACCTAAAGCTGCCCATCAAGGAGGTGATCTTCACAGTGAGTATCGCAGCTGACCTTGTTTTCATGGCTTATTTGTTTAGCTCCCGTTCTGCTGAGTGAGGGAAATAACAGCATCGAAGTCAGGTTACTTTGGATAGTGGGAAACGTGGACAGTTTTAAAAAGTTATAGGAAAACTACAGTTTCTTTTTTTAAATAATATTTTTGTTTTTCAGTTACATCTGATGTACAATATTATAGTAGTTTTAGGCATACAACCCAGTGATTAGACATTTATATTACTTATACAGTGCTTACCCTGGTAACTCTTACACATCTGGCACTGTACATAGTTATTACTGTTATTGACCATATTCCCTGCGCTGTACTTTACTTCCTTGTGACTACTTAGTCATTACCAATTCGTGATTCTTAATCCCCTCACCCTTTCACCCCTCGCCCCACCCCACTCCCCTCGGGCAGCCGTTAAATTCTCTTTATCTGAATGTGCTTCTGTTCTGCTTGTTTGCTTCTTTTGGTTTTTAGATTCCACACCTGAGTGAAATCATCTGGCATTTGTCTGTGATTTATTTCACTCAGCACAGTGCCCTCTAGGTCCATCTGTGTTGTTGCAGATGACAAAATTTCATTCTTTTTTATAGCTGAGTCCTATTTCACTGTATCTGCACCACGTCTTCTTTATTCACTCATCTGTTGATCGACACGTAGGATGCTTCCCTATGTTGGCCATTGGAAACAGTGCTGCTATGCACATACGGATGTCTACGTCTTTTCTATGTAGTGTTGTGGGTTTCTCCAGGTACATACCCAGAAACAGAGTTGTTGGGTCCTTTTTGTCTCATTATATAGCCTTTGTTCTAAAGACTATTTTATTTGACATAAGTATTACTACCCAAGCTTTTTTTTTTCCTTTTTTTTCTTTTTACATTTTCATGAAATATCTTTTTCCATCCCTTTTCTTCCAGTCTGTGTGTCTTTCAGTCTGAAGTGAGTTTCTTGTAGGCAGCATATGTAAGGCTCTTTTTTTGTTATCCATTTAACCATCATATATCTTTTGATTGAAGCATTTTGTCCATTTATATTTAAAGTAATTATTGATATAGTTATTGCCAATTATTATTCATAATTTTTATCTTTTTTTTCTTCTAGTTCTTTTTTTTTTTTTTTTTTTTTTTTTTTTGCTATAGAGACAGAGAAAGGGACAAATAGGGACAGACATACAGGAAGGGAGATGAGAAGCATCAAGTCATCATTGCGTCACCTTGGTTGTTCCTTGATTGCTTTCTCATATGTGCCTTGACCAGGGGGCTACAGCAGAGTGAGTGACCCCTTGCTCAAAGCCAGCGATCTTTGGGTTCAAGCCAGCAACCAGGGGGTCATGTCTATGATCCCAAGCTCACGCTGGAGACCCCGCGCTCAAGCCGGATGAATCCATGCTCAGGTTTGATGAGTCCACGCTCAAGCCAGTAACCTCAGGGTTTCAAACCTGGGTCCTCTGCATCCCAGTCCAATGCTCTATCCACTGCGCCACCACCTGGTCAGACTCTTTCTAGTTCTTAAGACTTTTTACATTTCTTGTAATACTGGTTTGGTAGTAATGAACTCCTTTAGCTTTTTCTTGTCTATGAAGCCCCTTACCTGTCCTTCGATTCTAAATGATAGCTTTGCTGGGTCGAATTGTCTTAGTTATACTCTTTGCTTTTCACCAACTTGGAATATTTCATGCCAGTCCCTTCTGGCCTGCAAAGTATCTGTTACGAAGTCAGCTCACAGTCTTATGGGAGCTGCCTTGTAGGTAACTGTGTTTCTCTTGCTGCTTTGAAGATTCTCTCTTCTCCTTCAACCTTTGGCATTTTAATTATGATGTCTCTTGGTGGGACCTCTTGGGTTTGCCTTGTCTGGGACTCTGCTTCCTGGGCTTGTGTCTCTTTCCTTCACCAGGTTAGGGAAGTTTTCTGTCATTTATTCAATTAGGTTCTCAGTTTCTTGCTCTCTCTTCTTCCTTCCGGTAACCCCCCCCCCCCCCATGTGAATGTTGGTATGCCTAAAGTTGTCCCAGAGGCTTCTTATACTGTCACTTTTTTGGATTAATTTTGCTGTTCTGATTGGGTGTTTTCTGCTTCCTTATGTTCTAAGTTGCTGATTTGATCCTCTGCTTCATCTGCTCTACTGTTGATTCTCTGTAATGTAGTCCTTAGTTCAGTTACTGTACTCATTTCTGACTGGGCTTTTTAAAATTAATGTGTTCTGTTTCCGTTTTTGTTTCATATATCTTTGTTGATGTTTTGAGATTGAGCATCTTTATTTTATCTTTTTTGGGGGAGGGGACAGAGACAGAGAGACAAATAGGGAGAGAGATGATAAGTATCAATTCTTTGTTGCGGCACCTTAGTTATTCATTGATTGCTTTCTCATACACACCCTGACTGGGGGGCTAAAACAGATCGAGTGACCCCTTGCTCAAGCCAGCAACCTTGGGCTCAAGCTGGTGAGCCTTGCTCAAACCAGATGAGCCTACGCTCAAGCCAGCAACCTTGAGGTTTCGAACCTGGGTCCTACGCATCCCAGTTCAATGCTCTATCCATTGCGCCACCGCCTGGCCAGGCTGAGCATCTTTTTAACCTGTGAAAACCATTGTATTTTAAGGATTTGGAACCAAGAGTAGCTTAAAGAAACAACATGAAATTGGAAAATCTTTGTAGTGTTCTGAGATTTAGAATGAGAGAGTAGAGCAGTGTGCTTCCAGGTGAAGGGTGGTTAAGAGGTCACCAGGTGAACCTTCCTAGGAAGGCAGGGCTCCCTTCTCCAGCCCCATGAGTGGGCCCTGCCAGAACCCCTGGGAGCCACGGCATTGCTCTGACGTGGCAGTTCTATTAGACCTTCCTTCTCGTGTCCCCTGAAGGCAACCTCCTTATTTCTTCCACTCACTGGGACTCAGTATAACCAGCACAGTGACTGGGAATACAGATTTCAGATTGGACAGGCGAGCTGGGGTCACACCCTGGCACCGCCCTTTATAGTTGGACATTGGTAAGCCACCACTTCCTTATCTGTACAATGGCTACCTCGTAAAGCTGTGACTGCTCTGATGGGTTCCTTCTTTAAAATAATGCTTCATTATTGAACTCACAGAACCTGAGATCGTTCCCTTTAAAGTGGACCCTTCAGTGGTTTCCGGTGCACTCACTGAGCCGCGCGCCTTCCCTGCTGCCTGATGCTGAGCGGAGTGTCTTCCCACCCCGCTGCGTGTCTGTCAGTGGTCGTTCCCACTCCTCCCCCGGCCCCCGCAGTCCCTGCTCCTCTGTCTGTCCCTGTGGGCTTGCTTGCTCAGGACATCTCCGGTGAATGTCGTCAGTGTGTGGTCTTCTGTGAACGACTCTTTTCACTAAGTGTAACATTGTCAGAGTTCACCTGTGCTGTTGTGGGTGTCTGTACCGCATTGCTCTGTTGGCCGAAAAACATTTCACGCCGGGTGTGTCTCGTATGTTTTGTGTGTCCCGCCATCAGTTAGTGGCATCTGGGCTGTTTCCCTTTTTGGCTGTTAGGAATAATTCCTGTAAATATTGTAATAAACTGCCCAGAAGGATGTCTCTGGGTGGTGGGCTTAATGTTTATTTTTTTCTCTTTCCTTTTTATAATGAGCTCTTATTATCTGTACAATCAGAGGAGAGAATTATTTTTTTAAAAAGGCTCCTAAGGCAAAACTTGAAGGGGAAGCCCAGGATACACTCTGGCCATTCACTCTAAAAAGCTCAGTTACTGGAAAGCTACCTTAGAATCATGGATAACATTGTATCTGCAGCTTGTACAGCCCCGTTCAGCAATTAGAGAACCTCACGCAATGCCTGTCTGACTCTGATGAAGTTCTCCTTGAGGACAGCACGCGTCCCGCCCGGTGGGAACCGTGACCTGACCCTCCAGACGGAGCTCCTCTTGCTCGTTTGTCAGGACCCCGTTAGTGAAGGAATGGAGCTGTGGGCCCGTCACACGGCCCGTGCGGTGTCAGCTGCTGACATTTCAGAAGTGAGTTTTATGCTGAATTGGAGTAACTACTATCATTCTGGCATAGGTTTCAGGTGTAGTTATTTACCCTCTTTATTTATATTCTTACCATTCAAAAAACTAAAAATTTTTTCTGTTGAATCTGGTTTTTGTATTATAAGCTGCCTTTATTCCTTTTGGAAGTAAACAACGTATAAGCAATAAAATGCATCTTAAAAGTATGTTGTGACACTAGTAAACACATGCCAGAATGGCTGAGTGACAATGACGAGACAAGGCCTGAGCTGGCAGGGGTGCAGGTGTCAAATCTCCTGCCTTGCTGGGGCGAGTGAGACTAGCCACCTGGGAGCACGGGCGCGGACCGGCCACCTGGGAGCACGGGCGCGGACCAGCCACCTGGGAGCACGGGCGCGGACTGGCCATAAGACATGCATTACCCATCCGTCTCGGCGGCACAGTCCTCAGTCGCTGCAGACCGTCACTGCTCAGCACACTAGGAGCACACAGACTGGTTTGTCCCTGAAACAGAGTACTACACAGCAGCCAAACGAGTGAGTGCAGTGACATGCAGCATTGCGGGTGACTTTCATGAGCATCCTGTCGAATGAAACAACCCAAAAAGCAATACTAGTACAGAGTGGATGATTCCATTCATATAGATGACAGAGGCAGGCAAAACGAATCTGTGTGGTTAAATCAGAATTGTGTTCCTCTTGGCAGGCGAGTGACTCAAAAGGGCTGTGTTTTCTGATCAGAAATGTTGACACTGGTAGGCCCTGGCTGGTTGGCTCAGAGGTAGAGCATCGGCCTGGCATGCAGAAGTCCCGGGTTCAATTCCCGGCCAGGGCACACAGGAGAAGCGCCCATCTGCTTCTCCACCCCTCCCTCTCTCCTTCCTCTCTGTCTCTCTCTTCCCCTCCCGCAGCCAAGGCTCCATTGGAGCAAAGATGGCCCGGGCGCTGGGGATGGCTCCTTGGCCTCTGCCCCAGGCGCTAGAGTGGCTCTGGTCACAACAGAGCGACGCCCCGGAGGGGCAGAGCATCGCCCCCTGGTGGGCAGAGCGGCGCCCCTGGTGGGCGTGCCGGGTGGATCCAGGTCGGGCGCATGCGGGAGTCTGTCCGACTGTCTCTCCCCGTTTCCAGCTTCAGAAAAATACAAAAAAAAAAAAAAAGAAATATTGATACTGGTGTGTTCAGTTTGTGACAGTTTACTGAGCTGTACGTATAGGAGATGTGTACCGTTTTTGGTAAGTGTACTATCTTTCAGTGAAAACTTAACAAAATACGTACCGCACTGTAAGAACCAGAGCTCATCAGGAGAGTGTCTGTTCCTTTTCTTGGCGTTATTTTGGAAACTTTTGGCATCTGGAGTTTTGAGTTCTGAGTTCTCAGAGTCTAGGGTCCGTTCCCACAGTGCGTCGTGGTGCCCTGGGCTCTTCCGCAAGAGACCAGGGCCAAGGTTCACCTTCCTCTGGGCTCAGCAGTTGTTTCACTTGCCAGTTCTTCCTCCTCGAGGAAGGTCAAGTTCCGAATGAAAATGACCCTAGTTGTCTCTGTACCCTGTGGGGGGGATCCTCACCGGGCAAGCCCACCGCGGCCGGCCGATGCTTTGTTTTCAGCACAGCGCGTCTGCCCTGTAGCTCAGTCTGGATGGCTGACACCCCCTTCCTGTCTCCGCCTGCGTGTAGGCATCGAGGTTTGTCTGGCCTTGTTGTAGCCACCTCCCCTGAACTTGAGAAGCTTTATTTCTCTCCTTTTGTCTTGAACCGCAGTTCTGTGATCATTTGGTTCATTCTGCCTGTTTTATCGACTCTTAGTTTTCTGAATGCGTCCTGCCCACCTCCATTGCCACTTGCAAGTCAAGACCACCCTCCAGGTCTTGCAGGTACTTAGGAGATACTGTTTGTCTTTTGTGTTTTTTTAAAAGTTTGTTTTGTCTGGCCTGTGGTGGCGCAGTGGGTAAACCTTCAACCTGGAATTTCGAGGTTGCCGGTTTGAAACCCTGGGCTTGCCTGGTCAAGGCATGTGCCACAAACAAGCAGTGAACAACTAACATGAAGCAAGTATGAGTTAATACTTCTCATTCCATGCTCCCTTCTCTCTCTCTTCTCTCTGTAAAATCAATAAATAAAGTATTTAAAAAATACAACTGATTTAAAAAAAAAAAAGTTTGTTTCATTGGCCACACTCTGCATATGCAATGGAATGTAGACTTTAGGCCATGCAGGTTGCTTCTACTCTATTTTCTGTCATTTTGTCCTAAATCTTGTGAGAATCTGCTTTGCACACATCACATCAGTTCCTGTGTCCTCACAGCTACGCTGGCCACTTACCCCTCTGGCTAAGTGCTCTTCTTCAGGTGGGTTCTTGAGTGACTCTAGCAGCTGTTCACAGCTTGTTTCCTCCGCTCTCTTCCTGAGCCACGACCTTCCACTGCGGGGTGAGATGGAAACACCCGTGTTCCCTAGTCCTTCAGCTTCCTGTCCAGTGGACACTCTGGGCTCCCTGTGATTGGGAAGACTGGCTTGATGAGCACCGACTGACTGCTGGGACCACACTCTACAATGTTCTCATGGGACAGATTACAAACGCACGTGCTGGGCTTTCCCCCCAAATGGTTCTGTGTCGTATCATTCACTTTGGTGTTCAGGCCTTGCAGCTGAGCATGGGAACGGCTCCTGGGCGTTGCTGACCACTGCACAGGCGGCCGGGAGCAGCACGGGTCTCCCGGGTGTGTGCGTCCGCCAACCCTTCTCGCCCGGGCTCCTGAGCCTTCCCTGTCGGAGGACTCTGAGCGTGTCATAAGATCTCTGTTCTCTGCCAAAACATTAGCTCCTGGAGGCATTTTTACCGATTACTTTTTTTTAAGTTTAATCGTTACATGTCCGCACAAGATTCAACGTCATATTTGCCCGTGTATAGTCAGAGTAGGTGCTCAGCAAATGTTGAACAGAGGAACTGGACCAGAACCTGGAGATTTTAATGAGGGTGAAGTGACCCAGGTCATAAAATCAAGGCTCATTCCAAATGTCAGTTCACAGTATGACACGGTGAGCCCAGTCTCTGAAAGGACAAAGACAGCTTTGTGGAACGCAAAGGATCTTGACACAGAAGCCAAGAAGGGATCAGTAAGCTCGTAAGATGTTCAAGTAAAGTCTAAAGCCTGCATGTTTGCTGGGGTTTTACTCTATTTCCTTTTACTTATTTTACTTTTTAGTTTCAAATATACATTTTGGTGCTTAAAAATAACTTCAAAAACCACGCCCCCTAGTTCCATAGAATTAGGTCCATACAGTGGCCTCTGTCCTGACTGTGTGGCTGGTGCAGGCGTGGCCAGCTGTTTGGTAGACTCTCTGTGGAACTTTCTCCTGCCGGCCCTGAAGGTCCCAGACCCGGGCAACCAGAAGGCTGCTCACTCAAGGGAAGAGCCTGTTCAGACTGAGCTGTGCACATAGTCTGGCCTCGGAGGAACACAGAGGTGGTTCATCTCCACGGCTAACGAGGCGGCGTCCCAGAGGGCAGTGGTGTGAGGAGGTGGGTCCCTGGGTCGGAAGGGACAGGGACGGAACAGCAGGAGGACGGGAAGCCCGGGCTGGGTGCCAGACAGGCGCAGGGGGCCCGCTCTGCGTCAGACACTGGTGCGTGCTCTGGGCCCACACTGCCTTCCCCGTCCCAACTCCGCATCTGTCTCCCCTCCCTTCAACTAACTCCTTGTAGAACTAAACCGCGGATTTCAGGTTGAGCTTCCTTTATTGAATGAAGCGTTGTTTTCTCGTGCTAATTTTTAAATTGAGTTGATTTGTACTGCTCTGAGAGAACCTTAAGACAATCTCTCCCACTCTGTCAGGGGAACTCATGGTTGTTTTCTTTCTTACAAGTTATAGTCCTTTAATCCATTGCAGGTAAAAATACATACCTTCTTCACTGTTACTTTAAATACATTTTGTGAGTTTTTTCCTGATGGCAACATTTCTTTTTTCTCTTCTTGATTATGCCTTAGAATGTATTTTTTCAGTTGTTATGCATTATACCTTTTCTAATTATGTTCACACCAACCCTCATCAATGCTCATAGTGACTCCCATGATCATTTTGTAAATGACACCATTGCACAGTTAAACACTTAGCAACAACTATAGTTGTTTATGTTTTCTATTTATAATAGCAGCTATTGTTTCTTGAACTTTTCCTCTTTGCCAGGCTCTCTGCTAAACTTTTATATGCATCACCTTATTTAAGTGTTGTAATAATTTACAGAGTAGGTAATAGTATCCCCATTCTGTGGAGGAGAAAACTGATGTTCAGGGAGAGTAAGTCAGTTGCTCAACTAGGAAACAGGAGAGCTGGAATTTGAACCTGAGTCTCCGACTTCACAATCATGTGCCCTGAGTCTTCGTCCTTCACTTCCCGGTGGACATCAACTGGCAACTGTTGGTTTTTGTTTGGTAGCTTTATTGAGGTATAATTGACATACAGTGAAGTCCACTTATTTAAGATACAAAATTTGATCCATTTTGATACATGTATGTGCCTGGGAAACCATCACCATAATAAGATAGCAAGCATCTCCATCCCCTAAAAGTGTTTCATCCCTCGGCCACCACTGATCTGTTTTTATTAGAGATTCTTTTTTTTTTTTTTAGAATTTTACACAAATAGAGTTATAATGTGCTTGAATTCTTTCTCTCAACATAATCATTTTGAGATCGATGGGTGATGTTGGACATATGAATAGTTTATTCCTTTTGTCTTTGAGTGATATTGCACCGTGTGGATACAGCAATAATGCTTTATGCCATCAGCTGTTTCCAGTTCAGGGATGCTGAAAACAAAGCTTCTGTGAACATCTGTACACAAATCTTTGGACACGTGCTTCCATTTCTCTTGGGTGAATACAAGGAATGGAATGGCTGGGTCACCTGTTAGGAGTGTGTTTAGCTGTCAAAGAAACGGACAGACTGTTCCAAAGTGGCTGCATTGTGTTCCATTGCCAACGGCAGTGCAGGAGCGTTCCAGGTGCTTCACAGTCTTGTCAACACCCGATGGTCCGTTTTTAGTTTTGGCCGTTTCTGATGGGTGTATAGTGGTGCTACATTGTGGTTTTCACAATGTTTTGAAACTGTTGTCTTTTGGCTTGCATTTTTCTGGCAAGATACCTGCTATCCTTCTCTTTGTTCTTTGTAATAATGCCCCTCCCCTCCCCTTTGCTTCCACTTTTAAGATTTTCCCTTGTACTTTCTTAAACAATTTGATTATGGTATTCCTTGGCGTACTTTTTCTCTTAGTTCTTATACTTAGGGTTCATTGAGCTTCTTGGATTTGTGAGTTTACAGTATTCATCACATTTAGAAACATTTTGGCCGTTTTTCTTTTCAAATATTTTTTCAATCCTTCTCCCCCCCACCCCCCGCCCCAGAAAGTCAGGGTCACCAGTTACACATGTGTTGGGCGACCTGGCGTGGCCTCTCAGCGTGCTGCTGCTCTGCGACGTTCTGGCTCGTTCCTCTGCTGTGTGCTCACGGTCCCGGTCTCGGTGCGTCTGCTGGGCTGCCCGGCGGGCAGCCTTTCCAGGTCTCCGCTTCCCGTGCCCGGCCTTCCCTCTGCTTCCCGGGGTCCCTGCGTCAGTTCTGCCGTCAGTGACTTCTCGGGCAGTTTTGATTGACTTGTTTTTTCCTCATTATGGTTCATATCCTCTTCTTTTCTGCATGTGTGGTATTTTGACTCCGTGCCAGACACTGTTGACTATTAGAGCTTGTATTCTTATACATATTGGTGAGCTTTGCTCAGGGCTGTTGTCAGGTTACTCGGACGTGGTCTGATCTTTTCAGGCCTTGCTTTTCCACTTCACGAGGCGGGGCCAGAGCAGCATGAGCCTAAGACTAATGCTGACTTTCTCCCACGGAGGGAACGGAGGGAACGGCCTGGGAGCGCGGCCCCTGCCCCTGTGGCCGTGGTCCTCCCTGCGGGGGCCAGGCGCTGCTGTGGGCCTGTGGGAGCGCCAACCAGCCCTCTGGGGTCTTCCCGGCCTTGGGTGGTTTGCTCACACTTGTGCGCTGACTGGCGCCCAGGTGAGGCGGGTGGGGACCACGCTGGCAGGTGTCCACACTCTCTCTGCTGCTGTCTTCTCCGTGCTCTGTCCTGGGAGTCACAGCTGCTGAGTTTCTTCCTGGATCGCAGCTGTGTGTTCACGGCTCAGGGGCCCATGGGCTCAGCTTGGGTCCCCCCACCCTAGCACAGCAGAGGGTGCACCTCCCCGTCAGCCAGGGATGATCATCTTTCATTGCCTCATGTCCAGTGTCTTAAATTGTGTGTGTGTGTGTGTGTGTGTGTGTGTGTTTTAATGTTTCAGGCAAGTAATTTTAATCTAGTGTCTGTCACTCTGTCCTGAAGTGGGTTTTTAAGACAGCTCAGATGATTTTAGTTCAGTGCACTTAGCGATGGGGCTCACTGGCCCAGTGCGGGGCAGTGTTCTGGGCTCTGCTGGTGACTCTGGCCTGTGGCTGGGGCTGGGAGGGCCGCCTTCCGCCCGCTGTCAGCACGTGGTGCTCTGTCCTCGGCTCCGGGTGGTGAAACGGCTCAGTCAGCATGCGGACCGACAACCGATTCCACTGTACTTTTCAGGTGGATATGTTTACCTTTCACTTCATCTTTTTTTAGAACATCCTACCTACTCACAGTTTACATCTTTTTAAAAATCTGTTTCTTTTCATAGAAAGTCTGGCAATCTCTAATAAAGCGATTGACAGTGTAGATTTTCTTATAAGATTTAAAAGCCCAGTGCCCTTATTATGATTATAGACTAATTTAGCTGCCAGATGCATCATTAGTATAATGCCATTGGAAACTATTCAGATACAGAGAACATTTTGACTGTTGCCGGATGGGAGGGGGGGAACTGGGTGAGGAAGGTGAAGGGATTAAGAGGTACAAACCGGAGGTCGCAGAACAGTGCCGGGCTGTGCGGTACAGCACAGGGTGCCCAGGCGATAGTGTTCGGAACACTGTGTATGGTGCCCGGTGGGTACTAGACTCGTCAGGATGAGCACTTAGTAAGTTATATAATCTCTAACCACTGCGGTGTGCAACTGCAACTAATATAATATTGTATGTCAACTGTAGTTGAAAAATGAAAAATGATTAGGAAAAAACTTTTCAGCTCTAGGTAATTAATATTTTCAAAGTCTGTGTTCTTTAATATAAAAATAAAATGTACCAAGTGTTAAAATTTTAGGACATATAAGAAAGTTATAAGAAAGGAGAACATTTTAAATTATCTGCAGTCTTGTATCTATAGATTACTATTATTAATAATCTGGTATACTGTACTTTTTTTTTTTGCTTTTTATTTTAGTTTTAGTTTTCAGTTACAGTTGACACTGAGTATTATTTAGTGTTAGTTTCAAGTGTACAGCGTGTGGGTTAGACAAATGTACTTACAAGTGGTCTCCCCTCCCCTGCCCACCTGGCTTCATGCAGAGTTATTACGGTATTCTTGACCATTCCCTATGCCGTGGTGTACTTCTTATAGATGCCTTTTTTGGTTTTCTCAAATGGTTTCCCCTCTTTCCGTTTCAGTGGAAGACTTACAACCCTGCATTTTCCCAGTTGGAGATTTGGTTTCGGTTCGTGTTCGTGGTGCTCACCTTCCTTGTCACTGTGAGTACCGTTCACCTGACAGACACGCCAGGTTCCTGACAGGGCAGCGTCGGTCTCTGATCCACACAGTGCGCCCCGCAGGGTAGCGTGATCAGAGCTCTGAGGCACCCCATCTGGCGGCCGGCCTGGTGTTACCGAATATTCCGCGTGTCTGCCGGATGCCGCAGTGCGCATGGCCACATGGTGACGTTAGCAAGGACTTCTGTGTCATGTGAGAGTAATCTCAGACCACCGACTTGCAGGTAAACTCGTCAGTGTGCAGTGACAGTGCCCTGACCCCAAGTGTCAGGGAGGCCGCCCTGTTTGAGCGCCCTTTGCACGCGGAGGAGGCTCATTCCTGGGCTCTCGCATTTGGAGAATTGTACGGCACCGTTCCGTCTGGGCTTTTTGGGAGTGAGGCCGAGATATGCGGCTTTGGGATCTGCGCTCAGTGTCCATAGGCGCATCGTGATTGGGGAAGTGCTTACCCCTCCCTGCTGCCCAGCAGCCCCTACAGCAGCCCCATCCGTGGAGATGGGGTTTATGAGCTGGAGGAGGGGGAAGCGTGCCTCACGCATGGGGTGGCTGACCCCCATCTGAAGGGTGGCATTCCGCCCGCACCCGCTGCCTGGCCCGTGCTGACGCAGAGGGCATGCCATTTAGGAGATGTGTCCACTCCCGTTGCCACCTGAGGAATGCTTAGTGCTTTGCAGACTAGCCATAAATAGAAGGGCACAGCTCAAGGGGACATGAGAGAGGTGCCAGGCGATGGTGGCCTGGGTCCTGCTGCACGGAGGGCAGGACACAGCCACTGGAACACGCAGAGAGCTGGGGCTAGGGCCAGACCCAGGGCTTCCCTCGTGAACTGACCACAGGATGATGGAGAACCGCCCTCTGTGGCTGGTCAGCCAGCAGTCCTTGCTGTCTCTGGAAGCGCTCCTGGTGCCTGGGATTCTGCTCCCGCAGTCGGGCCCGGAGCACGGGCACCAAGGGCCCCGCGCTCTTACACAGGGAGACGGCCTAACACGTAGACTAGCGGAAACGGCCATCTGCTCAGGAAGTCCACATTGCTGAGAAATGATTGGCTTGTATCATGTTAAAGAAAAGATAAAGCAAAAACTAACCCCAATCCCCCCAAATCCCAAATTATATAATGTTTTAAAGCAGTTTAAAGAAACATCTCCCATAAGCCACCACACCTTCTTCGAGGTTTTTTAAAAAGAAACGTATCCTCTGATCCTGGCTGTAGGACTTGTTCCCCTGTCTTCTCCTCTGGGAGTCCTGTGCCGTCTGGCAGCATTGTCCTGCTGGGATCCTGCTGGGACTGTGTGGCCTGTGCCCTGGGGAGTTCTCCGTGTGGCTCTGGTCCCCTCCTGGCCCCTGACCTGGCCCCTTTGCAGCAGTTTACCATCTCGTCTCAGTTGGCACTGCAAGGGGTTAATGCGGTGTTCTTCGCGTGTCTGGCGAGAGCCGCCTGGCACCCGGCCAGGTGAGCCTGCAGTGACTGCCCGCTCTGCTTTGCAGTGTCTGTTTGCGCATTCCCTCCGCAAGTTCTCCATGCGGGACTGGGGCATCGAGCACAAGTGGATGGCCATTCTTTTGCCTCTGCTACTGCTCTACAACGGTAGGTGCCATTTCTATTGTGGGCTGTCCCCTGTAGGAGTGAAAGCTGGGAGGCACCCGAAAGGTGGGCTGGCCCTGCCTCCAGAAGTGCCAGGGCCCCTGGAGGAGCAGGTAGAGCACCCCCCAGCGTGGGAGGGGTGTGCTGTACCGGGATCGGAGGACGCCCCGAGCATTCACAAACGAGAGACTGCTCTGCAGGCAGAAACTTGGAAGGCCGCAGACACAGCCTCCTGGGAACTTGGCTGAAGGCCGCGAGCGTGCCGTCTGTTCCTCATCCCGGGCTCCGGAGCTGCAGCCTCAGGGTTCCCGGCCTGCAGAGGCGCGGGTGGCGGGAGCAGACGGCATTCTGTAACCACCACTGGGCCATCTGTTCACTGGCTTTTAGGTGTTTTGAAAAACAAAACAGCCTTCAGTGCACCGGCTTCACCAGGCCCTCTGGCTCTGCTTTCCAGATCCGTTCTTCCTACTCTCCTTCCTGGTGAACAGCTGGGCCCTGGGCATGCTGGACGACCTCTTCCAGTCCGTGTTCCTGTGCGCCCTGCTGCTCTTCTGGCTGTGTGTGTACCACGGGATCCGGGTGCAGGTGAGTGCCAGCCCTTGGCACCGCACCACCGAGGGAGCGGAACCCTGTCCCTCTCGGCCCGTCTCCGCCGGTCGGCCTGGGGTGAGCTTGTCCCGGAGAGCCTGTCTTCATTCACCTCGTAGTTGAGAGAAGACTGCATGCCATGCGGAAATGATGTCAGGGTCTGTGGTCCAGCTGGACTGTTAGGGGCTAGTGGTTTGCTAGAATTACTAACCTCGATTTCTTACTCTTTTTGCTTCGTAGGGAGAAAGGAAGTGTTTGACTTTCTATTTGCCTAAATTCCTCGTTGTTGGACTGTTGTGGTTGGCTTCTGTGACCCTAGGAATATGGCAGACGTGAGTACTTTATCATGTGTGAGACTTGTCCTGGAAAGCATTTAGCGCTGTGGACAGATCTGAAGGCTGTGTGTTGTGTGCTCATCAGAGAAGCTCTGTCACCGAGTTTCACGACTGGGCAGTGTGACTTGAACTGAGGTGTCATCTCTGCCAGAATGGCATGTGGGGATACACACGATCCTCCTAACCTGCGGTGGAAAACGGAAAGGCCGTGTCGTCTCGGAGGCCTCCTGCAGGAAGGTGAAGACGCCTTCGTTTATCTGTAGCAGTGACGGTCAGTCGCTCCTGGCCTGCCACTGGCCACCAGACGCTTGTGCTGCTCCTTTGTCGTGCGTCCATAAACTTCCCGTCCGTGCACCACCCTCTGGGGCTTACCTTTTCCACATCCCTGGGCTCCTGTAAAATAGTACCGCCGCAGCAGCCTGGACTTTCTGTGGGAACTAGCTCCCTGTTAGGGGCCTGATTTCTGTACCTGGCCCATGAACTTCGTGGCCCAGTAATGACAGGACTGAGCTCACACCTTCCCTACTCCTCTCCCCGCCTACTGTCCTCTCAGCCACCCGGTCTCACTTAGCAGCAAGAGTCACGGAAATTTATATTTCCTTTTACTGCTTTTTCTGTGTCCTCATCTGTTTGCTAGTGCCCACATATGTCACTGACAGGTGCTTGGGAAACAGCACTGAAAATTGCAAGAGTAACAGTTAGAAGGGTTTTCATAATGAAAATACTTCGCTTCCCAATATTGACTGTGGACAGTTACATTCATAGCTTCGTATGTGTCGTCAGTATGAAGTTTAGGTCTTCTAAATTTAGGATTACTTTTTACAAGTCCTTTACTATTGGTTAGCAAGTAGTTTATGTTAATAAGTTTTTAAAAATCCAAGTGAAAGTATAAGGTAAAAAGCAAACTAGTTTTTAATCTGTGTTTTTTTAAATAATGTATTTTTAGAATTAATGAATTACACGATCCAATGTACCAGTATCGAGTCGACACGGGAAATTTTCAGGTAAGAACTGTTCATGACCAGTGAGGGTTGTTTTTTCAATGCTGTTTTTAAAAATGACTGAATTTTGTAACAAACAGTGCTGTTGACAAGAATTTGCTAACTGGCTATTTGGGAAGGAGTATAGAAAGTTCACATGGACACCTTAGAACAACGTGTTTGAATTGTATGAAAACTAAATTTTTAAAAAATACATTGTTACTCCCAGATCTTGGCTTATGGTTGAAGCACCAGGGCCAGAAGGTATGTTAGACGTTGGGAACATTGTAGCATTAAGAACACATTTTTGCTCATTTAATTCTGTAAAGTAGCAGGAGGTTTCCAGCAAGTGGACAGCATGGCCAGGCTGCTGCCCCGTGAGGTGCTGCACCATCTCTCTCCTGCAGTCCCTGTCCTTTTTTTTTATTTTATTTTTATTTTATTTTATTTTTCTGAAGCTGGAAACAGGGAGAGACAGTCAGACAGAATCCCGCATGCGCCCGACCGGGATCCACCCGGCACGCCCACCAGGGACAAAGCTCTGCCCACCAGGGGGCGATGCTCTGCCCCTCCGGGGCATCGCTCTGCCGCGACCAGAGCCACTCCAGCGCCTGGGGCAGAGGCCAAGGAGCCATCCCCAGCGCCTGGGCCATCCTTGCTCCAATGGAGCCTTGGCTGCGGGAGGGGAAGAGAGAGACAGAGAGGAAGGAGGGGGGGGGTGGAGAAGCAAATGGGCGCTTCTCCTATGTGTCCTGGCCGGGAATCGAACCCGGGTCCCCCGCACGCCAGGCCGACGCTCTACCACTGAGCCAACCAGCCAGGGCTGCCTTGATTCTTGACTGGCATCCGCTAGGGTTGCCGGCACCTTTCCAGTCGATGACTTACCCGTTGGAGGAGTTGTGAAGGTCAGTGAATGTATGTATGCCTTACGGACAACATTCCATGACCTTTGCCCTCAAATAACGTCTGACCCTGTGAGGGAGAAAAGGCACAGAAAACAGGCCAGGACCACCGAGTGTGCAGTGCCCAGCCAGAGCATCCCGTGGACAGAGGGCCCAAGTGACTGCCATCTTTGTGTTTTGTCCTTTTTCTTTGTCTCTTCACCTTAGAATGCTTCAGTAAGTTTTAAGGGGGGCAGGGAAGAGCAGCTTGAGCCGGAGAGGAGGGGGAGGCCTTCAGGGCCGGGGAAGAGACACTGGTCCAGGACGCGTGGACGGCCGGGGCGGGTCAGTCCGCCCGCGCCTGGCAGGGAGGCCCAGGCAGGCGGGCGCGTAGGGCCGTGCTGCAGAAGGAATCGCGCGCCCTAGGAAGGCAGAGGCCACGTCACGTGAGGGGCAGGGCCCCAGAGGGGGCTTCTCTAGTTGGGAACGGGGACACTGAAGGAAGAGAGAGGATGGACTGCTGTGACACGTTCCTAAGGCAGGCCCTGCAGGCCTTGGTGACAGATACTCTGAGGCTACTGGTTGGGTGTAACCCTAGACGTAGATAAAATGATACAGATTCACACTCCTCGGCTGTTTCCAGGGCTTCTGTCTGGTACGGTCCCCTCATTGTCCGTGTGAGGAAACGGGGCAGGGACGAAGGTGCTTGTCCTGGGTCCCCGGCCACCAGGGCTCCCCAGACGCTTGAGTTGGGAGCCATCCTGGTTGGGCAGTCCCCACTTAGGCCTCTCGTTTTCATCTGTACGATGGGGCGACAGTGGAATGTCCGCTAAGGAGTACCTGGGAAGGCATCTGTCCCCACGGCCACCGGCCGTCCCCCTCAGGCGGTGGGGAAGCATCCGCTCGGGCTCAGGAGTCGTTGCAGCCCCTGGGAAGAACAGCGTGGCCTGGTGTGTCCCCGGAGGAAACACGGAAGGAGACTTCTGGGAGCTGAAGGACGCTCGAGACCCACAGCTGGTGTGGTGAAGCCCTCTGGTCTTCCAGGCAGGAAGAGGCAGCCCAGACAGAGTCACAGGCTCTGCCCAGGCAGAGCAGCTGCCCGGCCCCGTGGCTGTGGCCGGCAGGCCCGTGACGTGGAGGGGTGCTGGCTCGGAGAAGAGGGCACGGATGGGGCGGCTGGGAGCTCGAACAGCAGAGGGTGTGCCACGCGCCATGCGGAGCTGGTCCTGTGGCGTGCCACAGCCCCTAACCTCAGGACAAAGTGTTCTTGTCTTTTCTGCAACAGAGTTACAGACCCACCATCCTCTAATCTAGAGCAGTGACTTTAGTCCCCTCATTTTACAGATCAGAAAACCGAGCTCCAGAAAGTTGAGACCTGCCTGAGGAATTCTCAGGATCAGGTTGTGGAGTCTGTCTCTGACATGTGCCACGACCTTCATGGGGGGGCGGGGCGGGGAGCTGGGCCCACCCGGGTGCCCCGCAGGGGGAGCGAGCAGGAGCCACTGCCGTGTCCTGTCACCCACAGCACTCCCGGCCCTCCGTGGGCTGGGCTTCCCGTCTGCAGGGGAAGGAGCTCGGACTCTTCCCAGCCCATGAGCGGGCGCCCTCACTGGGCGGCCACCTGCACTGGCAGAGAGGGTGCAGGCTGAGCCTGGACAAGGACAGTTCGCGGTGGGAGCGCATTCTCATCCTGTTTTGTGGGCACCTTCAGGCTCTCCGCCGCTTTTCAAAATGCTTGCCTTTCCCCTTTGCGGTGTGGCGTGGGAAGGTGAGGCCACCTTGAGGCCCCATTCCTACTCAGGTGCCCATGTGGCTCTATTGCAGGGAATGAAGGTCTTCTTCATGGTGGTGGCGGCTGCCTACGTTCTGTACCTGCTGTTCCTGGTCGTGCGGGCCTGTTCTGAGCTCCGGCACATGCCTTATGTGGGTAAGCGCCACATCACAAATGCCCGGTGTCAGGTGGGTCAGGCTCAATTCACACGTGGGAGGAGCGGCTGCAGGCCACCAGGCTAGTGGCCTGACCTGGAAGGGGGGACCCAAGGACTTGCCCCTCTCCCACAGGCCAGGACCAGCACTGTCGGTCCCTGGGGAGCCACAACGGGATAACTCTGAGCCATATGGACAGAACCTCGGGCCAGCGCAGGAGGGAGGCCTGTGGGCAGGAAGCCAGCTGGGCCCTGGGTACCAGTGTGGCCATTGGGCCTGCCTGGATCCTTCCAGCGTCACACCTTGTGGAAGGGCTGGCTGGGTGCTTTTCTTAGTCCTTGAGTCAGGAAACATCACACGATGTCGTGGGGTCCTCTCCCTCAGTCTGTCTCAACAAACCACAATGGCATGGCCTCGCTGGGTCCCTACCCTCTGGCTTCTGGGGACGTGGGAGCATTTCTCCTGGGCTTCAGGTTCAGACGGGTTTCAAATCCAGAGAGAAGACGGTTTGTTCGGGGGGGTTGCTTTATTTTTGTCTGAGGTGTAAGTGGAACGCACCATCCGTGGTGGTGTAACGGGAGCATTTCTTTCTCTTTCAGATCTCAGGTTAAAATTTCTGACTGCATTGACTTCTGCAGTGCTTATCATTAGGTAAGAGAACTTTATTCCGAAAAGAAGCAAGACTGCATTTTTATTATACTCTCACGATCGCCCTTTCTCTCCTTTCACGGAGTTAAGTGTTGGGTCTTTGTAGTCAGATGTGTTCAGTGAGTCAGAGAGGGCACACGGTTTGTGGAAGTGCCCGGGGGAGTGCAGAGCGTGACTGCAGCGTGCTGTCCGGCGCTGGTGGAGTTACTGACCTGCTCTGACGCTGGCCACGCAGGGCGCAGACAGTGGAACACACGTCTGAGATGAGAACACCGTGCGATGTCCTTAGCACCGGCATCCTGCTGATGCTCTGAGGACAGGACTCTGAGCGAGAGCTGTTTCTGTTTAAATTCCGCACAGCAGACATCACTGAGCTGAGCACAGCCCAGAGAAACGGGCCTGAGAGAGCCGCAGCGGGGGCCGCGGAGGCGCCCGGGAGGTTGTGTCTTTGAATGCGTTCCATGTCATTGTTTGGTGGTTTTTGGTTTCTCCTTCTCCTAAAATCAAAATCCAGAGGGGGGAAAGCTAGTTCTCTGCATTTCTCCCTTGGTTGTTTGGATGGCAAGTAAGTGGCCATCAGCCCCTTCCCTGGGTGGGAGCCACACGGGGACTCTGAGAGGCTGGCTTCCCCGGTTGAGTGGGGACTCCTGAGGGCATCCCACCAGGAGGCGCGCCGTGCTCACCTGAGTGGGAGAGCTCCGTGGGCTTGGGAATGAGCTGGAGATGTGCTCAGCATCTGACTTCACCTGGAAGTGTAGAGCGTGTATTACATGTGGTCCCTGCAGCGTTTCCACTCACAGGCACGTAAGCAACAGAAACGTGTACAAATCCCCAAGAGACTAGATAAGAATGTTTGCAGCAACACTATTCCTAATAGCCAAAATTTAAAATAACACAAATGCCCATCAATAGTACAACAGATCAGTTTTTTGTTTTTTTAGATATTCATATGATGAAATATAATGCTGCAATGGGAACTTCCAGAATGCTGTTAAAGTTCAGTTTCTTGATAGAAGTGAGTTCACTTTGGGAAACTGTATCAAGCTGTGCTCATAATTTATATCATGTTCCATATGTATGCTAAACTGCAATTTAATTTACCAAAAAAAAAAAAAAAAAAGTCCATGCCAATCTTGTTCTAAACTGATTCTTGAATTGGCAGCTGTTGTTTGAGATGCAGTTCGTTATTTACACTTGAGGTTAATGTGAAACCCCTAGCAAGTGTGGGAACATATGAGTATTTGGAGCCCCTGTCTCTTGGGAGTTTTCTTGATGGGGGTGAAACATGTGAGTGGCGTCAGCTCGGTCTGTCCTCTCGCTGAACAGGTCGACTGCTGGCATAGAAGAGCTCCTGGGTGTGGTTTTGGGTGGTTTGTTCCCGGAGTCCTTGGTGAGGCGGGGTAGCCGCAGGGGCACTCGGGCAGCCCAGCGAGTGCACTGCGTCCGCCCTGTGCCCAACAGGAAGGAAAGAGAAATACGTCAGTTCTAACATGAAGAAAAACTGACTTCCTTCTTCCCAGAGCAGACTCCCTTGGTCTCGTCTCTAGAAGCCGGTTCAAAGGTAGGCTGAGCATCCAGGGGCAGCCATTTGGACAGCTTGTTTTGGAGGTGGGGGGTAGAGATTACAGTTACGGTAACTTTTCTTGAATTGATGACATTAAAAAGTAGGTAACAAAAACAACGTTAAATTAGACAAAGGATGACTTGTAATTTTTTTTTGAATACCATACATTTAAAATTCAGGGTCATAATGACTTAAATGGAATGGAGGAAGTATTTTAGAGTTAGTTAAAAACAAATAAACCAAATCATACCAGAAAACACGACCCAAAAGCTGTATGGTGTGAATTTTTTTTAAGGTGGTGGTATCGAACGTTCAGTTTCTTCTCTGGTTTGTTAAGTTTTTATAGGTATAATTTATTACTATTTTGCTCTGAATCTATTGCATAAATTTGTTTAATCACCCTAATCTTCAGTTTGGAGGAGGAATAAATACATAATTTTAAAATAAAGAAATGAAATTAGCTAGGATCTAATTTAAATTTCTTTCAATGAAGCTTCCCTAACACCCATATTTCTTGGCAAGAGAAGAGAGTCTGAGAGGAAAAGCACATCAGATCTTAAGGACCTACTAGGTTAGAATTGGTGTAGAAAACATTATTTAGCTTAAGATAGTGAGAGATGCTAACTTCTTAATTTCTCTGCCTAAAGTTAAAGAGACTCAGATTAGAATGTGACTTCAGGTGAATTGCTTAATCACTCCAAGCCTTACTTTTCTCATCTGTAAAACGGGTATGCTTACTCCATAATGTTGCATGTTGAAATGAGGATTGAAGTACTGTATGCAGAGTACTTGTCACATTGGCCCACGGTAAGTGCTGAGTAATAGCTCTCAGTACAGCGAAAAGTATAATGACAATTGTAATCATGGATGTCAATGTTTGTGTTTTACTCTGGTTCTAAAATAGCATTTGGGGGGTTTTGTTTTGTTTTCGTTGGGTGGCAAGATACCTACCCGGATGGGGGAGAATAAGTAGGATCGACAGTGAATTGCAGTGAGCTTTCAGGGTGAAATCTCCGTTCACTTTCTGCTGTCTTGGGCCGGTGTCAGAGTTTCTAGATTTCAGCCTCTGTATGTGCAACTTCACTTATGACGAACAGAGTTTTGACGGACTGGGAGCTGATACAGCTTGTGGACAATTCCTGAGGAAAATGAATACAGAACCGGGTCCTGGGCCTCAGATGGGGCTGTGCCCGTGAGGGATTCCAAGGCTGAAGCTTAGTGGCTTCAGCAGACCCACCTCCGATTAACAAGAGAGAAAAGGAAGGAATCCACTCACGCACCTCTCCACTGCGAGGTCAGGCACACACGGGAGTCTCACCTTTGCAAAAACCCGTCTGTCAAGCCTGTGAGTCTCAGCCCCGTTGGGTAGGAACACAGGCTGTTCTTTATTTCTCGCACGTGTCTTTTGTGGCCATCACAGCCTTCCGTAGAGAATGCACACACGTTAAGAAGGATGGGATTTTCGGCAGCGCCCTCAGGTCACCTTAGCCACTCAGCTGCGTTCTGAGCTGTGCAGCTTGTAAGGAAATGGCTGTGGTGAAGCCCACAGCAGCGGAGGTAGCCGGCCCCCGAAGTGACCTGTGCTGTGAGCCCTTCGTTGCAAGGCTGTGGCTTTGGGGCTTGGAGAATGGTCTGTAGTTTCCCTTGTAAGCCTGGCGGGCGGCGATGAGGGTCACGCTCACTCACACATACGCCACAGCAATGTGCCACATTTCCACCCAGCACGGTGTCATCTCCTGACATTATGGTCGGGTGGGAGGCTATCTGTCCTTTGATCTCATGACCAGCTGCTCAGAGATGATAGATAATTGGAAGAAAGGAAGGGGGCTACAGCCTACAGATGGAACATCCGCTTTCCGACCCTTTCTTCACCCTCAGTCTCATTTCCTGTACCCCCAACCCTCATGCCCCCCCCCCCCCAATCAGGCCTAAAAGTCAAGGGAAAGCCTTGCTCTTAGGTTGAGGAAAGAAAGCAAGTTGTTTCCGGCCCTGGCCGGTTGGCTCAGCGGTAGAGCGTCGGCCTGGCGTGCGGGGGACCCGGGTTCGATTCCCGGCCAGGGCACATAGGAGAAGCGCCCATTTGCTTCTCCACCCCTCCCCCTCCTTCCTCTCTGTCTCTCTCTTCCCCTCCTGCAGCCAAGGCTCCATTGGAGCAAAGATGGCCCGGGCGCTGGGGATGGCTCCTTGGCCTCTGCCCCAGGCACTAGAGTAGCTCTGGTCGCGACAGAGCGACGCCCCGGAGGGGCAGAGCATCGCCCCCTGGTGGGCAGAGCATCGCCCCTGGTGGGCGTGCCGGGTGGATCCCGGTCGGGCGCATGCGGGAGTCTGTCTGACTGTCTCTTCCCGTTTCCAGCTTCAGAAAAATACAAAAAAAAACGAAAAAAAAAAAAACAAGTTGTTTCCAAATTCAGCACATGATTGGATATTTGGGTCCCCTGGCAAAGTGGCCCACACGTTCCTCCCCTGGGATGCGTCCCTGACCCCCACCGCCAGTCGTTCCCGCTGTCTGCTTGTGGAGAGAATCACCTTGTTCTGAGCCCCCTCCTTCTCTGCAGAGCCCTGTGGGTTTTATACGCACCCTCCTGTCTTGCAGTTTATTTCCTGGCTGGAATGGGAACTTGAATGCAGAGACTGGGCTTCCTTATTTTGGATCCTGGGTACCCGCTGCGTGCTTGGCACGGAGCAGGCCCCTAGGTTGGGGTTGTTGAACCGATGCGCTGAGCACCGCAACCACGCTGTTTGCCTGGATGCCCAAGTCCCACTGGGTCCAGCGGGACCCGATACAGACACAGTGGCAATGCTGGGTTCGAGAGGGCAGACCTACTGCTGCTGTCAATCCCAGACAAACGGCCCGGCTTCCTGCTCTGGGGCCCTCCTGAAGGGAAAGACAGACGGCCGAGAGGAACACCTCGGAGTCCTGCTTGCTTGGAAATGCCAGCTCCTGCTCTAGGGCTGCGCCCTGACGATTCTGGAATCCGTGTTTGATGCCAGGTGGACACCCGACCCAAACCGACGCTGAGATGGGACGGTTTGGTGTGGAGCGTGTCTCTAAGGGGCGGTGGGAGGCTTTTTCCTTTATAGTGGTGCCGGGGTGTTGGTTTTACTTACTTTTTAATTGTTAAATAAGATTGGACCAGTACGTGGAATGCTGCGATGTAGACAGTCGCCCTCGCAGAATTACGAACAGGCAGTAGGGAGAGGAGGCGGGGCGGACTGGCCCCACGTGGGCGAGGAGGCAGAGCCCGACTCCAGGGCTGGGGACAGAACAGGCTGTGCGAGAACTTGTTGGGTGAGTGAGAGACCTGGGAGAGTTTATCATTCAAGCTGTGAGACAGAGAATTGCTGCCTGAGATCATGCGGATACTTTTCAATGAGCTTCTGACATTCTGGAGTGACTCCAGTTTTCCTGTGCCTTTCGGTGTCTGGAGGCAGAAGCCGCTGTACACGAGCGCCTGCTTGCTCCCTGACTGTCCTGACTTCCTGCTCCGCGTGAAGTCGCGTTCCTGCTTTGCCAAGCAGACCCGCATGACGCAATCATCACTGGGTTTTGCAATTCAAGCCAGATGTTAAGAACCTATAGTATTAGCTGGGTGCTGAGGGAACATTAAAACCCAACGTCACCCCTTGCATATGAGACAGCGTGAGGGGCGCAATAGAGAAACATACAAAGTAGGACGGGGTTATAATGAAGAAGCAATTAAATTTTGATTGTAAATGAGGAGAAAGTTTCTGAATTAGATAACAACCTGGGCCTTGAAAGATAATAATAATGATGATACTGCTACTACTAGTAATTACAGCTAACATGTATCAGCTGCTTTTTCCCCCCTTCTTTTTCAAGTGAGAGGAGGGGAGCTAGAGAGACAGACTCTCATATGCACCCTGACCAGGATCCACCTGGCAACCCCCATCTGGGGCTGATGTTCTACCCATCTGGGGCCATGCTTGCAATGAAGCTATTTTTATTGCCTTGAGGCAGAGGTTCCAGGGAGCCATCCTCAGCGCCTGGGGCCAATGCACTCTAACCAATCAAGCCATGGCTGCGGGAGGAGAAGAGAGAGAGAGAGAAAGGGGAGGGGAAGGGGTGAAGAAGCAGATGGTGGCTTCTCCTGTGTGCCCTGACCGAGAACTGAACCCAAGACATCCACACATCAGGACGACGCTCTACCACTGAGCAAACTGGCCAGGGCCAACTGCTTATATTTTTAATTGAGGTATAATTGACACACAACATTATATATTAGTTTCAGGCATACAATGTAAACTGTTAAATATTTACATATATTGCAGAATGACCACAGCAATAAATCTAATTAATATCCATCACCATCCATAGTTACAGAATTTTTTTTCTAGTGGGGAGAACTTTTAACCTCTATTCTGTTGGCAATTTTAATGTATACAATACAGTATTGTTAACTATGTCACCATGCTGTACATTACATCCCGTGACTTTTATATTATAACAGAAAATTTATACCTTTTGACCCCCTTCACCCATCCCCCCCCACCTTTGACAGCCACCAATCTGTTCTTTGAATTATCGACTGCTTATTATCCATGCTTGCCACTGTGATCTAAGTACTTTCTATGTATCAACACATTTAATCCTCACAACAACTCTAAGAAGCAGGTGCTGTAATTCTCTCTACTTGATAGATAAGGAAATATTCCCAAGGGCTGAAGTAAGTGGCCCAGCGTTCAGCAGTTAGCAGGGGGCAGGGCGGGACTGCACATCCAGACGGTCAGGCTCCAAACCCTGTTCTCTGACTGCCCCCTCTGCCCCTGAGCAGACAGCATTCGGGGGGGGGGGGGCAGGAGGAGAAGTGTGTGACGTGTTCAGGGCATAGTCCAGAATGAGTTCCCTTGGGGAGCGTGGGGCACTTCGTGGGAACTGAGGATGGCGAGGTCAGAAGAGACCAGACCCAGGAGCGTCAGGACTGCCATGTTTGTACTTTAGGATCGGTTTCTGGGCTGTGGAGAACCGGGGGCCCTTTATTGGAGGAAGAATGACGTCTTCCCACCTCAGTATTATCAAATATACTGTCCCTCACCCTACAGACATCTCCTCTTCCTTCCCATTCCTAGACCTAGTCCTCTCCGCCCAGACAGCAGGAGTCACCTTTGCCATGCAGATCTTTCTGTCCTGCCCTGACACTTGTGTCCCTGGCTCTCCCGGTCCACCTGGGCCCGTCGCGTCTGCTCCCGCTGGTTGCCTGCAGCCACCCACCTGCCAGTTAGTGGGCACAGCCGGCTCTGGACCCCACCAGCTGTCCCTGTCACCACTTTGTGAGCATTGCGCACGCCACCCTCACACCTCACTGTCATCCCAGACAGCGATACGTGGCACAGCCCCAGGGACGTGCAAGCCAGGTTTAATCAATTTCGTGTCATTCTTTTACCACCTGCATTCCCAGCCCCAGAACATCACAGAAACAGCAAGCATTCGAGAGAGAGGTAGATTGTTTTATCCATGTATTGAAGAATGTAAGAAACAGCCCAGCGTGGTTTATGTTTCTAATTTCCAGTGGGCACAAGTGGTCAGAAAGGGCATCTTCGAAGGTGCACCCTGTCTTACTAATGGCGGGGGCGGGGGAAGGGGAGGGTGGGGTTATCTCTCACTTTCTTTGTCTTTACCACGGGCCTAACTGCTTTCTAACTCACTCCATCTGCAGCCCTGGAAACCTTCATTAACTAAGAAGTTCACTTAAAAAAAAAACTTTAAAAATTACAAATAAGTCAATTATTGCCATGGGATGGGTCAGGGTGAGCCACATCTTGGATAAATAGCCTATGAGGAAGAATAGTTTTAGTGACTTGACTTGTTTTATTTTGTTTTTTTCAGAGACAGAGAGATGCTAGTAATATTGTGTGATAAAGGGAAATGAATCAAAGGCGAGCACATTATAACACTAACGTGTACTCGTCTCTGTAAACACACTAGGAGACTAGGAGATGGGTGGAGCTGCCAGACGTCTGTACACGTAGAACGTAGAACGCTGTGTTCTCAGTCCATGCATTTTCCACCCGGAGACCTTTGTTTTTGTTTTCCTTCAGTTTGTCGAAACTAGATGTTTCGTTTTGTTTTGTTCTGCTTTGTTTTGCTTTGGTTACTAGGCAGGTCGGGAATGCAGCAGTACAGTGACTATTTTACTGCGGGCTCGCGGTGGGATTATTTGCCACCTCTCAGCTCTGGCTGCTGGCGTTCCTCGCACTTTAATTGTGTTCTATGTGATGTTCTTGTAAGCTGCCTCATTTTCTTGTTCGGAGTAGATAGAGTAGTGTGTAAATTACCAGTCACGAACCCTAAACCGTGAACACCTGGCACTTGAATGGTGCTTTATAAATATTTATTGAATGAATGAGTGGACGGACCGGTCTGGGAATGACCGGAATCACTTTTCTGTAACTAGCAGTGCGTGGCCACTAGGGGGAGGGGGAGCTCCCACTCGGAGGCCCATAGGCATGGATTTGGTTGAGTATGAGTAGCGCATTTTTTGATGGCAATTGAATCCTGAATTTCTGAACCGTGTAGGACTTAGCCACCTGAAAGAGTGAACATCTGAATGCTGAAGGTTCCCCCAGTGAGTGTACCTGGTGTCATGTCTAGCCCAGCCCCGCTCTGGTCCTGCCCACCTGAAGCACCGAAGACCACCACAGCCAGACTGTGTAGCAGTCTGAACAGACACTCAGGACACGGATCACGTGTTTTGAGCCCAATGCATAAAAATCTTCGTTTACAATCCTTGAGAAATCAGACAAACTGGATAATTCTTGGTCTAGTAGTATGGTGCACAGAGTAGAAATAAGAAGAAAACAAGGATAACTGAAGGAAGTTTAGAAGAAATAGACTCTTCAAGTTGGTGGCATGATGACTAATCTGTGCCTTGCCACTGAGCACGTGATCACATGCTGTTTCGTGTCACTTTCCTCATTTCCGGGGACTCAGAGGTTCAGGGAACTAAGACCTGCTAGTGTCATCTGTTCATCCAGAAACCAGGGACCCAGCAAGGGAGCCTCGATCTTTATCCACTGCGCCACTGCAGGTTGGGCTACAGGCTAGATAGGCAGCCTTTCTTGAGAGCAGCTACATGTGAGAACTTTCTAAGGACTAGAGGCTGGGAGCAGCCCTTCTCAGAGCTCTGGGTCTTCCTGTTCCTTGTGTAACCTCTGCCCTTGGGTGAGCAATGTATTTTCACTTTCTCTTATAATAGAGACACTGACAAACAGAGGGGCCCTTACCTGAACCTAGAAGCCCATGAACTGGGATAGGAAAAAAATTACCTATTTATGTCTAATGAAAATTTAGCATTTCTTTCAGTTATGAAAGGCATCAGACTACAGTGAACTAGCAGATTTTATTACTCTTGGCAATAGAAATCACAGGTATTTTCATGCCCCATTGTATGTTACAGATATCTCAAAATATTGTTTATAGTCACCACTACTTTGAAATCATGGTAGTCATTAAATCACTGCTAGATCTCATTATTTCAAGCACTAGTGAACACATATACTGGTATAGTATAATTTAAAATATATTTCTGTATAACTGATTTTCCTTGTACCTCAATGTATTTTATTTTATGCATTTAAATATGAAGTGTTATTCATCTTCAAATATAACTATAAAAACAACACCAAGGTTAAGAATCACTGCTTAAAGAGAACGTGAGCCCTTAGGGTTCATTAACCTCTCATTCACCGATCTGCTAAGGATCAGGAGTGAATATAGTGTGGCTTTCTGTTGAAGCCCACAGAGGGAGTTCAGCTTGTCAAACATTAAAAGAAAGTCTTATTACTAAAGAATTCCTGTGGCTTTGGTAACAAGATGGCCTTTAAGAACAATATATTGATTCGATTGGCTACAATTTCTACCTTTCATTGTTATGCATCTGTCTGGTGTTTTATCAATTCACAGCCATCTTCTTGGTTGAGGGGGAGGCACAGGATGAAGGTGATGGTTGCCCTTTGTCACTGATTGGAAAAAAAAAAAGTAGGACACACGTAAGCAGAACCTTTCAAGTAACATTCAACAGAAACAAGGCCCCGTGCACAGGGCAGCTGGTGAAACCCTACCGCCCACAGATAATTGGTAGATCGAGGCTGCCTTGTTGACTGCCCTCCAGACCTCCCTAATTGAATACATTTTTACTTTTTGAGTTTTGGAAGTTAATTGTCAAGATAATAGCTAGCAGTTGAGAAGGTTGTTCTGCAAATGTGTTTTCAATTAGGAGGATGCCACCGTTCAACACAGACCTCCCTATCTCTAATCAGGGAGGATGCAGAAGTCAGCCTAGAATAATCCGAGTTTGGGAGTAGGAGGCTTTTAGAAACAGCAGCCCAGTTTCGTAACATTTTAAATCTTGCTGTATCACCACGGCAGAAGACGCAAAAGACTGTCTCTGTCTGTGTAGAACATTTTGTCTTTTTTTTTTTTTTTTTTTTTTTTTTTTTTTGGTTTTCAGATGTGGTGTCTCTGAAAGGCTCAGACCAGGAAAGCTGAAAATCGCTTTTATTCTTTCCTACAGGCACCGAAATGAGATTTTAACCGTCATTCCTGGCGACCTGAAAATACTTGAAGGGGAAAATCAGCTCCTCTAAGTCGTTGATACTCTCCCTATCGCTATTCATAAATTCCCCTCAGATTGGGGATGGCGTCTGCTTCACAGACATTATCTGCTGGGAGCCATGCATAATTTAGAACAACCTCTGGCAAAACCTCAGAAAGGGACACGCTTTTGTCTCCGAGGGATGTCAGAGGCTGCGGCAGGACCCGGGGAAAACGCACCCCGGGGGGCGTGAGGCTCTGGGAGCCAGGACTCCAGCAGGGCAGCAGCCTCTTGCAGCTCTCTGGTCCCAAGCAGTGTGACACGGTTAAACGGGGAAGGACCTGCCAATGATACTGGAGCCGGAGAGCGCCTAAGGACGTGACCTTGCTGCTGGACCCCGAGCTCCCCGGACAGGACAGGCGCTGGGCATGGAGTGAAACGGCACCTTGGGGTCTAAGACGGGGAGACATGGCCCAAGAAGTCAATTTGAATTCCCTCCAGGACCTGGAACGGGAGGCGATTCTGCAGGTGCTGTACCGGGACCGGGCGGTCCAGCACGTGGAGGAGGAGAGGATCCGGTAGGCTGGCGCTCGGAGGGGTGGGATGCTCCGGGCTCTGGGCTTTTCCTGCCGGGGGCCTGCTCCTGTGGGCTTGGCGCTGTCCTGGGGATGGCCGGTGCGTAGAGATGACCCTTACGGCCCAGCTCAACTCCAGAGACGGTAAAGGACCCGGGAGGCTGCTTTTGTTATTCCCTGAAAATGGTGCCTTCTTTCGTGATCAGTTTACCTACTTGGCAGAAATAACTCTAGGGAAGCCGATCAGCTTCCTGTACACCCCTCAGGGGCCAACCCTCCGGTTGTGGATTTTTCCTGAATTATTTTCGGTGTCATTTGAAGGCACAAAAACAAACAAAACAGCTTAGAAACAGCAAATCTGCTGGAATCCCCCCTTCCCCTGCTTGCCTGCCTTGGTCTCCAAGTGGGTTCTGAGGAAGGGCAGGTGTGAATTAGGAATTGCTCAGCCTGTTCCCCAGCGAGCTGTCGAGCTGTCGATAGGATGCTTCTGTCCTCTTCTCCTCCCCGCCCCGGAGTGGCACGCAGGCTGCTTGACGTTAACATCTGAAAAGCGGGGCTAGACTGTGTCAGATCTGTGTGTCTGTGGTTAGCTGTCAAGAACCCCCTTTAAATAGATTCAGGAGAGTTTCAAACAGAGGCGGATGCTTTGTCAACATTCATGGAGAGTGTGAAGTTTAGAAAAGACAAGAAGAGGCTTTGGGTTTAGGTTTTGTTCTTTTTTTTTTTTGTATTTTTCTGAAGCTGGAAACGGGGAGAGACAGTCAGACAGACTCCCACATGCGCCTGACCGGGATCCACCTGGCACACCCACCAGGGGGCGACGCTCTGCCCACCAGGGGGCGATGCTCTGCCCCTCCGAGGCGTCGCTCTGTTGCTACCAGAGCCACTCTAGCGCCTGGGGCAGAGGCCAAGGAGTCATCCCCAGCGCCTGGGCCATCTTTGCTCCAATGGAGCCTCGGCTGCGTGAGGGGAAGAGAGAGACAGAGAGGAAGGAGAGGGGGAGGGGTGGAGAAGCAGATGGGTGCTTCTCCTGTGTGCCCTGGCCAGGAATCGAACCCAGGACTTCTGCACGCCAGGCCAACGCTCTACCACTGAGCCAACCGGCCAGGGCTAGGTTTTGTTCTTAATGACAGCGCTCTTTCAGAGTCTGCCAAGAAAAACACACATAAAGAATACCCAAACCTTTGACCAACCAAATGCGTGAGGCACATGGAAATTTCCTGGTCACCTGGAAGGTATAATGTTCTTTTTCTCGCCTCGCCTGTTATCCCAAAGCCCCCTGAATGTGCTCCTTGCACTTCTCTTTCACAAAGAAATGTAACAGACTGACCAAAGTGGAGCTTTTCTCTGACGATTGAAGCTCTTTCAGTGATTTAGAAACATCATTTTGGAGATCCACAATGAACTGAGAAAACAGTGATAAGGAAGTTTTGTTCCTGAGGGTGCTGATTCTAGGGCAATCCTGATAGTTGGATGTAAGCTTGTTTCTTAGAATTGGCTTCTCTCTTCTAAAAGTAGGTAACAGCCCTGGCTGGGTAGCTCAGTTGGTTAGAGCGTTGTCCAGATATGCCAAGGTTGTGGGTTTGATCCCTGGTCAGAGCACATATAAAAAGCAACCAATGAATGCATAAATAAGAACAACAAATCAGTTTCTCTCTCTCTCTCTCTTTCTCTATCTCTCTGCCTGCCTTCCTCCCTCTCTAAAATCAATAAATAAAAAATAAATAAGAGTAGGTAACAGATCTCAGAAATAGTGTTCTGGTTAATGACACATCTTTGGAGTCCAATCCTTTGGCACGAGGGTCTATTATCTAGGGCGAAGGAGACTGGAAGTGTACTGACCTCCCATAAAAAAAAACAGCAGTGTCAGTTCATTTTAACTGGCTAATAACAGTGGCAGGCATGTATACTGTGTATTGACAGATCTTTCTGTGCCTTGCACATTAGAATTGACATCATTTTCTGTATACCCCCCCTTGTCTTTCGCTGTTCTTGCTTACCACTATAATGCCCTTTGGGCATGATGGGATGAACCTAGAACCCACTAGCAGCTAACTCCCCTGTGCTGGGCCTCTTTTTATGCTTTGCCTTTTCAACCTCACAGCAGTCCTGGAGGGAAGGTTTTCTCGGTGTCTTTCACAGTTGAGAAAACCTGAGCCACACAGTTGATCCTGGTGGAGCTCGGGGTGTTGGGTGCCAAAGCCCCTTGCGGTTTCCCGTGGCGGCACAATGGGGCCCTGGCCGTGGAGCGGTATGTCTGGCGTCTGTCCTTGCACTCCGCCAGCTCTCATTGAACTCTCTGGGCCGCAGGAAACTGAAGACGCGCCTGCAGCATCTCCGGTGGAAAGGCGCGAGGAGCGCGGGCCAGCAGTACGGAGAGAAGGCGTGTGCCCGCTGCCGGCGCGGGCTGGGGCTGCTGCTGAACCGCGGCGCCGTGTGCCAGGGCTGCAGCCACTGCGTGTGCTCCGAGTGCCGCGTGCGCCTGGGGACCCATGTCTGGAGGTGCACCGTGTGCTACGAGGGCAGGTGAGTGCGGAGGAAGGTGGTCCGGGACTGCCTCCCTTCGGCCTGCGCGCTTACAGCGCACCGCGGAGCCACCTTCTGAGACTTGGACGTCACTGTCATTCAAAAATCATTTTTATTATATATTAATTAAAAATTCTTTTCTGATGAACGAAAGCTTGTTTGTAATGGCTGAGTGTGGGCTCACCAGGAGTGAAGGTCCATCTGCCTTTTGAGTAGGTGCCTTAGTTTTCTTAGAGCTTTGCTTATCCTCCAGGAAAAGTGCAGTGACTTGTACACAGGGGACATCAGAGTGGCCCGGTGCTGCTTTCAGGGAGGCCTTTTGGAAGGAGGCAAGGTGGCCTGTGTTGGACTCTCACATAAACAAATAGATAGACTGATAGAAAGACATTCAGATAGACTGAACCTACATTTAATGTTTTGGTGATGTGAGATAATCTTTTTTTTTTAGTTTGTTTGTTTAATTTATTGTGGGATTGGTATTTTTGAACCACTTAATTTGAAAACAGCAAAGAACATATTGGAGTCAGGCTCCCACTGTTTAAAGCAAGAACGGAACGGTCATTGGTCCTCGGACGCCCAGAGGAGTGTGTTTCTGGTTGTCGGGGGACAGCATGCTCCAGGCTGTCACGGGACTTAGGAGAAAGGAGCTGCGTGTCCGCTGTGAACTCTGGAGTGTAGCCAGAGAACTCGACGTTGGAAAATAATTCCTAAGTATTGCTGCAGAGGCGTGAATGCCCGGGACAGAGAGAGTCAGTGGCGTTTCCCTGGGGTGAACACGGCGGGTGGCTGGATTGTCTGTCCCACCAAATTAAGAAGGAACCCTGCCCTGGCCGGTTGGCTCAGCGGTAGAGCGTCGGCCTAGCGTGCGGAGGACCCGGGTTCGATTCCCGGCCAGGGCACACAGGAGAAGCGCCCATTTGCTTCTCCACCCCTCCGCCGCACTTTCCTCTCTGTCTCTCTCTTCCCCTCCCGCAGCCAAGGCTCCATTGGAGCAAAGATGGCCCGGGCGCTGGGGATGGCTCTGTGGCCTCTGCCCCAGGCGCTAGAGTGGCTCTGGTCGCAATATGGCGACGCCCAGGATGGGCAGAGCATCGCCCCCTGGTGGGCAGAGCGTCGCCCCATGGTGGGCGTACCGGGTGGATCCCGGTCGGGCGCATGCGGGAGTCTGTCTGACTGTCTCTCCCCGATTCCAGCTTCAGAAAAATGAAAAAAAAATAAATAAATAAATAAAAAAAAAAAAAAAAAAAAAAAAAAGAAGGAACCCTGATGTTCATCTCTGTAAACATCCAGTCCCTTCTCAAGGCCTAACGTGTTGCAACTGCTCATTCACAGAAAAGTAAAGTGGTCCAACCTAATTTCTTTGGGCCTGAGCAGCGTCTAGCAGCCGGCCCAGGCCAGCGGCGCTCAGCAGACCCCTGCATGCCTCTCGTGCTCCTGTGTCTGTGGAGGCCAGTGCCCTCTGGCTCGAGAGGGAAAAGCCAGGGATCACTGTGAGCTGCCGGGGCCACTCTCGGGCCCTTGCAGGTCTGGGCTCTTGAGAAGGGTAGGTGACAATTCCAAATAACCTCTAGAAAGATTTTCAGACCTTCCCATTTTATTCAACCATATAGATTTTGAAGTCCAGTGATAAACATTGCTTGGTAAGATATTAAATTCTTCAGCATTTTTCTTCCACTAGTGAACTATAAGCGAAAAATCAGAACAGGAGCTCGGGGCTGAACTAATCTCTGGGGCCGGCCGTGTTGAAATCTCCGTGGGAGCCGGAGAGCCCTGGGTATTGAGACGTTACCCTCTAAGTCCACCAAGCGTGATTTCTCTAACCCCAGCTTCCTTATTTCGAAATAAGGATGTTTTTCAACATCCCTCAGGTTGTTGCGTTTCCCCCGTCAGCCGCACAGGAAACGCACGCGGGCTCAGCCACTTCTAGCAGGTGCCCCGCCCTCTTCTCGTTGCTGTGGCTTCTTGTGGCCCCGCGGCCTCGCTTGGGTCTAGCAGCTCTGGGGCTGCCCCGCCGATCTCAGGGCCAGAGCAACAGAAGCTTTGGTAAAACCTCAGAGCCCTGGCGGTCATAACCGAAACGGGCCCGGGGTGGGGGGTTGAGCCCAGTCGTTTTCCTCGGCCTGCCTCCTCCTCAGCCTGACGCTTGTTCCTCAAGGACAAGGACAAGGACAAGGGAAAGAGGGCATTAAAACCAAGGGAGGGGAAGCCCTAGCATAGCAATTAAAAAAGAAAAAAGCCCAAGCCAACTCGCAGATTGCTGCAGCCATTGTCAAGGCTTGTGCTGGCCTTGGCCTCGTGCTGTGTGCCACGCAGGAGGCCGGCGAGGATTGTGCCTTCCAGGCAGGTTTTCTCAGGGCAGCCTTCCAGGGCCAGGGCGTCTGTGGTTGGGGCATTTCTGGAAGGGGGGCGGGATCGGTGGGGACAGGCGCTGTCGGGGAGAGGGAGTGGGCGTGGCAATGAGCGATGACCACTCACCGTGTGCAGGGTGCCCGGCTAAGCGTTGCTTTACCCCCGATGTCCTCGCTGAACCTTAACTAGTCTCACAGGGCAGCCGCTGTAGGATCCTCATTGGACAGGCGAGGAAGCGGAGGCTTAGAGACACCAGGTAGTTCACTGGGGCTGTGAAGTCAGTAAGACTAGAACCCGAGTCTCCCACATCCCATTCCCCTCTTGACCTCCACCCTCTCCTGTCTGCTGGGGGACCACCCCTCCCCTTGGAGGGGGTAGAGTTTTCAAAGCCACTCAGAAGAGCGTGGATTGGGGGCACATGCAGGAGGAAAACCGGGCGGGAGTCGGCTGTTGGGAGGGCAGACCCCGGAGCGGGTAGAATAACACGCCCTGTGGGTGTCTTCTTGGTGAGACCAGGCTTGAGCTGGTGAGGCTGGTGGTGGCACAGACGAAGAACAACGGGACAGACAGTTCAACAAAGGGTGGTAGAATGTAGTTAGGGGACAAAAGAGAGGGAATGGTAAAAATGGTTCTGAGGACTGGCTTTTTATGCTTACCCTGCTCGTCAGGCACAGAAACACAAAAAGAAATAGAGTAAAGGAAAAGCAAGTAAGAAGCAAAGGCTTAGAAGAGGAAAGTTGGTTAGACTTGCTTCCCCTAATGTGGCCAGGACCGCGGGTCGTCCGCAGCATGAGCCCCCAGGTGGGGGTGGTTTGGCAGAAGAAAGAGAAAAGAGATACCCAAAGTGGTCCTCGTGTCTGGGTTGACTTTTACCCCCGGGAATTGATTGAAAATTTCGCAGTGAAATGGCCCAAAGTAAAACAAAACAGAACAAAAAAACTTCGTTGAAATATCAAGGAGAAGCCAAAGCTTTATATTTACTTATTTCAGCTTCATTTAGAAAAACTAAAATTAAACTGGAAGACTTAGGTTTACATTGATTTTTCTTCCCATTCAAAATCATCTGCTATGCGGCAACCTCACATTCCCTGCGGACTGCTGAGGAATTATGATTGCTCGGCACTTTTTTTCCTTCAAACAGTGACTTTCCTCTTGCTTTGTACTTGGTTTGACCACAAGCAATCATTTATTCTTCAGTTTCAGCTATTCATGGGCAAGCTTTCTCTGTTCATTAGGAACATTTCTCTATTTGTAATATACTTAGAGATTTTACACTTCGAGTCTCAAATGATGGCAGGTGGTACTGTTGATTTTAGGGTCCATTTCTGGGATCTTCCACGTTTTCTCTGATGTCCTACACCTGATGCCAATGGAGGCAAAGTGCGTTTGGTTCCAAACCGATACCAACATTTATCACGACATTCTTAGTTCTCAGGTTGGCATTTAACTTCTTGCTGCAAAGCAGTACATTATGATGTGTTAAGAGAAATGAACAAAACTGCTTCTTAAATGGAAAGTAATGTCTGCCTAATTCTGCTGTGTACTTTGCTCTCCATATAAATAGTACTTTTATAATTGAAGGTAGTGAAGTCAACCAATAAGAAGCCAGTTGTTCCTTCTTCCTTTTAAAATTGTCAAAACTTGTTAAGAATGCAGTGACACTGTTACAATTTAAGTAAGGAGCATTTGAATCTTACTGTGAATGCTGTCAGGTCCCTGAAGAGCTAGCGTACTGTGACAGCTCTGCCACCTGAAACAGCAAAATGAAACCTTAATGTTGGTTTTGACACTATCATAGCTTTCAAATTGTACTTCAAGCAAGGAGCCATCCTTCCCAATAGTCACACAGTGGAAACAACTTCATGTTTGTCAACAAAGGAATGGGTGAACTAAATGTGATCTCTAAACACTGTGGAATATTATTCAGCCATAAGAAGAACGGAATTCTGCTACATGCTAAAATACAGCTGAGACCTCTGAACATTTATGCTACGTGAAATAAGCCAGCCACAAAGGAAAATGATTGTATCAGTTCATTTGCCTGAGGTCCCCAGGGTAGACAAATGTAGAGACAGGGTGACACTCAGCATCTAACCTGGTTTTTATTATTGAGGGCTTAACAAGGACTGCTCTTTCTAGCTGCAGAATTATTCTTACTTTCATTGACTATTTATCTGATATAACAAACTGGGAATCAGAAACCCGTGGCCAATAGGCTGCAGACAGCCCACACCTGTGCAGTGTCTAATATTGATCATTTTAATGCCTTAAAACGGGGCATGGGTTCTCCAGTTTGCCACAGTACCCACCCCTCCCTGTTGTCTCCCACCCAGCCCAGTCTCATTTACAGTTGCTGCTGGGCACTGAATCTGGGAGCCCTGCCCACAGGTTCAGAAGGCAGGATGCACATTAGCCCTTAGGGCACACTGTCACTGACACAGGGCTCGACCTATTTGGGCCCCACCTTAGCCCTTCGATTCTCAGGGTTCTCCCTGCAGACATGGGGATATTCACTCATTCATCAACCAACATATATTTACTGGGCCTTGCTGTGGGGTCTCCGTTGTGCTTGGGTTGTGACTACAGTGCCGAATATGACGCGGAGGTGACCCGTCTTCTCTCTGAGGTCAGGTGAAGGAGAGTTATCAGTGTTTTGCATGAAGCAGCGGTTAGCAGCTTGATCAAGTCGTTTCTTGATCTTCATCTCCATGTTCTCACTCCTCTTCCGGTTCCTTAGGATTTAATCATAATGATCAGGCTTTTCCTGTAAGAACGTTGAAATCAGATCAACTGTGCTGGTGCAGACAACTCACTGTTTTGCTCTGTAAGTAAAAACCATCTTTGATGCAAGATTATTTAAAGTAAGACATTTTCCAACAGTATGCGTGCACAGGGCCATGGTAGCCAGGGGTCACTTAGCGCTTGGACAGCGAGCACAGAGCAGTTAGGTTGATCTCAGCTTTACAGCATGCGGCTTCTTCGTGTTACCAGCTTGGTGGTCTGGCAGGTCGCCGGGGCCTCTCTGGAGGCTTCTTTGCCATCAGGGCACTGGTTGGAGAGCAGATCTACGTGGGAAATGGGCTGCTTTAGCCACTGGAAGAATCCTTACTCTACAGATCAGTTTTTTACTTATGTTCGTTGAATAATGGAAAATACATCGAGCAACCCCAGGGACGTGGTGCTGACTTTTTGGAGCACAAAGCACAGACAGCTTGGCCACCTGCTGATGCGAGTAACCTGGAGGCGAAGTAAAGATGCATTTCAGCAGGCCTGTGTGCCTCACTGCTTGCTGATCGTAATGAGTGCAAACCATCTCTTAGGGCTGTCCATGCATCGGACTGTTGAGCATTTGTATGCTAGGATTTGCAAAGTACTTTTCAACAGTGATTTCTCCTTTGCTAACGCGGTGATAGCATCAGCAGAGCTCAGGCCATGGAAGTGGATACCGGCACGTCCGGGGGTTTGTTAAAGGCGTCCACACACCGGTGCTTGCTGGCTGCGATTACAGGGGGCCTCGTGCGGAGTTACTGGGAAGGCCGGGCATCGGGCAAGCCCCGGTCTCCTGCTGCCGCGTCGTCTGCTCTCTCTACCTCTCTAGTGTCCACTGTTCGAGAGACACATTGATTAGAAAAGGTTCAAGGAAGCAAGTCATGGTTCTGTTTGAGAAACATAAAAACATTAACCGATCACTGAGCTCAGAAAATGTTCCACGAAGCTCTCGTAGTCAGATTCTAATGAATCATCTGGGAAGAAATAAGAAAAGCTTCCGCTGGTTTCTGTGAGTTCCGTGTTGGCCCTAATGAGGACAGGGACGCACCAGGATCTGCTCACCTCTGTCTTAGACCATAAGAGCAATGAATGGTTCTCCTTTCACTTCTTTTTAAATTTTATCTTAAAAATATATATTTTATTGATGAGAGAGAGAGAGAGAGAGAGAGAGGGAGAGAGAGAGGAACATTGATCTGTTCCTTTCTGTGCCCTGACTGGGGATCGAACTGGCAACCCCTGCTCTTTGGGATGATGCTCTAACCCAGGTGTCCCCAAACTATGGCCCGTGGGCCACATGTGGCCCCCTGAGGTCATTTATCCTGCCCCCGCCACACTTCCGGAAGGGGCATCTCTTTCATTGGTGGTCAGTGAGAAGAGCACTGTATGTGGTGGCCCTCCAACGGTCTGAGGGACAGTGAACTGGCTCCCTGCGTAAAAAGTTTGAGGACCCCTGCACCCAACAAGTTATTCAGCCAGGGCTTAATGGTCCTTCTTTTAAAATTTGGGAATGCCCTTCTGAAAGGTATTAGGGAATAATGGCTTAAGAAACAGCTGATTCTGTAAGAACTGTTTATGGCAGCGGTTCTCAACCTGTGGGTCGCGACCCCAGCGGGGTTGCCTAAAGCCATCGGAAAATACATAATGCATATCAGGTATTTACATTCCGAATCATAACTGTAGCAAAATTACAGTTATGAAGTAGCCACCAAAATTATTTTTTGGTTTGGGGTGACCGCAACATGAGGAACTGTATTGCGGGGTCACGGCATTAGAAAGGTTGAGAATCACTGGTTTACGGAGATGCATGTCCCTCAAATCTAGATCTCAAAGGAACCCGCCTCAAACGCAGGAAGTGCTGGTTGGCGTTTGGTTTAGGATGGTGGTTCTTTACCTTCCATTCTTCAATCACAGAGAAGCCCAGGAGACCCGCGAGTTTGTGTCCATATCTCTCCGTGCCAAATAACTCCTGCTTGGACTTCACAATCATCAGTTGGAGTTCATTGAGATGGTTAGAAGGTTACATTAGATGACTACTATTAGGTGACTAGTGAGGTTACATTAGATGACTAGCACCAGGTGACTAGTATTTAATTTGTCTGCGTCCTGTCATGGGTTCTGAAACCGGGGCTAGAGGAGGACTTGGTAATGACTTGCAGTGGTGATTTCCTCGGGAGTGTTCCCCTCCCTCTCCCTGCTCTCTGTCCTTGTTTTCATTTTCCGTGATTGTGTGTGCGGCCTGCGGCCTGTGTCTGGCCGGCTCAGCTGACCACAGAGAGGGTCATGGTTTGATTCGCTGCTGAATTCCTAGCTCTGCTCACTTCCCAGTCCGCCCTGCCCAGCCCCAGACCTGTCTCGTGTTAGTGCTCCTGGTCACAGAGGTACTGAGCGGGGGAGTGGGAGAGATTGAGATCGAGCAGCCAGGACAGGGCGCCAGCACGAGGAGTGAACGCAGGAAGTGAAGTGGACTTATCGGGGAGGCCTCCTGGTTCCCACCACTGATTTGTTGATTTTGCTATCCTGCGTCCTCATCTAATGGTTAGACCTTGTCCTGCCCTTTTTTTTTTTAACTTTTAGTGAAAGGAGGGGAGGCAGAGAGACAGACTCCTGCATGCGCCCCGACCAGGATCTACCCGGCAAGCCCAGTAGGAGCGATGCTCTGCCCATCCGGGGCCATATTTCTGTTGGCAACCAGAGCCATTTTTTAGTACCTGAGGTGGAGGCTGGAGCCATCATCAGCGCCTGGGGCCAACTTGCTCGAGCCATGGCTGTGGGAGGGGGAGAGAGAGAGAAGATGGTCGCATCTCTGGTGTGCCCTGACCAGGAATCAAACCTCAGACATCCATACGTTGGGCTGATGCTCTACCACTGAGCAACCAGCCAGGGCTGACCTTGTCCTGCTTATAAGGATGTCCTGGAAAGTGCTCATGGGAAGTGCTCCCTGGCTGTTCTCTGGGTGCCTGAGAAGGAAGGCGGTGAGCCCTGGGAGCCCCTGCCACTCCAGCGGGCCAAGGAGCCATTTCTCATGTCTCAAGTGGCCCACTGGGACCCAGGCTCCCAAATCGCCATCGAAGCACATTGGTTCCATTTCCCAGACCTCAGGTCCTCCCAGGAACCTTCTCTGTTGGCCGCTGGTAAATGCTGTGGTTCACTCAAGTTCACCTTAAACTACGCTATGGATGATCTCCCTCCAAGCAAATAGGCAGCTTTGAGTTTTTGGGGGGTAGCCTATCCTTCATGCCATTGCTTCTCCCCATAATCATGATAAGTTATTATCTTTCATTTTATTTTTTAAAATTAAATTTACAAGGGCAGTGTTGGTCAATAACATTATATAAATTTCAGATGTACAACTTTATAATACAATATCTGTCTACTTGATTTAATTGATTATTTTGTTTCTCCTTGTGTGTCTATTCAGAAAACATTGAGTACTTACCATGCATTGGGCACACACGTAAGTTAAGGTGTAGAACTTGCATGTACATATTATACAGAAGGTAAAATATACCCAGGCAGAGATACCCTACTGTGCTGCTAACTAGTCAGATCACGTAACCTCTCTGGGAACGCAGCCGAGTTAGGGGCTGAGCCAGAAATGTGACCTCTGAGGTCCTTTGCAAGATGAGTATTGAGTGACACTCTCTACGTACCTGTAATGAGCCCGATCCAGCACTGTCCCTGTCCCTAGCTGACGCTTCCTTTCTGCCTGTTTTTCAGAAATGTGAGAATAAAAACTGGAGAATGGTTCTTTGCGGAACGAGCCAAGAAATTTCCAACGGAAGGTAAGCGCTTAAAATCTTGACTAGGTTAAAAACGATATATTCCTGGGTTTAAAATAGCGTGTGTAAGACTTTTGAATATCAGCAATTTTACAGGGTGAGGGAGATGGGCCCCTGCCTTCTGTCCTCCTGGCCTTGCTTGTTTGTGGTTTCCTGCTGCTGCCCCGTGGCCCCTGCCTGTGACCGCAGTGTCCCCTCTCCACCCCCTTCCCTGGAGTTTCCCTGCTGTCCTGCTTCCCGGAGTGACGTCTCCCAGCGTCGCTGACAGGGCCTGGGGTTGTATCCTTATCTGTGCACGTCTTTCTCTTTCTCCACGAGCTGAGCTGTGAAACCTTGTTAGCCACTGGCAGCACCAGGCACAGAACCTGTCAAGATACGCAGTCAACATGATCGTGTGGGTGACTGAGGACCTCAGCGAGTGGCTAGCATCAGAGCTGAGTAGAAGTCGGTGGTTAGGAAGTCACACGGCGCAGTGACGCTGAGTGTGGTTGGCCTGTGTGTGTATCAGGAACGTCTTATAGAATAGTCACAACGTTGATGCAACGGTGCGCCCAGTTGCTGGGACTGGGAGCCGTGGAGAGAAGGAACCGTGCTTTGGTTACAGAAGTGCCGGGTCAGAGGATGTGAGCGGGTGCAGATAAGAGGAACTTTTCAGACAAAGGCACACACACGTCATCAAAATAACGTGGGGACAGCATGCTCTGTGAATCACACCCGTCTGTAGTGGTAACGCGGGTGGGTGGCACCCCCCTGAGATTTGCGACAGTGGATACCACACTCAAGGGAGCCTGCGCTCACCTAGAGGGGACAGGGTTGCTGGAAACACCTTTTCCACCCTGGTACACGTTGTTCTGAGGTAGAGAAGTAAGCTATTTAGCATCAACCAAAACTGTGGTCACGTACAGGCAGCACTGGCTCGAGGGCTGACACGCCCCAGTCATAGAAGGCACTGTGAACGGTTCGTATGCAGTCGGCATGGAACCCTCCCTTGGGCCCTCTTCCCGACTCTTCTTTCTCGGGACCAAGGATGTTTCTGCCGAGGCTACGAGCCATCTGGAGGGAACTCCAACACAGTCAAACCGTAGGAAGTAAAATTTCTGAAATTCCTCAATAACACTGTCGTGAAGACATCTGGAGTTTTAAAAAATATACATTTTTGGAAGTTTTAGCATCATTATTTTCAGCTGGGTAAATTCATATGCGGACCAGAACCCACGTATTTGTGTGCGTGTGTCTATGGGCGCATGTGTGTCTGTGCTGTGTGCATTGCGTGCAGTGTGCATGTGTGTGTGCATGCATGCTGTGTATGCACGTATGTGCTGTGTGTGTGCTCATGCGTGTGTGTGTGCTCATGTGTGTGTGTGTGCTCACACGCACTGTCATCACCTGGTCACTGTTCGGCCTGCTTCCCCTTCTGGGCGAATAGAAGAGGCAGTGACCTGGCGCTCACCGGAGATCGCAGCGGAGTCGGGTAGAAATGAGACTGACCTCCGTCCTTCTCTGTGACTTTCTGCAATAAGCATGAAAACAGCAGGAAGAAAACATAAATTCGGGCAGTGGAAGTCAGCTCAAGCACGTCATTCTTTTTTGTTTCCATTGTTTCTTCCAAAGGGTCAAACAAACCAAAAGAAACAACAAATTCTTCTTTTTCCACAATGTTTCCTCAAAGGCCGAGGTGTTTCATTTTCTTATTGTCCAATTTGAGTCGAGTTGGGCTCAATAGGAGTGGTGACCTGCGGGAGAGGCTGTGTTGATCACAGTAGCACCGTGAGCCAGACCCCAGGTGGTGGAGTCGGGCAGCAGTCAGGGCCACGTGGTGAAGGCTTCTCTGGACACGTGGGGCCTCCAGCTGGCCCGATGGGGCCCCTCCGAGAAAGCCAGGCTCTGTAATTGACGAGGTGAATTGAGTTTGCTTGTGTGATCTATCAGTTGAGGGCCAGTGAGGAAAACGGAAACCACGCGGTGATTTAAACAAAGTGAATTTAATTTAGGGATTGGCTTAACAGGTATTATTGGATGACTAGAAAGGCAGGAAGGGAACCCTGAGGAAACTCAGAGATGGCAGCGGCAGGGAGGCAGGGAGTGGCGCTCTGCAGGGCACCGCCCATGCCCACACAGCACAGCAGGTGCCACCCTCCTCCCTCCGTCCCGTGCCCACACAGCACAGCAGGTGCCACCCTGTCCCTGCCCTCCCGTGCCCACACAGCACAGCAGGTGCCACCCTCCTCCCTGCCCTCCCGTGCCCACACAGCACAGCAGGTGCCACCCTGTCCCTACCCTCCCGTGCCCACACAGCACAGCAGGTGCCACCCTCCTCCCTGCCCTCCCGTGCCCACACAGCACAGCAGGTGCCACCCTCCTCCCTGCCCTCCCGTGCCCACACAGCACAGCAGGTGCCACCCTGTCCCTGCCCTCCCGTGCCCACACAGCACAGCAGGTGCCACCCTGTCCCTGCCCTCCCGTGCCCACACAGCACAGCAGGTGCCACCCTCCTCCCTGCCCTCCCGTGCCCACACAGCACAGCAGGTGCCACCCTCCTCCCTTTCTCCCGTGCCCACACAGCACAGCAGGTGCCACCCTGTCCCTGCCCTCCCGTGCCCACACAGCACAGCAGGTGCCACCCTCCTCCCTGCCCTCCCGTGCCCACACAGCACAGCAGGTGCCACCCTGTCCCTGCCCTCCCGTGCCCACACAGCACAGCAGGTGCCACCCTCCTCCCTGCCCTCCCGTGCCCACACAGCACAGCAGGTGCCACCCTCCTCCCTGCCCTCCCGTGCCCACACAGCACAGCAGGTGCCACCCTGTCCCTGCCCTCCCGTGCCCACACAGCACAGCAGGTGCCACCCTGTCCCTGCCCTCCCGTGCCCACACAGCACAGCAGGTGCCACCCTCCTCCCTGCCCTCCCGTGCCCACACAGCACAGCAGGTGCCACCCTGTGCCTGCCCTCCCGTGCCCACACAGCACAGCAGGTGCCACCCTCCTCCCTGCCCTCCCGTGCCCACACAGCACAGCAGGTGCCACCCTGTCCCTGCCCTCCCGTGCCCACACAGCACAGCAGGTGCCACCCTCCTCCCTCCCTCCCGTGCCCACACAGCACAGCAGGTGCCACCCTGTCCCTGCCCTCCCGTGCCCACACAGCACAGCAGGTGCCACCCTGTCCCTGCCCTCCCGTGCCCACACAGCACAGCAGGTGCCACCCTCCTCCCTGCCCTCCCGTGCCCACACAGCACAGCAGGTGCCACCCTGTCCCTGCCCTCCCGTGCCCACACAGCACAGCAGGTGCCACCCTCCTCCCTCCCTCCCGTGCCCACACAGCACAGCAGGTGCCACCCTGTCCCTGCCCTCCCGTGCCCACACAGCACAGCAGGTGCCACCCTCCTCCCTGCCCTCCCGTGCCCACACAGCACAGCAGGTGCCACCCTCCTCCCTGCCCTCCCGTGCCCACACAGCACAGCAGGTGCCACCCTGTCCCTGCCCTCCCGTGCCCACACAGCACAGCAGGTGCCACCCTGTCCCTGCCCTCCCGTGCCCACACAGCACAGCAGGTGCCACCCTCCTCCCTGCCCTCCCGTGCCCACACAGCACAGCAGGTGCCACCCTCCTCCCTGCCCTCCCGTGCCCACACAGCACAGCAGGTGCCACCCTGTCCCTGCCCTCCCGTGCCCACACAGCACAGCAGGTGCCACCCTGTCCCTGCCCTCCCGTGCCCACACAGCACAGCAGGTGCCACCCTCCTCCCTGCCCTCCCGTGCCCACACAGCACAGCAGGTGCCACCCTGTCCCTGCCCTCCCGTGCCCACACAGCACAGCAGGTGCCACCCTCCTCCCTCCCTCCCGTGCCCACACAGCACAGCAGGTGCCACCCTGTCCCTGCCCTCCCGTGCCCACACAGCACAGCAGGTGCCACTCTCCTCCCTGCCCTCCCGTGCCCACACAGCACAGCAGGTGCCACCCTCCTCCCTGCCCTCCCGTGCCCACACAGCACAGCAGGTGCCACCCTGTCCCTGCCCTCCCGTGCCCACACAGCACAGCAGGTGCCACCCTCCTCCCTGCCCTCCCGTGCCCACACAGCACAGCAGGTGCCACCCTCCTCCCTGCCCTCCCGTGCCCACACAGCACAGCAGGTGCCACCCTCCTCCCTGCCCTCCCGTGCCCACACAGCACAGCAGGTGCCACCCTGTCCCTGCCCTCCCGTGCCCACACAGCACAGCAGGTGCCACCCTGTCCCTGCCCTCCCATGCCCACACAGCACAGCAGGTGCCACCCTCCTCCCTGCCCTCCCGTGCCCACACAGCACAGCAGGTGCCACCCTCCTCCCTGCCCTCCCATGCCCACACAGCACAGCAGGTGCCACCCTCCTCCCTGCCCTCCCGTGCCCACACAGCACAGCAGGTGCCACTCTCCTCCCTGCCCTCCCGTGCCCACACAGCACAGCAGGTGCCACCCTGTCCCTGCCCTCCCGTGCCCACACAGCACAGCAGGTGCCACTCTCCTCCCTGCCCTCCCGTGCCCACACAGCACAGCAGGTGCCACCCTGTCCCTGCCCTCCCGTGCCCACACAGCACAGCAGGTGCCACCCTCCTCCCTGCCCTCCCGTGCCCACACAGCACAGCAGGTGCCACCCTGTCCCTGCCCTCCCGTGCCCACACAGCACAGCAGGTGCCACCCTGTCCCTGCCCTCCCGTGCCCACACAGCACAGCAGGTGCCACCCTCCTCCCTGCCCTCCGCCTCCCCGCCTCCCTCCAGTGCTCCCCACCCGCGGCCCTAATGCGGAGCCAGCTACAGCCTCAGCTCTCTGATGTGCTCAGGAAAAACTGTGAACCTGCGTATTATCTGCGGTGTTCGTTGCAATGGTGTGGGCGTGGCTCCCCGCAGCCCTCTGCATCCGACGTGGAGGGAGCCCAGCCGGAGGGTGGTCCCACCGTGAAGGTCTGAAGACGGCTCAAGCCTGCACCTCCTTCTGTGCCTCGGTTACCTGGTGCCGGACAACAAATTCCTCCCCAGCGTGGGGATCACACCAGCACCGGTATTTCCTACGGTTGCTGTCTACAACAGCAGGTGTGCTGGGGCTGCCGGAGCGGCTTTCTCGGGGGCTCCTGCCCACACGGGCCAGGTAGTGCTGTCAGCGGAGGCCTGGGCCCCTCCGCACCCGGACCTCTCCCCGAGGCTGCTTCGGGGACCTCGCAACCCCGCGCAGCCCCACCGTGTGATCCTAGAGAGACAGACAGAGCCCTGCGGTCCCTTCAAAACACGATGTCTCTTGGGTAGTAAGATACACAGACCATTACATTTACCATTTTAGCCATTTGTAGGTGTCAAGTTCAGTGGCATCGACACGTTCACACTGCTGTGCAACCTCACCCCTGTCCACCTCCAGAACTTTCTCATCGTCCCTCACTGAGACTGTTGTCCCCAGTAAGTGGTAACTCCCACCCTCCAACACCCACCTCCCCAAAGCTCCCAGTCACCTCGATTCTGCTTTGTACTTCCTGTCCCTGCCAATCTCTTTCATGGCCTGGCTTCTGACGTCACTCGCTGTCATCCCTGCTCCATCCTGCGGGACTCGGGTCAGCTCTTGGCAGGGTGGCCAGGGACCCCAGGCGTGTATGTCAGGGGGCAAGAATCAGTGATTGTATTTGTGATCAGACTATAGGTTTCTATCTTGCTTTTAAAATGCAGTGTTGCGTACACCCGTTGCCCTGTGCTAGTAGGACTTCTTCCAGCGATATTGGCGGCTACATAAAATACCCCCGAGGGCAGGGGTGCACTACCATCTATTCAGCCGTTTCCCTCTTGTGGGTGAGCTGGTGTGTTCAGATCTTCATGCTACAGATAACTCCGTGAGGAACATCTTGGCATCTCTGTGTCCTTAGGATAGCTTCTTAGAAGAACAATGGGTGGTCAAATGTGCGAACACTTGGGAAGCTTTGATTTGTTTTGCCAAATCCCCCTCTGGTGGTTTTTGCCGCTGGTAGTACCCTGCCCGGGGGTACGAACTGCCCTCCTCCTGCTAGCTGGCCCAGCGGTCCTAGTCCTTGAAACTCGATTTCCAATCACATTTGTGGTTTTCTTCTGAAGGTGAAAGTAATGTGCATTCATTTTAAAGGTTGAAAAATGAAAAAGAGCATAATCAGTAATGTTAAAAATATAGTGACTTCACCCTGAGAACTATTGTTATTAACATTTTGGTACATACCATGTCCTTTGGTGAATATACTTGTGAGTGTATATTCATTTTAAAACACCCGTTGCCCTGTTTAAAAACTTCTATTTTAGTTTTTAAAAAAATGATCAATAGAAGAAATGTTATATAAGCCAGACTAATATGCTTATATAATTGGGATCAAATTATATATATATATATATATACTTGAATTCTGAGATTTCCTCACACAATAACCTATAAAGAACATTTTCCATGTCCTTGAACATCTTCACTGTTGTTGGATAGTTAGGGAATTTCTGGTTTTGCTGTTACATATTTGGAGTCTGTAATATTATTAAAACAATAAATAAAGTTCAGTGAACATCTCTGTGGATGGGTCTTTGGCACGGAGCAAGATCTTTTTAGAACAAAAGAAAAATGACAAGAACTTTGCCTCCAGAAAGCACGTGCCTCGATCACCAGTAGGAATTACCCTTACAAACAAACAACTTTGTCCATATGGTAAAACCACATTGTAATCCCCAAAGGTTGCCTGTTAGTTTCGTCTGAATTCCTCTGACCACTGGTGCGATGCAGTGCTTCCGCTAGTCTGACTTTCGGTAGATGGTCCTCGGACGGAAGGCCCCGAGCCCTGTCCGGTCACGAGGGCTGTACCGTGTGCCTTCATGTTTCTTGACATACAAAAGTCTTCTTCTTGTTTGTAGTCAAGCCTACCTTTCCCTGTATAATTTCTTTCTTTGTTTTTAGGCTTAGAAACTTCCTCCTTATCCTATGATAAGGAAGATACCCATATTTATCTTCTCATTTTTATGATTTTTATTTACATTTAAGCCTTCACGATGCATCAGGAGGCCTGGTCCAATTTTACAGGTTTCTCTCAGCCGGCAGTTTCCCGGGGACCGTTTGTTCTGTCACGAGTCCCCTTCCCCTCGGCTCATCACTCGGGGCTGTTTGTTCGCACAGCTTCGGACGCCACTCACCGGGACCCGAGCCCCGAGCTCCCGGGGTCTCCGTCACACGGGTCCCCCACTAATGCTGCCCTGGTCACCTGCAACACTTCGCTGTCTGTCCTAAGCAGTCTTCACGTCTGTGAGGCCAGGAGCTCGGCGCACGTGAGTCGGTGAACGCGAGAAGGAAGGACAGGGCTGCTCGGCGACACAGCGTGGTGGCGGTTTCCATGGTCAGAGCTTAGCCCCTAGGAGGCACCATGGTCAGAGCTTAGCCCCTAGGAGGCACCATGGTCAGAGCTGAGCCCCTAGGAGGCACCATGGTCAGAGCTGAGCCCCTAGGAGGCACCATGGTCAGAGCTGAGCCCCTAGGAGGCACCATGGTCAGAGCTGAGCCCCTAGGAGGCACCATGGTCAGAGCTTAGCCCCTAGGAGGCACCATGGTCAGAGCTTAGCCCCTAGGAGGCACCATGGTCAGAGCTGAGCCCCTAGGAGGCACCGTGGTCAGAGCTGAGCCCCTAGGAGGCACCGTGGTCAGAGCTGAGGCCCTAGGAGGCACCGTGGTCAGAGCTGAGCCCCTAGGAGGCACCGTGGTCAGAGCTGAGCCCCTAGGAGGCACCATGGTCAGAGCTGAGCCCCTAGGAGGCACCATGGTCAGAGCTTAGCCCCTAGGAGGCACCTAAACAGGAAAAGTTAGAGGTCTTTTCTTTTTTTGGCATCCAGAAACCTAGAGCTAAATTTCAAGTTCAGCTGAAGGAGCTCCAGGAATCGTCCTGCCTCTCACTGAGTCCTCACCGGCTTTCGCTTCTCTGTTTTAATGGTCTCACTGGGTGTGCCTTTTAAAACAGGCACTCCCACAATGTCCCTGTGAGCAGGCGAGGAAGGAGCAAGAGTCCAAAGACGAAGAACAGATATTAAGTGCGGCGCTTGCTGTGCTCATTTTCCAGCCTTTAAATGATTTAAAAATAAGAAAGTGGAACCAAAATTCTTTATGTTGCCGGGAGATGGTACATGAAGTACACTGCTCACAAAAATTAGGGGATATTTCAAAATGAATATGAAATGATAAAATATTCCCTAATTTTTGTGAGCAGTATATTTTCCTTAAAATTTTTTTTTTTTAATAGACTGGCTTTCCCCCCCCCCCACTAAGATTTTATAAGTCGATGTTTAGTTTGGTTGCCTGTAAACAGTTCCTTGTGTGCTGTCGTTGTGGTTTCTCTGTGGTGCATCAGAATGACCGACCCACGGGGCCCTCCTGAGGCCTCCGAGGTGTCGCTAGGCACTCTCCTACATGCTGGTACTGTCACCTTGCGTCCCTCCCTCTCAGGCATGTGGCAGTCTCACCCTCTACTAGGGTTTCTACTGGGGTTTCCGGGACTCCGGACCCAGGATCAGCTGTGAACATTTTTAAATTCAAAGCTCCTGATTCAGTGGGACCCAAGGGTGAAAGTTTAACGAGTTCCCAAATAATTCTTTTTATGCACTTTAAGTTTAAGAGCCGCTGACAAAGCAGCCAAGTTAAAACATAATTACCACGGTCATTTTCTAGATCACTGATAACTGGAAACCTGAGACTGAAAACCGACCTTTATTCTAATCCCTTTGGCAGTATTTGCTACGTGCATAAAGACAGTGCCCTCTCCTGGCTCCCTGCTGTAAACGCACACTTTACAACCATGCCCTTTTACTGCTGGATCCAGGCTTGCTCTTAAAAGTGGAAAGATGACAATATTAGTACTTTCAGGACTAATACTTTTCCAAGTGATAAATGCTTAAGAGTAATATATAAACAATCTACAGTGGCTTTCACTTTATTGTTAGTAATTGGGGAGTTAAAACCATTTGTGAAGGCCGCACCTTAATAGAGCCTCTGATAATGGTCTCAGTGATCCGTTGCATCACTAACCAGGATGATACTACGTCTAATAATTATGAAGGAAAATAACTGTTTATTGCCAACTCCCCGTAGTAAACGCGATTTAGTCTTTCCAGGGACTGTTCAGCATTTTACTCTTTTACTCAGACAGCTTAGATAAGGTTCATCTGATCCCAAGGCTTTTGGGACAGTGACTGACTGCTTGTGTGTCCTTGAAACATTCAGGGTTATGAATTAAAAGAAGCAGGTCCCATTAAATCTCCGCGGCTCTAGCACAGGCCCTGAGTTGATCACCTGTCCACTGTAAAGACTCATGACACCTCCCAGCCCTCGGATTCAGCAAACGGCTCTGCCAGGTGGTCCCCAAAGCTCCTGTGAGTGCCCCGTTCCTATGCTGACTTTTACCACAGGGCGTCTTGATGAAAGCATGTTTGTGTCCCAGACATAAAACTGTGGATATGCCTTTGTCTTATTTTAAAGAGAACGTGGCATCTCACTTTGTTAGATATTTTCTCTGCTCTCCCTCAGAGGAAACAGAAAATAAACACACACTTAGCCAAGGGGTGGGGGAGAAGGTATGCCCTGGAAGTGATTTGCTTTCTGGTTGGATTGCTTGTCGTGTCCCCAACCGATTTTTAGGTTAGTCCGTTTAAACTGGGGAGAACAGAGACTATCGAGCCAGGTTTTATGACTAATTACTGAAGTAAGGCTTTGCCCTTCCAACCTTTTTTTTTCGAAGGAATAACCTTTCCGGAGGTAGGCTCCTGAGTATAGTCATTTTTTATTTTCACGACACCTTTGGCTCTGCACAAAGGAACAACTTAAACATTGAATGGCTTAATTGGTCCAAGGCACTGGGAACACACCAGTTCAGCACACACGTGTCTGTCGCATCTCCAGTACCTCCCCAGGAGACTGGCGTTTCCTGGATGCTTCCTGTCCCCGGCGTTTCTACCAGTACCACTTCCTGTCCCGCCATCCTCGGTTCCCTGTTCATTGCCACTTGATAATGAGGCCACCTTAGGTCATCTTTGATCCTGATTGTCATGACCACCTCACTATCCATTTGTTTCTTTTGGGTTTTGATTTATTACTTTTAGCCTGGAGGGGGAACCATGATTAAACGGGTTAGTGCTTAGGCTGGTCAGTATTTCATTTTACGTGATACGCTCTGCTTCATTGGGGGTTGGCCAGCTACAGATTTGCCCACCATCTGTTTTGCTAAATAAAGTTTTAATTGTACACAGCCATGCTCTCTCCTTTCTGAATGTGGCCACTTCGGTAATGCAGGGAGAGGTTGGGTAGTTACCACAAAGATTGTATAGCCGACAAGCCTAAAATCCTCTCCGTGACCCTCCACTGATCAAGTTTGCTGCTCCCTGCTCTAGATAATTAGCTGATAAAATACAGCAACTTTTGGAATAACATCCTTATTTTTCCTACTGAAATGAACAGAATGGGAAACCAAGGTGGAATAATTGAACTGAATAGGATTTCTGAATTAAGAATTCATGTGTTCATATATTTAGACAAAAATCCTGATAAGGGTTGTTTCCAGTGAATATCTTGACAATCGGACATTAAACTATCTCTTTATATGAATAATTTTTTAAAAGACCAAACATATATATTTAAATAAGAAATCATTTTTATAAAGATTTTATTCATTTTAGAGGGGAGAGAGAGAGAGAGAGAAAGGGGGAGGAGCAGGAAGCATCAACTCCCATATGTTCCTTGACTGGGCAAGCCTGGGGTTTTGAACCAGCGACCTCAGCATTCCAGGTCGACGCTTTATCCACTGTGCCACCAGAGGTCAGGCCAAAATCATTTTGAATTTAAGAACTCCACTTTTATGCATAATATAAATTCACTATTTTACCCATTTTTAAGTGTACAGTTTAGTGGCTTTAAGTGCATTCACACGGCTGTGCAAGCGTCACCTCCAGCCACCTCCAGAACTCTTTCATCTTCCCGAACTGAAACTCCGTCCCCATCAAACAGCACCGCCACCCCTGCCCTCCCAGCCTCTGGTGCCACCCGCCCCTTCCCGTCTCTGTGACTGTCATTCCTCTCAGTCCCTCATACGGGTGGGATCGTCGCATGTCCTGTTTGTCCTTTTGTACCTTTGTTGTCTCACTTCCGCCCAGTGTAGCAGCTGTCAGAATTTCCTTCCGTTGTGGCCTGACTGGTAGTCTGCAGTATGCGTGCACCACATTCTGGTGATTCACCCATCTGCCAGAGGACGCTTGTGTGGTTGTGACCTTTGGCGATTATGAATGGTGCTGCTGTGAACACTGATGTAGGAATCCCTGTTCTGGTCCCTGCCTTCAGCTCTCGTGTGTTTGTGCCCGGAGAAGGAATTGCTGGATCGAGTGGTAATTCTACGTTTCATTTCTTGAGGAATCATTGTGCAGTTTCCCATAATGGCTGCCCCCCTCGTGTCCCCACCGGCGGTGAACGTGGGTTCCAGTGTCTCGGCCCCAGGCTGACACTTGCTGTCTGTCTTGCTTTGTCCCTTAGGTAACCATCCAAAGGGTGTGAAATGATATCTCAGTATAGTGATTTTTTCATCTTCAGTGTCTGTGTGTCTGGCAAACCTGACATCTATTCCGTGGATGGATTCTTTTGTCTTTTTTGCTGATTTGGTACATATGTATATTGCAGAAGGTTTCCCACAATCAGGTTTGTTAACATGTCCTTCACAGCACATAATTCCCATTCTGTTGTTGTTGTCATGGCGAGAACATTAATGCGCTACTTTCAGAGCAACTTTTGAATATACGATCCAGTGTTGTTAACTACAGTCACCGTGGTCACTACACGTTAGAGCCCAGAACTCATTCCTCTTGTAATGGAAAGTTTGTAACCTGGGAGCCAATGCTTTCCCACTCCCCAGTCCCTGGCCCGGACTATTCCACTCTCTGTTTTCATGAGTTCATTGTCTCTGTTTTTATGAGTTCATTGTTTTCAGATTCCACACATACGTGAGATCATGCAGTATTTTTCTTTCTCTATCTGACATTTCCTTTAGCAGAATGTCTTCACGGGACATTCATGTTGTTGCAAACGGCAGGGCCTGATTCTTTTTATGGCAAACTAATATTCTGTGACATTCTCTCTGTCCAGTCGTCTGTCAGTGGGCATGGAGGTTGTCTCCAGGTCTTGGATTTTGTGAAGAAGGCTGCAGTGCGCATGGGCGCACATGTGCCTCTTTGAGACGGTGACTTCGCGTCTCCTTCGCTCTTTTGCCAGAAGTGGGACGGCTGGATCACATGGTCGTTCCAGTGCTCGTTTTCTGAGGAATCTTCGTACTGTTTTCCGTAGTGGCTGCATCGATGTGGTTTTGATTTGTATTTCTCTAATGATTTAGTGGTGTCAAACATTTTTTTCCTGGGCTTACTGGTTGTCCATGGATCTTCTTTGGTGAACTGCCTATTGACCATTTTTGAGTTCGGTTGTTTTCTTTGCTTCTTGAAAAGGAAGAATGAAGCTGGAGGACCCACGCTTCTTGATTCCGCAGCTCACTACAGAGCTGCTGTGATCCAGCTAGTGTAGCGCCGGCCAAAAGGCTGACGGATGGGCCCACGGAGCAGAACAGAGAATCCAGAAAGAACTCCTGCACATACAGTCAGAGGATTTTCGTCAAGGGTGCCAGTATCATTCAGCAGGAGAGGACAGTCTTTGTATTACATGGTGCTAGAAAAACTGCATAGCCCTAAGTTAAAAAAAAAAAAAAATTGGACTCGTACTCATCACCATATATAACAAATTAACTAAAAATGGATCAAAGACCTAAACGATAAAACTCTTCAAACAAAACACAGGGGGGGAAGATGACATTGACTCTGAGAATGATTTTTAGCAGAAGGCACAAGCAACAAGAGAAGGAAATAAATTGGACTTCGTCGGAAGGAAAACCTTCTGTGCGTCAAAGGACACCACCAACAGAATAGAAAGGCTGCCCATGGAATGGAAACAAATATTTGCAAATCACACATCCGGTAAAGGATTGATATTCAGAATCTTCTTTTTTAAAATTTTATTTATAAAATTAAATTTCATGGGGTGACATTGATCAATAGGAGTACCTAAGTTTCAGATAAACATCTCTAGAGCAGTTGAACTGCTGATCGCGTTACGTGCCCGTCACCCAAAGTCAGATCATTTTGCGTCACCTTATGTTTGTCTCTCTTTACTCCCCTCCCCCCCCCCCGTAACCACTTCACTTTTGTCTGTGTCCCTGAGTCTCAGTTTTGTATCCCACCCATGTGTGAAGTCATATAGGTCTTAGCTTTTTCTGATTTACTTATTGCACTTAGCATAATGTTCTCAAGGTCCATCCATGTTGTCGTAAGTGGCAATACGTCAATATTTCTTCTGACGGAGGAGCAGTCAGTTTTTAGAGGAAATCGAAGGATGCTGAGAAGCAGCTGTGCCCACTGTCCCAGCAGGCAGCAGAGCTGGACAGTCACCACCAGTCTCAAGGACAACTTTGTTGGATGGCTCACTGCCCCGCTCTCGGTGACGACGATTCATATGAAGCCATCCAGACTTGCTGCGCTAGGACATAGGGAGCTTAATTAAAGGGGAAAATCGCTGTCCTCTCTTACAGCCAGCAGAAGAGCATTGTCTAGTGGCAGAGAAGACCGGGTGAAGGAGACTTTCTGTCCACAGCACAGGTCCGTCTGTTACCTGTCTTCGTGCTCCCGGAAGGCGCTGGTTGCTGATCCATTGTCGTGTACTTGATGTCTCATCCAGGCGGAGTGTCTTGGCCCCAGGGCTGTCCAAGCTCGGAACTTCTCTAAGGTCTAAAACATACCTAAAGAGGTTCTGGAATCCAGGTCTGAAAGCAGTTATGACAGGATCTCATGCTTCTTTACATGACCAGGAAATTTTAAGTAAAAAAAAGTTTTTTGAGAGGTTTTGCGTTTTGCACATGTGAGCCAAAGATTGGTTTCAAACGTTATTATCCTAACACATGCGGAAAATTGTCTAACACTCCCTCCAAGCCCTGGTTTTAGTCACTGTTTCTGGCAATTTGGAGGACACTCAAGCCCTAGTGTGGGCCAACCCTCAGGACTGTCACCTATACCTGTGCAGGTGGGCACTTCCCAGGGAAGCCACATCTAAGAGGTTGCTGTTCACATGATTGACACTGATGGTTTTTCTGAAAGGTGCAGCAAAGTGAGTTCTAATGAAATCTGTGTATTATGGCCAACTCTTGGGGCAGACATAAATCATCCTTGAGAAAGGGGCCCATGTGCCACGTCCCCAGGGAGGCTTTGTGTGGGGACCCTGCCTGTGCTTTGCTCTGGGTCACAGCTGGACCTCCAGGGGCGGGTTTCCTACACGGGTCGCTGCTCTATTTCATGGACAGCAGCGGAGAGATGGCCGTGGGCCAGGCCGCCCTTCTGCTGGATGGCTTTGTCTGTTAGCTGCGCTGCTGTCTCCGTGTGACTTCCCTTACGAGGGGCTGCTTGGGGCGTGGCAGTAGGAGGGGAAGCTAGTGGTCCCGTCTTGGAAGAAGACTAACCACACAGATCCCACAGGCCAGTGCGTGAGGCCCCTCAGCCACGTGGGAGCGACAGGACTTGGATGGCGGACCGAGTTGTACCGGCGCCTCCCAGGCCGTCTGCCCCGCGCCCTCGTTCTGATGACCAGGGTCAAGCAGGGAGGCGTGGGGCGGAGGGCATGACCTCTGCTTCAGGAACCGCAGCCCCGGCCCCGGAGGCTGGCCGTCGGTGTGCCCGCCTGGCGTCACGATAGCTGCCCAGGGCGCAGGTGTGTTTCGGAGTACCCGAGAGAAGCTGCCTTACCCCCGTTGGTTCAGGAGTGGGGACGTGGACGTGTGGGGACTTGTACAGACGTGCTCGCCTCGGTCGCAGGAGTGGTGTTTGATCTGCAAACCACAGCTCCATTCTGAAGTTTGTGAGGATCCTCCCAGCACCTAAGCCCCTGCTAATGAGCAGAGGTTCTTATATTGTTATCGCCGAAGGTGCCTGTGAATTAGACTCAGTTAGTGCAGATAAATGGGTGAGATTACAAGCAAGCTGTGAAAAAATGATGAGCTTGTTTTTATACACAGGTGACTGTACCACTCAAGTGAGGTCATGCTCACTGTCGTTGCTCCAATAGTGCTGGTTGCTATTGTGCTGGAAGGTTTCACCGTCGAGTGGCGGGGGCAGTGGGCGTATATGCACATGGTTGCGGTGGGGGCAGAGGACTGTTAGGTAGCGAAGTGTGCACGGCACCCCGCCTGGGAAGACAGGCACGGAATCCAGAGAGTCGACCGTGAGGAGGGGCGTGCAGGGGCGGGGAAGTAGGAAGTACTGTCCAGGGGACATGGGACATCTGGGAAGCTCAGCTTGGCCAAGACCTGCGAATGGGCTGGGTGGGAGGAGTGACACCAGACAGCTAGGTGGGGCTAAACCCCAAGGGGCCTGTAGTGGTTTCCCTGGGCCGCTGAACAATGCCACAAACAGTAGAGAAGTCCTATCGCCCAGGTCTGGAGATGGAAGTCCAAAGTCCAGGAGCCAGAGGGCCCATGCGTCCTTTGCCAGCTCCGGGGGACAGCCTCCCCTGTCTGTCCAAGCTCAGTCCCTGGGGTTCCTGGGCCTGTGAACCCATCACTCCAGGCTCTGCCTCCATTGTCACATGGCCATCTTCACATCCTTCTGCCTGGTGTCCAAAGTTCCTCTTTTATAAGATGCCAGTTATATTGGATTAGCACCCATTCTGATTACCTTTTCACTTGATCTGCAAAGACTCCTTCTCAAATAAGGTCATATTAACAGCTGCCCGGGGGGAGGACTCCAACGCATCTGTTTAGGGGACGTGACTCAGCTCACAGCAGCCTTGGTTGCCGGTTGGGGAAGTGTCTTTTGTAGCCACATGGGCCCTGAGTTGCAGCGAAGGAGGGACAGAACCTGCGTGTGCCCAGAGGGACAATGACCTGAGCACACTTGGAGGGACGGGGCCTCGGGTGTCAGGACCTGTGAGTCCTCCGCAGGGTGAGTGGGAGCCGGGAAGGACGTGGGGGCTACAAGAGAAGGGAGGGCGCCGTCCACGCACCACTGCTGGGCCCTGTCCTGCAGAGCCACACCCCTGCAATGTCTGTGCACAAGTCTTGTTCCTGGAGGATTTAAATGCATGACAACTATGAAAAGAGATATGAAATTAAAGTCATAGAGTTTTCGGGCACACACTCAGCGGTTTGTACATGTGTTTCCCCCCTTGCTTTTTATTATGGGGGTTTTAAGAGTAAGCAGAAGTAGAGGGGTGGGAGCCCCTGTGTCGGTCACCCCTCGGTCATTCCTGTTTGGCTTCAGTCACCAGGCCCCCCCTGCCTGATGTGTGCCTGGCTTTGCAGGCAAGTGATGGTGTCACTTATAAACTGTGACTTGGGGTTTATTGCATGATGTCCCTAAGCCTCGGTTTTCATTTATAAAATTGAGGTGATACTTGGCGATGATCCGATGCGGTCAGCTGCCAGTAATTGTCAGCCGGGCCCCCCTTTCTCAGGGGGCAGCCAGAGCAGGGCAGCAGTGGTGGGGGCCCTTCCTCCAAGCAGCCCGCCTTTAGGGGGACCTTGTGGAACGCACTTTTCTGAGCATTTCCTCCCAGTAATTAATGTGAAATAAAAAAATAATAACAGAAAGTAAATATTTCATGCTTTCTAAGGAAGTCTCTGATAAGAAACGACTGAGGAATAGAAGAGAAGGAAACCAGAATGAAACAGTGACTTGGACAAAGACGCAGGGAGGAGCTTCTCCAAGTTCAGTGAGAAGCTGTGATTCCACAGGCTGGGGCGAGGCCTGGGCTCTGCATGGCTGCCCCACGCTGGCTCCGGGGGAGACCCGCCGCCCACACCTGGAGTAGCAGGGACACGGGGCAAACTAGTCCCACCCACCAGACCTGTCCCTCGGCCTTTGTGTGTCCTGTGAGCTAAGAATGGGCTCCACCTTTTTCAATGGTCAAAAAGTGAAAAGAATATTTGTGACACATAACAAATGTATAAAATTGGCCCTGGTTGGCTGGCTCAGTGGTAGAACATCAGCCTGGCATGTGGAAGTCCCGGGTTCGATTCCCGGCCAGGGCACACAGGAGAAGCGCCATCTGCTTCTCCACCCCTCCCCCTCTCCTTCCTCTCTGTCTCTCTCTTCCCCTCCTGCTGCCAAGGCTCTACTGGAGCAAAGTTGGCCCGGGCGCCAAGGACAGCTCCATGGCCTCCACCTCAGGTACTACTAGAATGGCTCCAGTTGCAATAGAGCAACAGCCCAGATGGGCAGAGCATTGCCCCCTGGTGGGCATGCCAGGTGGATCCTGGTTGGGCGCATGCAGAAGTCTGTCTGACTGCCTCCCCGCTTCTTCAGAAAAATACAAAAAAGTGTATAAAATTTACATTTCAATGTCCATCAAGTTTTATCAGAAGCACAGATCTGCCCAATGTTTCCTGTTGTCCACGACTGCTGTCATGGGGCGGTTAAGTACTTGGGAGAGAGAGCCTCAGTGGCAGCAAGCCCGAGATGTTGACCTTTGCAGAAAGGATGCACCACCCCACAGGCCCTTGGTTCAGTAGCCAGCAGGGGGCAGAAGAGAGCTGTGTTCAGGCCATTGACCTCAGGTGGGGTATTGAGAAACGTGACCAAGCCAGACTCCACTGAGGTTTAAGATGGAGATGTGGGCCTGGGACAGACACACCCGGGCAGTTAGCGTGAGATGAAGTTCGTGTTTGTGTGTGTATGTGTGTGTGTGTGTGTGTGTGTGTGATGGGGGGGGGTAGGAGTCGGCAGGCAAGGCCCCCGTGAGTAGGACAATAACAAGCTATTCTGTTGCTGGAGCAGCAAAGACTAGGCCTGCAGGGTGTGGAAAAGCAGGCCGATGAGCTGAGCCCAGACCGGGTGTGGAGGCCCAGGACCTCCATGCAGGGCTTGGACTTCAGGAGAAGGCAATAGGGAGCCACGGGAGGGCTTTAGGTGGAGAGTGATAGCATCACATCTGAGCTGACAGACTTGTTATTCTGGGGGCTGTGCCTCTGGAACACAGTTGCGACAAACAATCGGGGTCAAGAGGCTGAGGGCACAGCAGCCACCGTGCACTGTGACACAGCCCGGCCCGCGGGAGGGCTCAGGCTCCCGGGGCCGTGGGTTCTGTATTGCTGGGTCAGTTTTTTTCTTTCTCTTTCCCATCTTTTCCTCTCGTCACAACCACCATGATGCAGCTGGGGCAGCTGTCTTTTTGCATTAGCCTAGCCCTTGTCTTCCAGGTGACTCCTGTGGACATGGGCTTCAGCATGACGAGCTGGTTTTGCTGGTTCAGTTCTATCTTACGGAGTATTTCTTCAGGGGGGAAGAGGGCGCACAGGCTCCTTTTAGAATCAGGTGAACACCGTCACGGGCAAGTAGGCTCAGAATCCGGGGTGACTGCAGGGCCTGTGCCTTCCCTGAGGCACGCCCCCTGAGGACCCTGACCTGGGGCAGCACAGGTCAGGGTCAGCTGCCTCCCGGCCTCGTACCAGATGCTGTCTGCCCTGCTCCCAAAGACCTCGCTGCCCATCCTGATTCTCTCACTCTCCCTGCCTGTCCTCCTGTCCCTCTGTCCCTCTGTTCTATAGAGAAGATTTGAATACTTGCCTTTCTTTGGAATGGATTGAACCTCCCGAATGCACAAGACAGGAGCTAGATGGACTTCTAGGATGGTGGCCACGGTGGCTGTGGGCCGCGTGTCGGGCAGCGTGGACCCACTGGGGAAGTGCCCTGAGCAGGGGATTCTGTCTTCCGGCCTCCAGGCGGGGTGGGCTGACCTCCCCCTGTGCCGTGGACCTGGAAACACTGTGTCACAGAACTTTGAACACATGAAGTCCTGTTTGGGGGGTCTTAATACATCGTAAATCCCCGTTCCTTGAAACAGAAACAGCACTATATTAGATGCTGTCTTGTTTAGGAAATTACTAGCCTCTATAGCTAGAAATAAGTAGATTACATTTTTTAAAAGATTACTTTAATCTCCATAAGAAGGGACATTTAAAGGAATATAGTCATTCAATTACAAAATATTTCCAAAGAACAAATAGAAGCTTGGAAGCCTGAACTATTTTTCAAATTTTCCAGATTTAGAAAATCTAATCCAACATCAACTTTTAATAAAAGCAGTCATTCCCAGCAATTCTGGTCTCTCGGTGTGTGTCTGTGTGTGTGTGTCTGTGTGTCTACTTTATTTAGCATAAACTTCACCTCTCTTACATGTATAATCTAATCTTTTAGTAAATGTACAGTTACGTGACTATCTCCACAATTAATTTTAGAACATAGCTATCACCCCACATTTTACATTTTAATTGTAAGAAGTGACATTAGAAAAATACCCCTTTTAATGTATGACTTCTCGTATTTGCATCATCTCAAGTTAAATTGTTACTAATAATGACCTTTACTTGTATCTCTTCCAGGCAGACACGAGACAGCGGGAGCAAAGCTCTTGCAATCTTATCAGAAACTGAGGTGAGTTTTGTGGAAAGACAGACTGTTCCTGGCCCTTCTCACCCCGGAACACAAAGGACCCACGAAAGAAGTTGCAAATCTCTTGACTTTCAGAGGTCACTGCTTTGGAATGTCACTTTTTTTTTTTAAATGATAAAGTGTCTGGAAAGATTTAAACAGATATTTCCATATTCTTTTGAAAAGCCTCCTAGAAGCTAGCATAGTATTTTCTCAACCAAATGTGTTGTTTTGTTTCTCAAATTCCCCTGAAATGTCACAAGGAAATCAAATATTATTTTTGATGGCACATTACATGACATTCTAAACCAAGCCTTTGCCCTTGGCTTTTATGAATCAGTCATCCCTCCAGCATCTTGCCCAGGGCCTGATATGCTGGACACGATGGCCTGAATGGTGTTAACGTCATCACACACGATTCTGGACACCTCGCCGTCTTGACGCTGGCAGCCCGCACACGCCTGGTCCCAGTGATGTTACTGGAGTATTACCGGAAAGTCTCCCACCAGCAGCTGCTTTTCTGGCCACGACGAAATGTTTATTTCAATTTCAGGACTTTTTCATTTTTTACGCCCCCATTTTCCCCCCCATTTCTTTTCGCACACGCTTCTAATTCCTCTTATGGTTGATTTTCACACCCATGACATTTTTGGCACTTCTACCTGTGTGGCTTCCACTGAGAGAGCACACGGGTCCACGCGGACCCAGAGCGGCCCAGCCGCTGGGAGCGAGGCAGCGGGGGCAGCGGGGGCAGCGAGCACGGGGGGCAGCGAGCACGGGGGCAGCGAGCACGGGGGGCAGCGAGCACGGGGGCAGCGGGGGCGGCGAGCACGGGGGCAGCGAGCACGGGGGCAGCGGGGGCGGCGAGCACGGGGGCAGCGGGGCGGCGAGCACGTGCACGTGGACGCTGGCCCGCACGCTACTCGGTTCCCGCACTCACACCCCAGGGCATCTAACTGGGGATCTGCCTGTAAGTGAGGAAGTAAAAACACAAAATAACAAAACCCAAAGGTGGAATTATACCTGAATTATAGGAAGATGATAATGAGTCCTGTGTGTCGGTGAGACTAAGTCTTGCGTCATTTGTGACCTGTTCCTTACTCCTGTCTTCTTCCTCAGCAGCAGAATTTCCGTGGTTCCTCCCACTCCACCTCCGCTCAGTGAAAGCTGGTGCAGCCACAGCCCTGGCCGGGTAATGTGTGCTCTGCGGGCCTCCCTGGGGGCGGGGGGGGGGGGGGGGGGGGCGGGGGGGGGGGGCGGGGGGGGGCGGGGGGGGGCGGGGGGGGGGGGCGGGGGGGGGATCCAGCCCAGGCTGCAGTCTCACAAGCGAGGCAGAAAATGAAGGGCTTGCTTCTGCCCAGTGTCTGTGCCACTGCCAGGCTTTGGGGACCCTGGGGCCATGTGCATTAACCGACTCCTCTTCTGCCGGCACCCCACATTCTTGCCTGCACCCCATGTTCTCACCTGCACTCCCGGCCCCAAGTCTTCCTCCTTGTCTTTCTGTCACCTCTCTTCCCTGACGGCACACTATGCTGTGAATATGGGGGTCTGCTGAGGTGCAGGGAGTCCGAGGGTCTCTGGGGGGGGTTAAGGGGAATCTGGGTTGAGTCACAGGTATGTGAGAGTGGGGGTGCCTCTGGAAATGTGTCTGTGTGTCTTCTGGTTGCATGCAGGTGCTAAGGTAGATCGGGACCATTTCTGTACAAAGAAATTAGCCACATGATTTGGAGGGAGTTCTCTCGGTTTCCACCTGGGAGATAAAATAATTATATCATCTGGCTGCCTCCCAGGACTGGGTGAGAAATGAATGAAAGAATGCCTTATGCTGGTACTTGGAAACTTAATTTTTTTCATCATTGTTACTCTGTAGATGAAAGGGAGTAACTAGATCCATATGGAGAAGGGTACGCACGTTTATTGGTGAGAGAAAGTATACACATTCTTCTTTCTATTTCAAACCGAGATGCTGGCATGACCTGCAAAATCCTGCTCTACTTTCTCCTTGAAATTTTAAATTCTCCAAAGCTATTTGTGTGCTCAGGACATACTGGATGAATGTATGGGTGGATGGATGGATGTGCGAATGGATGGATTAATGGATGGATGAATGGACAGATAGATGGATGGACGGATGGATGAATGGGTAGAAGGACAAACAGATGGACAGATAGATGAATGGATAGACCAGGGGTCGGGAACCTATGGCTCACAAGCCAGATGTGGCTCTTTTGATGGCTACATCTGACTCGCAGACAAATCTTTAATAAAGAATATAATAACGTTAAAAATATAAAACATTCTCATGTATTACAATCCATTCATTTCCTACCGCTCATGTTCATGGTTGCGGGTGGCTGGAGTCAATCACAGGTGTCCTCCAGGACAACACCAAATTTTTATTGGATAATGCGTAACGTACACAGGTTGTTGTATGGCTCTCACAGAATTACATTTTAAAATATGTGGTGTTCATGCCTCTCAGCCGAAAAGGTTCCCGACCCCTGGGGTAGACAGATGATGGATTGATGGACGGGTAGATGGACAAATGGATGGTGGTTGGATAGATGAGACTTGCGAGGCAAGTAATCACCTTTCTGTTGTTGTCTCTTCCTTTTTCTTTTCTCTTCTGCTCTTGGAGTGGAACTAACCCTCGACTTCAGGCTGGCCTCCCTGTGCCCCATGCATTCTGCCTTGCTGGCATCCCCTCTGCGTGTAGTTGGGATGATGTTAAAGAAGCAGGTCACTTAGGTATAGTCTTTAAGCCAATGAGATGTCACTCATTATTTCTCAGAGGTTGTTTTCACCTTCTCATCGACCCCTTGATGAATGTCCTTCCTTTAATGCAGTGTCACAACTCAAAGGAGGAACTGAGTTAAGAGGACCTCTGTCCCTTGAGGGGACAGTGCTCTGTCCACTCCAGACACACACATGCCCACACCCGCATGCACCCCGAGGACCCACACCCACACACCTGCGCACGTCTGCCGGTGTTGGAGGTTGGCTGCCTGGCAACCGCCGGGGAGACATGAGGCGTCAACCGCGGCTCTCATTCTCTCTCCCTCTCTGCTTTAGTTACAGGAACTGGGTCAGTCCAAAGGGTTTAACAAGTCCGTGGAGAATTTGTTCCTGTCTGTTACCACCCACATGAAAAGTAAGTGGATGCCTCTTCCCGTTCTTTCCCAGCACCGCTCTCCTGCCATGCCCCTGGGCCACAGCGGTGACAGGGCCCCCCTCTGTCTCTGGCTTCTGGGGAAAGCCACAGCCCCTGGCCCGTCACCTCCGCACCCTCACCGCATGGGCCTCTGTGTCCCTGAGGAGGAGGAGACACCTCAGTGGGCTGGCTGGCTCCCTGTCCCCCACTCCTGTGTGCCCGCCCCAGTCAGCGCGTGGGGCAAGGGTCTCGCGGCAGCAGGGACGCCCACCCTGGCTTCTCCCCAGGACAAAGGGAACACGAGAGAGATGATTCCAGTGTTCCAAAGACAACTCCTACAGGCCGGGCGGGGCCCTGGGTCTGTCTGTGCGTGAAATTACTTGTCGGGTCCCCTCTTCTTTTTGGTAATTTATTTTTTTTTAATTAGCAGTAACCGTGCACATTGCAAGGAGCCCAGAGTTACCACTCGGAAACCTTGTTTCTCTCAATAGTCTTTCTGCTCAACTATGGCTTCCTGTTTATCCTTAAGTCCAAGGACAGGCCCCGCCTCAGGCCTCCTGCGCGCTGCGCTGGGAGCAGCCAGGGACCTGCAGGAGCTCCCTGGGGGGCGGGGTCCTGGGCCTCCTTTCTCTTCACTGGTCTATCTCTCTTCCGCTCATCACCCTTTCTCCATGTGGTTGGTGGGCGGTCTCAGCATTGTACTTGGCTGGAGACAACCCTGTTATTGATGTTCGTTAGTCCTCTGTGCTTCCCATGAGCCCTTCTGAGCTACAGCACAGAGACAGTCAAAGCAAAAGCCATGCTTCAGATAAGCAGAGAAGTGACTCTGCCATGTGACCGTGTGTTCCCCTCTGCTAAGAAGGGGGCAGCACCCGAATTTCATAGCCTGTTTACTAATAAAATCATCCCCGTCCCTTGGCCGGGCAGTGGGACGACATCCACGTGCTGTGCGTACCAGCCCAGGCCGCAGTTTCCGCCTGGCAGCCGCCCACGCTCCGAGCTGGCTCCTCCCCCGCTGAGGCTGAGGCTGATGGCCCTGCGGCTCTCTCTGGATGCACAGCCTCTCCCCAACCCCCGTGGCTTCTGTGATCCCCTACCCCCACGGCCAGTGTGGAATCGTGCCTCGGAGTCAGCTCAGACGCCTAGACCCTCAGACCGCTGGAGGGGCAGGGCGCACGGTTCACCTTGTCCACTCACACGCCCCCCCCCACCCCCAACCCCCGGTGCGGGGACCTTTCTAGCTGCCAGGCCTAGAAAGATGCTCCATAGTGTGCAGGTGGCTGACTCAAGAGCTGTGTGGATGGCATTGCTCTCAGACAACGGGCTCCTGTACATGCTGGTGGGGAAGGTGCACACTGGGGCTTTGGAGGGCATTGCGGGGGGGGGGGGGGGCCCTCTAGAGAAAACAACTTTCTGCAGACGTATGCTGGCTGGGGTGTGCAGCATTCCTAATACATTTTGTTACAAAGCCAACCAAATTTAAAGCCATCTTTTCAGGTTTTGCTACTGAAATGGTTACAAGGACACCTCCCTTCCAAAAGTCAATATAAATTGTCCTTGGTTATAAAATCTTTGTAAGGAACCCCTACAAAGCTGGCTGGGTTGGTTAGGCTGACTTCACTGTGTTTTGGACAGTTGTTCACATGACATGTGGCCCAGAGACAGAGCCACATGGATGGGAAGAGCTTCCTGTCACTCCTGCTCTGATGGTGGCCCCGGCCCACAGAGGTGTGCCGAAGGCCACCACCTTTTCGGAATCCAACGCTTTTGCCCTGTGCAGAACGCAGTGTCTGTCTGGGGACACCCCCAGTTGTCTGAGCTCCCAGGGCCCGAAGCGTGGTGTTGGCCACACGCTACCTTCCCCCCTCCATTAACTTGCCCTCATGGGCCCTGGGCCCCTCTCTATGTGGCTGAGGGAACCCCCAAGCAGGGCTCACCTGGATCTCACTTGGCAACGCTGTGCACACTCACCTGTCACCCTTGTATTTGTTTCCTAGAGTTGTCCAAGTCCCAGAATGACATGACTGCTGACAAGCAGCTCTGCAGCACGGGCCCTCGGCAGCGAGTGAGCCGGACGGAGAGAAGGAGCCAGTCTGACACAGCCATCAACGTCGCCACCAGGGTATTTATTCCCCATGGCCACCAGGCCACCACAGAATTGCTTTCTAGCCCTTTTTTTCTAGAGACTTGATTTTCCCTTTTCTTTTATAACAAACCACGAAGCAGTCTGAAAAGCATAATCCTAAACCCCTCTCGGTGTGGAGGCCAGGCCAAAGGAAGATCAAAATTCAAGGTCAATTTAGAAAACAGTTCAGGACAGGGAAAGGCCCCAGCCTCAGTCCAGGCCAGTGGGACTTCCGCGTGTCCCCTGGTGTTCCTTGCAGGCGTCAAGGCCGCAGAAAAGGCAAGGGGCTCACCTGCAGGCCTGAGACGGCCAGCTGTTCCCGGACCTGCAGGGACCCTCGCCGGGAGTCCAGAGGAACTCCTACATCCTTCTCCGACCACCTCTGCAGAAAGCCTGTCCCGGTCTCTGTTAGGACTGCCGTGCAGTCAGACGCAGTCAGGAGGGGGACTCTGCAGTCATCTGACCTGCCAGAGAGCTCGTCTTGTGAGGACTTTTGAGGGGAGAGTCACTCTGGCTCCCCCCAGAATTCCCCAAGCCCGAGGCAACTTAGGCTCAGAAAAGCTGGGTTCTAGTCCAGCGAGGCGACCTGGCCACGGCAGGTGCCACCAGCTGGCTGCTTACAGGGTGGATACACTAGGACTGCCCTGGTTGGCTGGACAGGGGCCCCTTCTCTGTGACTGGGGGCTCTATTCAGGATGTCCCCAGACAGACTGTACTTGAGGCAAAGGGACGAGGTCAGCCTCGCTCTCTTGCGGGGACACAGACACACACACTCAAGATTTCAGAAGCTGCCATACCAGCGCCTCTGCACTTGGACAAGTCCCGTGAGCTCCCGAGCCTCAGGATCCCCCCACCCCCCGTGACATGAGGATAATTATACCTGTTCTGACAGGGCCCAGCCTTGCTGCAAATCTCCCCTGAGATAATATCGCATCTGAACTTGCTGTCTTAAGTTATCAGAATACAGGAGCTGAATGGTAGCGTTTCTTATGCACCAGACTCTGCGCTAAAAGCTGTAGCTTTCGCTGGACCATCTTACTTGATCCTCACACCACCCCATGAGGTAGAGTTTGGCCCTATGCTACCCTATGTTACATTGAGGGAAACTGAGGCTTAGAAAGATTGTGTCACATGACCCTGGTTCCATAACCGGAAAGTGGCGGGAAGCTCTGGTTGGGGCGGGCTTGGGGCGGGGCTCCAGAGCAGTGATTGGCAGCTTAGGCGCGTACTGAGCCCCTGGGGGTGTGGCCCTGTGGCTTCCGCTTCAGCAGACCTGGGCAGGCCTGACGCGCAGAATCTCGGCCTCATTTCTCAAGAGCACGTGATGCCGCTGGCCCTCGGGCCTTGCTTCAGCATTGGGTTCTAGAGTATGCAAAATGTATTTGGAACAAACAAGCGTTAGTTCCTAGTGGCTGCCCAGGGACACGTCAACACCGTCTGGACTGCCATCCCGCGTCAGCGGGTAGGAGAGGGTTCTCACGCATCCTGTGAAGGCCCGTGTTCCCGCACGATGGCAGTGCTTCTTACATACATATCCCGTTTGAGTCTTGCAAAAGTCCTGAGGAAGATATTGGGATGCCCGTGATAGAACTAGAAGCTGAGCGTCAGTGAGAGGCAGACCCACGTGTCTAACATACAGAGCTCACGGGGGCGGAGTGGGACCAGGCTGTGTGATTCCGATTCCAGACTCTTAGCGTCTTTGTCGCATGCCCCACATGAGGACAGACGAGGTTCTTCTGAAGAAAAGGGATCGGGAAGGTGATTCTGGAAGCACAGATAATTCTCTTCCTCGCCTGGGCGGGGCGGAGCCTCTCTGACGCTAACACTCAGGGTCCAGGGAGGTCTCAGGCCCTGCTCGTTGGGTAAAGCCCGTACAAGTGTTTTAACTTTTTCGATCCTTGAAACAGCCCTGTGAGGTCTGTGCTATTCCTGTCCCACAAAAGATGAGGGCACGGGGGTGGGGGGGAGCAAAGAGAGAACTGAGCGTGTGACATCGTGGGAAGTCGCAAGGCCAGGGAGAGCCTGCTGCAGGGACCCCACCCGTAGCATCTGCTAGGAGAGGGGCGGCAAAGTGTGTGGACCTGTGTGTGTCCCACCTTGGACGTCACTGCCGCGTGATGGGACATTCCACGCATCCACACACTTAACGTTTGGCTTTTGGAGGCTGACATAGCCTGGCGTTCACCCTCCCGGCTGCATGTGCACCTGAAACAAGCCTGCCGGGTAATTGCAAGGTTGTCCGATGGGACAGGGAGCTCCGGGGTGGAAGGGAGGAGGAGCCGGGCGGCTCTGGCTGCAGGGCCCCTATTGCGTAGACCCTTTGTCCTGCACGTGCCCACATCACTGCCACACTCTTGGCTGAACGTGCTCGAAACGTCTCGCAGAAATTCTCAGTCCTCAACTTCCTTGAGGATATGGCTGTTTCTAAGCAGCAGCTTAGCCAATATTTATAAAGCACTTGGCAATCCTGGCATGATCTATAAATGCTAAATAATTATTGGGTTGAAATATAAAGAGTACCTATTTAAATAGGACATTTCGTCAGAAGGCAATTACACACATGCCTTGGCGGGTGAGCTCACGGAAATTACGCGCACAGTTTGTGGAAGGCTGTGTGACGCTTCTTGCCAGGATTAAGCAAGCACACAATGCCGTGCCCTGTGGAAGTAGGGGATGTCGGTGCCCACCTTGTGGGTGGCTGGAGTGAGGCACAGAAATAGCAGATGATTCTCTAAAGCCCCATGGTGACTCCAGGGTGTTAACTGAGGAAACAGCTCAGGATCTCCTCTGTGTCACTTAAATGTGAGTGACGTGTTCTGAACTATTCCTGCATATACCCTCATGTAAGCAGCTGGGCTAGGGGTTCTTCAAGAAGCGAATTCTTCTTTCCTCTCCTTTGCGGGTTTGTGTGCCTTCCAGTGGGGTTTTCCTGTGTGGCTGAGCTATATTGCCCATAAAAACACACACTTGTTCACCAGGAAAGAACAAAAAAGGGAGGGGCTATGTTTGAGAAGGGGGGCCGAGGACAGGCGGAGAAGACGACTCTATCTCATTGTCTGCCCCTTTGTGTTCTGCTATGGTTGCTCATGGACACCTGCAATCTAAAGAAACACCCCACTTGGGGCCTGGTGTCCCTGTACCTCCACCTGCCATTCCTCTCCTGCTCTCCCGGTGGCCATACCTCAAAGGCTGAGCCGCCCGAGAAGGGAGGCAGCAGGGCTGGGTTTCAACCATTAAAACACTTGGTCCTCAGATGGAAGGACCGTTGGTCTTTCTGATGGTCCCGGGAGAGGAGGTCTACCTTCCAGCTGGGCTTTAGCTTGACTCTGAGCATGCATTATTGGCCAAGACCAGCCTGGGTGTTTTTCTGATACCCGAGTGCATGTTTATGATAAAAGGCAATCCTCAGATGAAATCTCAGAGGTGGCAATGGGTGGCTCTCCTTTCTCTTACCTAAGATCAGCAAAAATCCCAAACACCCGTATTGCACGGTCCTGCACTTCGATCAAATCAAACCTAATGTATACTGCTCTTTTGGTGTACAATGTTAAACGGAACTCGGCAGAGTGGACCTCATTGAGGGCAGTCATGTTCTCTGTGATCCGGCCCAAACTAGATAGTTACAGAAATCCTTTTTAGAAATCACAGGGGAAAAGAAAAGCCGGTCTCAACAATGTCCATAAGCTGCTCTTTGGATCTTGACATCCTTTAAAAAAGGCGCTGAACTAACAACAAAGCCACCCAAGTCCTTCAGAATGTACCGGGAAGAGGTGACAGGAAAGGTCAAGTTGGATTCCTTAGGCAATCAAGATGGGTGTATCTTCAGAATTGGGTCAACTTTCTCATCATTTCAAAATATTGATACTTGCCTTTATGCTTTACTACCGATTTCCCAGAACCCTAACCTATTGAGAAGCACATTGTTCCTTGGCTGTGACTTTGCCACACCAGGTGATTGCTATTATAAAGAGGGTTCTCTTGTTCCTTTTCAGAACTTTGTCATCAGTCTTTATGATTCAGAACTGTGTTGCCTTCAAGATGACTGAATCAGATGGTTATGTGTCGAACACCTAGGAGGCACAAACCTTTACATTGACAACTGGCTCCATTCTATTGTTTCCGTCCTGATCTGAGTTAGAATCAGGCATGGTGTGGCCCCGGCAGTGGCCTCTTGGGGTACACATATACACGCATTGTACAGAAGTGGCATCATGCCACATGCCTACTCCTGCAATGGGCTTTGCAAAGAAAATCTAACATTTTAATTCTTTCCACGTTGATAGATACATAGTACCCTTTTTTTTTAATTTTTTTTTTTTTTTTTTGTATTTTTCTGAAGCTGGAAACGGGGCGAGACAGTCAGACAGACTCCCGCATGCACCCGACCGGGATCCACCCGGCACGCCCACCAGGGGGCGATGCTCTGCCCCTCCGGGGCGTCGCTCTGTCGAGACCAGAGCCACTCTAGCGCCTGGGGCAGAGGCCAAGGAGCCATCCCCAGCGCCAGGGCCATCTTTGCTCCAATGGAGCCTCGGCTGCGGGAGGGGAAGAGAGAGACAGAGAGGAAGGAGAGGGGGAGGGGTGGAGAAGCGGATGGGTGCTTCTCCTGTGTGCCCTGACCGGGAATCGAACCCGGGACCTCTGCACGCCAGGCCGACGCTCTACCACTGAGCCAACCGGCCAGGGCCCAAAGTGCCCTTTTTAACAGCCACTTTTTTAGGGCTTTTAATTCGAGTTGCCATGCTCTGAGGCTGACCCTGCTTCCACATGACTGTGGAAGTAGGGTAGCCTGCCTGCCAGCCTCTGGCCAGCCCTACACTTTCTACTTTTTTAAGAGTATTTTCTCATTTGATAGGAAATTTTTATTAAATTTGCAATTCTTTAATTTCAGAACTGCAGTGATCTCATACTCCTTCCTCCTCTCTGAACACCATTCTTGAAGTCCTCTCCTGGGCTCCCAGCCACTCCCCCCCACACCGCCCTCTGGCTCCTCCCCTGTGCCCGCCCTCTGGCTCCTCCCCCCTCCCCGCCCTCTGGCTCCTCCCCTGGGCCCGCCCCATAGAGTCCCCGGCTACCTGTGCTCTGCACAGCCTGGGCACCACTGTGTGTGTGCTAGCTCCTGTCCGGCTCTGCCTGGCCACTTCGGTCTCTGCAAGTGCCCGGGTCTGGGAGCACGCTCTGTACTTGACCGTCATGATAGCCCCCGCCCTCGGGTGCCTTACGTTTGGGTCTTGACCGTGCCAGCCCTCTAGACCCCACTCAGGCCATACTCCCGTTGACAGCCTTCCCTTCTGGCATAAGCTCTTCGTCCTCTTTCTCATGCCAGACTCGTGTGTCTGTTTCCTTCTGACTGGGGAGACCCTCGGGGCAGGGCTGCGTCTTCTCCTCCCTCCCCTTCTCTCTCTGCCCCCAGCACTTAGGCTGCTGGGTTTGGATATGGTGTTGCTTCTAACAGATGTCTGATGGTATTTATTGAGTTGATGTTCTGGGCATTGAGAGGACAAACAATAATTTGGAGGAAGTCATTTTTTTTTATTCTCTAAACTTCTCACTTAGATTTTTATTTCTGAAAATTATGACTGTGGTGTGACTATTATATTTTCAAGTTCTATTTCTAAGCCAGAATTTTAAAAAAGTCTTGATTCGGAAACTTTGTATCTTTTGCTAGGAAGAGTTTTCCCCACCTTGCCACTGCGTTCACTGTTCTTTTTTTTTTTTATTTTTTAATAATTTTATTTTTAATGGGGCGACATCAATAAATCAGGATACATATATTCAAAGATAACAACTCCAGGTTATCTTGTCGTTCACTTATGTTGCATACCCATCACCCAAAGTCAGATTGTCCTCTGTCCGTTCACTGTTCTAGACTAGCCCTGTCCAATAGCACTGCCTGGCCACGGCCACATGCAACCACTGAGCACTTGAAATGTGTCTAGTACAACCAAGGAGCTGAATTTATTAATTTTTTGGTATCAATTAATTGGAGCTTAAATTCAAATAGCCACATGTGGCTAGTGACTACCATATTTCTTTTAATTTTTCCATTGATTTGAGAAAGGAGAGAGAGAAAGAGAAGAGGGAGGGAGAGAGAGAAAGAGAGAGAGAAACAACTCGTTTCACTTTAGTTGTTCCATTTAGTTGTGCACTCATTGATTGCTTCTCCTACGTGCCCTGACTGGGGATCGAACCCATGACCTCAGCGAGCATCCGTGACCTCAGGAATGACGCTTTATCCATTGAGCCACCCGGCCAGGGCTAGCTAGTGGCTACCATATTGGAGAACAGAGCTATATACATAATGAAAGTACTCACTTCCTATAAAAAGTATTTTTTAAATAAGGTTTAGAGGTACATTTTGATTTTCCTCTACTTTTCTGAGTTAAAACTCTGCCTATCTGATGACTATTCTGTTTCATGTGATTGAACGTCAGGATCATTATTAAGGCCAAAACATGGACTTCTGTTTCTTTAAGGCTCTTATTAATCCATAAGTAACAGACCCATTTCTGTTGGTGAAGTTCCCAGAGCTTGCTGAGGTCTGGCTCAGGGCCCCACGGGTGTGTGTATGCATCCCCCTGACCGGAAGTGTGCCCCTTATTTGCATGTCAGTGCCAGCAGGTAGTAGATACAGGCTGTTCTTGCTGAAGTCACCACATCTGAAAAATATCAAACTGGGATGCAGATTATATTCTTAATTTTGTGTTTCCTTTTTCAGAAGGTCAGCGCACCAGATATCCTGAAAACTCTCAATCAAGAGAGTCCCAAACGCCCTACTAACCCTGTTTTGAAGCAAGAAGATCTCTTATCCTGTCCAATGCCTGGCACTTTGTTCTCAGGAGGCACGAGACAGGTGAGCCTCCATCTGATACCCTCGACACATGAAGTGTGGTCATTGTCACAATATCAAATTGGGTTGGTTGACAGGGGTAGGAGTGAGTGTTGACTTGGGGGATAGACCCTCCCATGACGACAGAGCCCGGAGCTGCTATTGTACTTAGATTGGGAGTTTGGGAAAACCTCACTCTCCCTGGATGGTGGTTTGTTTGTTTGTTTGTTTATGACAGAGACAGGCAGGAAGGGAGAGAGATGAGAAGCATCAATTCTTTGTTGCAACTCCTTAGATGTTCATTGATTGCTTTCTCATATGTGCCTTGACCAGGGGGCTAAGCAGACCAAGTGACCCCTTGCACAAGCCAGCAACCTTGGGTCCAAGCTGGCGAGCTTTGCTCAAACCAGATGAGCTTGTGCTCAAGCTGGCGACCTCGGAATTTCGAACCTGGGTCCTCCGCATCCCAGTCCGAGGCTCTATCCACTGTGCAACCGCCTGGTCAGGCCAGTGGTGGTTTTTTTTGGTTTTTTTTACAACATCTTACTGTGGGCATTTTTATATATACAGTGGGTAATTGATAATATATAATGGTGTCTTTGAGTGAGAAGTTTAGTTTATAAAAATTTCCTTTTATGGTTCTGTGTCTTGGCTACTCACAGGTCATGAAGACATTCTCCAAAGTTTTATTCTATAAGTGTTATGAGAGTTTAGCTTTAATATATAGGTCTCGAGTCAACTCATTAATTTTTGTGAATGGTGTGAGGTAGAGATTGAGCTTTTTTTTTTTCCCATATGGATACCCACTTATTCCAGCACCATTTGTTAAAAAAAAAAAAGACTCTAACTCCTCCACTAACTAGGAGGCGTTCTTGGGGCAAGTGCAGCTCTCTCCTTGTGTTCCGGTCTGTCCCGCTGGTCTCTCTGTCTAGTCTCTCAGTGCCTCCCTGTCCTGATTACTCGAGACTTGTTGGAAGTCTTGAAGTTATGTAGTTTAGTTCCTCTAACTCTGTTCTTCTTTCTCAAGATTGCTTTTTGATGTTCTAAACGTAGTGTCTGTTTATTGACAGACCTTTCACTCATTCATTTTCTTATTGAAAAGCATTAAACAGATGCTTACTTTATGTCTAAAGCTGTGGTATAATGGTATGATAGACAGATCCTTGGGTGAGGGGTCCTGAGGCCTCAATTACAGTCACAGCTCTCTAACTAGATGATCTTATATAATCATGAAAACTCCCTAAATGTCAGAGTCCTCATCAAGGAAATGGAGAACAGAGTTGCTCTTTTTATTTCACTGGATTGCTTTGAGAATGAAATGAATGCAAAAATTCCATGGTGTAATTTTGTGGTTAAGAACTCAGCTTCTAGAAACCAACTTCTCGGTTCACGTTCCGGCCCGGTCAGGGGCAGGGAGTGTGACCCAAGGTAAGTCCCTGGACTTCTCTGTGCCTCAGGTGGTTGTGTTTTTATGGGCAGTGGTGCTCCCTTCAGAAAATGGCACACTTTCCTTCAAACACCCTGAGCATAGCTAACATCCTGGACTCCAGCCCCTACCTGCTAGCAGCTCCCAACCTGCCCCCTCACCTGTGGTCCTGCCCCCATCGAAACCCCTGTGACACCCTCACTGCTCCGTGTGGGGCCCTGCAGCACGGGGTCACCTGGGAGCTGGTCAGAAAGCAGGCCCTCCGGCCCCGCCCTGGGCCTGCCGGCGCAGAACCGGCCATGTAGGAGGAGAACAGGTGAGTCTGAGCAGCACGGGTCAAGCCCTAGCGGTTTCAGTCGGAGTCGCGTGTGGTGTTCGTTAAGGGTTCTTTCAAGGCCGAGGGCTGTGCTGTCTAACCTGTTAGCTCTTCGTCTCACATGGCGACTGAGCACGTGAAATGTGGCTAGCCCAAACTGCGATGACCAGGAGTGTAAGATACAGGCTGATTCTGGAGGCTTAAGAATGAAGAAGGGTAACATGCTTCAGTGATTTTTATATTGACTTTTGTGTACAGGATGCTATTTGGGGTACATTTCATGAATACAATGTAGTATTAAAATTATTTTCTATTTCTAAAAATGTGGCTGCTAGAGAATTTAAATTTACGTACTTGGCTCACATTGGGTTTCTGCTGGACAGCGCTGGTCTGGGCGCTGCGAGCGAGCTGCAAGTGACGCCCGGCGGGGAGGGACCCCTGTCGCAGGCTTCTCTGGAACGGTGTCTGAAATGTGGCTCCTCCGTGCACTTTTCCGGGGAGAAGGTCCATGTTTTCATCCAGTTCTTGAACATGTCTGTGCGTCCACACTGGTCAAGGACCAAGATTCCACTCTCAAGTGCTAATGTGGTTCGCACAAGTCCTCTGGGGGGTCCCTCCCAATTCCTCCTGAGTGCAGCCGCCTGCCCGGGGACACACAGTGGGTCAGATTCCCGTGGCTGAGCCTGGCCCCGGGCCTCAGGGATGCCCTACGGTTGTGAGTCCGGGGTGGCCCTGGCCAGGGATCTCAGAGAGCGGGGCTGGGGGTGGCTTAGCCCCTTTCTTCAGAAAGATCAAAGTACTGAAGAAACACTGAGGGCCAGGCAGCCAAGGGCAGCTCTGGAATGTTCTCTCCTAGGGTTGGTGCCTGTGGTGGATTTGAGATAGGAAGACCCTAGGGGTCGCTTTTCTGAGACTCACCTGGGCATTTGCCTCCCCCCTGGGGGACGAAGGGAGGACCCCACAGAATTCAGTCAGTTTGAGCCTTTGTGAGACAGATCCCAGAGAGAGCCCAAGGGGCAGCGTTCTCTGAGCTGCCCAGGGTCCCACCAGGCTGGATCTAAGCTTCCCCATGGGCCAGGGTCACGTCTCTGTATGCCCAGAGACCAGCGCACAGAGAGAGACCCACCCCACAGGTGGGCCGGGGGCCCTAACCGCCCCAGACTGCTACCACCTTCCCTCCATGTTCACGCCACTCAGCCACACCGGCCTCTCGCTGGCCCTTGACCCTGTCAGACCAACACCTGCTTTGGGGGCGTTTCTGTGGCTGTTCCCTCTCCCGGGCACCAGGCTCAGTCACTTCCTCCAAGATTCTGCTCCACGGTCACCTTCTCAGGGAGGTCAGCCTTGCCCTCCCATCGTCCTGACCTGCTCTGTGTTTACTCATGTTCTTATCACTGGCTTCAGCTCTGCACTGGGCTTATCTGCTATTTACTGTCTATGGCAACTGCCAAGTGCCCAGAGCAGTGCCTGGCCCTTAAGTGGCACGCAGTGAGCATTTGTGGAGAGATTGGGTTCATCCATGCCATAGTTATCGTTTATTGAAGGCCCACTACGTGCAGACTCCTGAGCTAGGTGCTCCACCTCCCAGTCATTTTCACAGTGATTTCCTCATCTCCTCCTCCTCCTCCCCTTCCCCTCCTCCTCCCCTCCTCCTCCTCCACCTCTTCCCCCTCCTCCTCCTCCACCTCTTCCCCCTCCTCTTCCTCCTCCTCCTCCCCCTCCACCTCCTCCCCCTCCTCCTCCACCTCTTCCTCCTCCTCCTCCTCCACCTCCTCCCCCTCCCCCTCCTCCTCCCCCTCCCCCTCCTCCCCCTCCTCCTCCTCCTCCACCCTCCCCCCCCCCTCCCCCTCCTTCTCCTCCTCCACCTTCTCCCCTCCTCCTCCTCCACTCCTCCCCCTCCTCCTCTTCCTCCTCCCCCTCCTCCTCCACCTCTTCCCCCTCCTTCTCCTCCACCTCTTCCCCCTCCTCTTCCTCCTCCTCCTCCCCCTCCACCTCCTCCCCCTCCTCCTCCTCCACCTCTTCCCCCTCCTCCTCCTCCACCTCCTCCCCCTCTCCCTCCTCCCCCTCCTCCTCCTCCACCTCTTCCCCCTCCTCCTCCTCCACCTCCTCCCCCTCTCCCTCCTCCCCCTCCTCCTCCTCCACCTCTTCCCCCTCCCCCTCCTCTTCCTCCTCCACCTCCTCCTCCACCTCCCCCTCCACCTCCACCTCCTCCACCTCCTCTCTCTCCTCCTCCTCCTCCGCCCTCCTTCTCCTCTACCTCCTCCCTTCCTCCTCCACTCTTCTCCTCCTCCTCCTCCTCCTCCTCCACCTCCCCCTCCTCCAGCACCTCCTCCCCCTCCTCCCCCTCCTCCTCCACTCCTACCCCTCCTCCTCCATTCCTCCCCCTCCTCCTCCTCCACTCCTCCACCTCCTCCTCCACTCCTCCCCCTCCTCCTCCTCTACTCCTCCCCTCCTTCTCCTCTGCCTCCTCCTACTCCACCTCCTACCCCCCTCCCCCTTCCTCCTCCTCCTCCCCCTCCTCCCCTTCCTCCTCCTCCTCCACTCCTCCCCCTCCTCCTCCTCTACTCCTCCCCTCCTCCTCCTCCTCCTCCTCCACTACTCCTCCCCCCCCTCCTCCTCTACTCCCCTTCTTCCTCCTCCACTCCTCCCCCTCCTCCTCCTCCACTCCTCCCCTCCTCCTCCTCCTCCTCCACTACTCCTCCCCTCCTCCTCCTCCTCCACTCCTCCACCTCCTCCTCTGCCTCCTCCTCCTCCACCTCCTCCCCTCTCCCCCTCCTCCACTCCTCCCCTCCTCCTGCTTCCTCCTCCTCCCCTTCCTCCTTCTCCCCCCTCCTCCTTCCTCCTTCTCCTTCTCTTCCCTTCCTCCTCTCCTCCTCTTCTTCCCCCTCCTCCTCCTCCTCCTCCTCCTCCTGCTCCTCCTCCTCTTCCTCCTCCTTGGTGGACACCATTATCATTTCAGGAATGTGCAAACAGGTTCGCAGGGGGTAACGGCAGGACTCAGATTCACCCCAGGAGCCTGTGAGTCAGAGCCAGGGCTTCTTGTGCTCCCCCAGGATCAGTAGACCTTTTAACCTCAGTGACTTCCCTGACCCCTCCTCCTGGCCCAGCGTCCCTCACCTGGGGCCCACGCACACCTGGAAAACCTCGGGGTGGGGCAGGGAGATGCCGGGGTGTGGGTGAGTGTCTTCATCTAGCTCAGACTCTGCTGCTTAGGACAGTTTCTCCAAACCACTGTGCACATTCAGCAGGACTCTCTTCTCCCTTTCTCCTGAAGTCCTCTCTGAGTGTGCCCCTCACACTCCTCACCACGGAACTGAGTCATTGTGCGTTTAATCCTAACTTGTCCTTTTAGACTGAAGCAGCATTTGTCTGAGGAAACTAAACTCCCACGGAGCAAACACCAGATAATTGCTTCTGCCCAACGATGTAGCCTTCCCGAGACACAGTTCCCTTTTCTGAGAAGCCAGAAGTTGGGGCTAGAAAAAGCTCATTAAATCTCTCTACTTAGGACCCAGGTGGAAATACAAACAGGCGATAAATAGGGGAAACACTCAGCCTCCCAAGTAGGTACATCAGCGCAAAATTAAAGCAAGCGCTGTTTGGGGACCGTTTTAGCAAACTTAGAACAGGCTATAGCTCGGTGCTGACGAGGGAGCGGCTGGCATCCCCGTACCCGGCGCGGTGGTCGGGGACCCGTCAGCCACCGACATCACGGAAGGCTGTTCTCGTTAATCCGCCAGTTTCAGTTACGAAGTAGCCTTTAAAAATTATCATAAATGTTGCCACAAATGTGTGTACACCTGGATGTTCAAGACAGTATTGTTTATCATTGTTTTAATGTTGAAAAATTAAGAATTACCAAACCTTGCTTCTGCCCTTCAGTGGTCTTTTGGCTGGTCTAATAATTAAATCTGCATGAGACAGACTGACAGACAGGAGGAAATCATCAAATTTAATTACATACATACACATAGGAACCCCACAGATATGAGAGAATCAGCAATCCCACAGACAGGAGAGGTTCAGAGACAGAAAGGGAAAATGAGGGACACACGACATTCTGAGCTAACGGGGAGGTAAGGTGCAGTGAGACCTCAGAGGGAGGAAGGTCACGGGAGGACAGTAAGGACAGGTGTGCGGTAGGTAGTTAGTAGGTTGCCCTGCTCTATAGCCAGGTCAAGGTTATCTCTGCTTATTCTTTACTGTGGCCAGCGCCCCCAATTTAAACTGTTCTAGGTAGTCAAAGGGGACAGAAGTGTCACTTAAGCCCATGGGGTCTTGGTTACCTTTAGCTCAAAATAATCTGCTTATGACAGAGGCACATCTTGGGGGTGACTTGTTCTGAACCCCTCCATAACCAAAATGTCCAAAATACGGCAATTGTTAAATAAATTATGGTACATTTGTTAAAAAGAATACCTTGCAGCTATTAAATAATGTGTGTAAGGAATATTCATATGGAAAATATAAGGCCTCAACAGAGTATTATGGTAGCACGTATTTATAAAAATGGACTGATTGTAATGAAATTCAGTTATTTTTTCTATAAAATAAAGTCTTGAGATATGCAGTGCAGAACGAGTGTAGCTTCTTAAGGAAGGCACCAAAGCCTGACCAGGTGGTGGCGCAGTGGATAGAGCATTGGACTGGGATACAGAAGACCCAGGTTCGAGACCCTGAGGTCTCCAGCTTGAGCACGGGCTCATCTGGTTTGAGCAAAGCTCACCAGCTTGAGCCCAAGGTCACTGGCTCGAGCAAGGGGTTAGTCGGTCTGCTGTAGCCCCAGTCAAGGCACATATGAGAAATCAATCAATGAACAACTAAGGTGTGGCAACAAAAAAACTGATGATTGATGCTTCTCATCTCTCTCTGTTCCTGTCTGTCTGTCCCTATCTATCCCTCTCTCTGTAAAAAAAAAAAAAAAAAAAAAAAAGGACAGACATTATGTTGCAAAACAATGGAGAGGTTTAGACCAAAATGTGGACCCTGGAATGGTGGGATTATGTTTTTTTCCTTAAGAAAAATTGTTTGGCTCATCTGTGTTTTCTGCATTTTCTCCATAAACATGTAATGTTTTGTGAGGAGAAAAATCCCAAATTGTTTTTAGAAAACAAAACAAAACAACAAAAGACCCTCAGTCATCAGAGAGAGTTCCAGCTCAGTGGAGCCAAGAAATGCTTTGTTTACATCTCCGTGGAAGAAAAAAATCATAGTAAAGATCCTGTCCGATTTTTAAATTTTGTTTACACATCTGTTGTTTAAAACAAAACTCTAGAAAGAAATGCATTGATGCACATGTTCTCACGCAGTTCACGGCGTCCCTGCAGGGAGGACACTGACTGGCGGAGGTGGCTGCAGAGCACGCGCTGGGCCCTCTGTGGCCGAGGGTGGCAGAGGGAGAGAGACTCGCTTCTAATCAGCAAAGAAGTAAATACCCGACTTCCCAGTGGTTTCCTTAAACATAAACTTTAGACGGGGGGCATTATCATGGCTTTGGGTCACTTCTAAGTACGGACTTTACCCCGTTCATCACACAGAGGTCACTGAGGTTTGAGAAGCCTTAATTTTCCTTCCATATTTCTGAACTTCTCTGACCGCACTGACTTTTAAAAGTTTATTTAGCTGTCGATCTGTTTTAATGTAATTTTTTCAATTTATGGGTATGTGATTTTTTTTTTAAGTGAGAGAGAGACAAGAAGAGAGAGAGATGAGAAGCATCCACTCATAGTTGCAGCACCTTAGTTGTTCATTGATTGCTTCTCATACGTGCCTTGAAGAGGGGCCTCCAGCTAAGCCAGTGACCCCACTCTCAAACTGGATGAGCTGTGCTCAAGCTGGTGACCTGAGACCTCAGCATCCCAGGTCAACAGTCTATCCGCTGAACCACCACTGGTCAGTTGGTATATGATTTCTTACCAAAAAGAGGGAAAGTAAATAATTTAACTGGTAAAAAATGTGTAATAGCTCAGTTTGTTTTATAGATACAGTACCATTCTCTTCAGCTCCCTGAATAATTCAAGTAGTTGTCCAGTGATAGCGATGTGTGTTTGTTTTGTTTCCCGCCTATGCTACAAAAATATTTCAGACTTTTTTTAGTAGTTGAACCACTTGGGCTGAAACTAGGGGAAAACTAGCCTTAGATGGGAGGTGCAGGACGGGTATAAACCTCAGGCAGGCCTGAGATTTTGACATGCTGGTTACTTATTCCCACAGGGAAACTGAGGAATGTTCTGGGCTTGTTCTGCACTAGTTACTTGTATCTCATGAGTGGACAGGATTGTAAACCAAACAGACCAGTGTTGGCGGAGGGAATATGTAAAATCCTCTGAGCAAAAACAGCTTTTCCAGGCCTGGCAGGACACTCACTTGGTGCAGGTAACCGTGTCTGTCAAGGGACATTTCGTGGGGACGTTAGAAAACACGTGGAGCCCGTGGCTGCATCTGGGGAGAAGCTGGGTTGTCTCCTGATGGAGTATTAAATTTAAAAACAGCTAAAAAGAGGAGGAATATATGGTGGCCTGTTTGTTCAATGGGATTCTCTTTGGGAGTGATGGTGAACAAAGCACAACCACACCTGCCCGTGTAGACAGATTTAAAAGTCATACTATCAAGAGAACGTCACAGGAGCACATGTGCCCAACAGGATCCTGATCGTATAAATTCCCAAACTGGGCGAAACAAGTTGATATGCAGTGATTTTCAACCTTTGTCTCTCACATACTCATAAACTAATTACTAAAGAAAAAGGGGCCCTGACCTCTTCTCCTTAGTAACTAATTTATTTGTGCCATGAGATGAAAATGGTTGTATTTAGTCAGGGGCACTGACCTTAGTAATTAGTGTGTGTTTGTGCCATGAAAAAAAAAAGGTTGAAAATCACTGGTTTAAGGGATATACACCTATGTAATAAAACCATGAAGAAAAATAAGGATGATAAACAGAAAATTGGGAAACAGCGTTTACTCGGGGACAGAAATGGGAGGGGGTCAGAGAAGGGAGGGCACAGCCAAGGCCCTGGCTTCATTATTTTTCTTTATTATTATTTTACCTAGATGGTTAAATTTAACAAGATGACATTGGTCAACTAGAGGACATAGCTATGTTGGGCAAACATCTCCACATCATTTGGACAGTCGATTATGTTGTATACCCGTCACCCAAAGTCAAATCATTCTCTGTCACTTTATACTTGTCCCTCTTTATGTCCCTCCCCTCCCCCTCTCCCCTCCCTTCCATTAATTTTCTTAACCCTTTGAGTAGTACAAACGTTCATATATGTCCTCACTCAGAGGGTTGACAAAAAGCTTACTCCTTAAATGGTTAAAGTGAGTGGTGAGTCCTTGGGTGTTCATTTTATAATCATTATTTATACCTATCATTATTTAAAAGCATGCGTACTTTTAAATATGTATTTCACCATAAGAAAGAAAAGACAAAGAGAAAGCAAAGGACAGCCACACTGTGTGGCATTTTCAGAAGGTTGATAAATTTAATCTGTGTAGCTGTGGTTCTCAGTCTTCTTATATGTGCTGGTTGAGCCTCATACCAGGCCTATGAAATAGATCCCTATTTTACAGATGAGAAAACTGAGGCTGCAGAGCTTAAGAAAATTGCCCCCAGTCACCCAGCCACAAAGTGGCAGGCCTGGAGCTGCAAGGCTGCCAGGCTCCTTGGCCACCGCTGTGGCTCTGCAGTTGTGCCCTCACCGGCTCCTGGTGCTCACGATCGGGTTTCTTTAGTATAGCTGTGGTTTCAGTTGCTCATTGCTTTCTGCCTCCGTTGAGTAAAAGGGCATCGAGCCTGACTTGCAGTCATAGTCGATAGCTTGTGACCTTCTGAGATAGTCACGGAGGGCTCCCTGCCTGCCTTGGGTCCTTCTCCTCTGCTTTGGCTCAGGTTGACTCATCCATCACACCCCGACAGCACGGAGGGCGCTCATAAAAGTCAAGATGAGCTTCTTTTTATTTGTTTGTTTGCTTTTGTATTTTTCTGAAGTGAGAAGTGGGGAGGCAGTCAGACAGACTCCCGCATGTGCCCGACTGGGATCCACCCGGCATGCCCATCAGGGGGCGGATGCTCTGCCCATCTGGGGCGTTGCTCCGTTGCAACTGGAGCCATTCTAGCACCTGAGGCAGAGGCCATGGAGCCGTCCTCGGTACCCGGGCCTACTTTGCTCCAGTGGAGCCTCGCTGCGAGAGGGGAAGAGAGAGACAGAGAGGAAGGAGAGGGGGAGGGGTGGAGAAGCAGATGGGCGCTTCTCCTGTGTGCCCTGGCTGGGAATCGAACCTGGGACTTCACATGCTGGGCCAACGCTCTACCACTGACCCAACCGGCCAGGGCAAGATGAACTCTTAGTTGCTCTTGTGGGTGCACCAGAACCTCTCGGTTGACTGCACCTGCCACTCAAAGGGTCGACTTGCTTAAAGATTCTGTTCTGGCCGCAGGAAAAACAGAACCAGACTCCCAGGGCGTTCTGAGAGGCTGTCCTGGCGGAGGTATCTCGGGGACAATGCAGTTGTCCGGAGGGTGTGCTCTGCTGTCCTTTGGGTCTCTGAGGCTGTGCTTTCCTCAGCGCAGCGGACCCTACCGTTGAGTTACTCGGAGACGCGATCATCAGTTTGAATTCTGAACCCAGGTCTGCTGCCAGCTCGACTCCTGGTTTGCTGTGCAGCGTTTGGGTGGGTCCCGATCTGTCCTGACCTCGGCGTATCTACTTATAAAATGAAGGA